>NC_140967.1:11592789-11620289 GCF_056783735.1 Eptatretus burgeri
TTTTTTTCTAAGCCACGCCCACTTTTCCTAAGCCCCGCCCACTTTTGCTAAGCTCCGCCCACTTTTCATAAGGTATTTTTCTAAGCCACGCCCACTTTTCCTAAGCCCCGCCCACTTTTGCTAAGCTCCGCCCACTTTTCATAAGGTATTTTTTTCTAAGCCACGCCCACTTTTCCTAAGCTCCGCCTACTTTTGCTAAGCTCCGCCCACTTTTCATAAGGTATTTTTTCTAAGCCACGCCCACTTTTCCTAAGCTCCGCCTACTTTTGCTAAGCCCCGCCCACTCTTACATCATTTCCAGTTCATCTCTGACTCACAAAGAAATCACTAGAAAATTACAGGATGTTATGGTTTTGAAAAATTTCCCAATGAAGGCTTGCCTGAGCTTGCCCAGGGAATTTCAAAGGAAACCACACCCACCAGTCTTTCTCTATAAAAGCTTCAAACCCAGGCTCCATTTTAAACATTTGTTCTTGCTGGCAATGGTGTGCTGTGTGCTTGTCTCAAACTCTCTGTCTTCTATGGAACTAAACCTTCAAGTTGATGAACTGGATTCAAACCTCTTATCTATTGAGGTAAGATTTTTTATTTTCCTATTTTCAAACTTTGATTGAAGCATACTCATTTAATAATTAAATAACTTAATTAATACATTATTATTTTCTCTCACAGGAAATTGTGTCTGAAATACGAAATGAAAATACTGCTTTTGCTACAACTTGGGGGGAAATTGTTGGCTTGGTTGAAGACCTTATGAGCGACCAAGACCTTGAGTGGGATGACTTTGGTGTTCCTTGGAACTCTCTGTCTTGTATGGAACTAAACCTTCAAGTTGATGAACTGGATTCAAACCTCTTATCTATTGAGGTAAGATTTTTATTTTCCTATTTTCAAACTTTGATTGAAGCATACTCATTTAATAATTAAATAACTTAATTAATACATTATTATTTTCTCTCACAGGAAATTGTGTCTGAAATACGAAATGAAAATACTGCTTTTGCTACAACTTGGGGGAAATTGTTGGCTTGGTTGAAGACCTTATGAGCGACCAAGACCTTGAGTGGGATGACTTTGGTGTTCCCTTGGAACTCTCTGTCTTGTATGGAACTAAACCTTCAAGTTGATGAACTGGATTCAAACCTCTTATCTATTGAGGTAAGATTTTTTATTTTCCTATTTTCAAACTTTGATTGAAGCATACTCATTTAATAATTAAATAACTTAATTAATACATTATTATTTTCTCTCACAGGAAATTGTGTCTGAAATACGAAATGAAAATACTGCTTTTGCTACAACTTGGGGCGAAATTGTTGGCTTGGTTGAAGACCTTATGAGCGACCAAGACCCACAGAACGAGTTCGTCCTTGATGACCCAACCAAAGAGTTATACCTTGGAGACCAGCAAAATCCTGAAAAGAGTTTTACAGCAATAGTACTCATTGTGAGTTATCAAGACAATACCCACTGAACAAGTTATACCTTGATGAGCCAGAATACAAGTTTTACCTTGGAGACTCACAAATTTTGAAAAAATCAGTAAATGAGTTCTGCCTTGATGGTTTTAATAACTACCTTGGAGACTCAGGAAAAGGGTTCTGCCAAGATGGTTCTAAATATGGGGCCTACCTTGGAGACTCACAAATTTTGAAAAAATCAAGAAATGAGTTCTGCCTTGATGGTTTTAATAACTACCTTGGAGACTCAGGAAAAGGGTTCTGCCAAGATGGTTCTAAATATGGGGCCTACCTTGGAGACTCACAAATTTTGAAAAAATCAAGAAATGAGTTCTGCCTTGATGGTTTTAATAACTACCTTGGAGACTCAGGAAAAGGGTTCTGCCAAGATGGTTCTAAATATGGGGCCTACCTTGGAGACTCACAAATTTTGAAAAAATCAGTAAATGAGTTATCCTTAAGAGACTTTGTAAGTTGGTTTTACTTTGAATACTTGAAATGTGGGTTCTGGATTGATAACTCACAATGTGATACATATCTTGGAAACTCAACGGGAATGTGGTTATACCTTGAAGACTTGGAAAGTTGGGTTTATGTTGGACACTTGAAACTTTTTTGGGGGCTTTTATTTATTTATTTATTTATTTATTATTATTATTATTTTATTTATTTATATTTTGGAGACTTTTGGAGTTGCTATCACTCTTTGGGATCTAAACCTATCGATGTAGTTCTTTGTCGGATGGTGCTTGATGGGAGCAAGATCAAGAAAGTTCTGGGAAGAAAGTGCAGGCTTACTCCCCCTTTCTACGTCATCAAACCTGAAAGCCTTAAAAGACAGAATTGGAAGAAGAAAAAAAAAAAAAACGTAAAAATATATATATATAGGTGGAAATCTCATTTTGAAAAAGACATTGTGTTGGGCGAGGATTGAGTTGGGGTTGAGATTTTGAATGTGAGGGTTGGGGTTGAGATTTTGAATGTGAGGGTTGGGACACACACACATACACATCAACAAACAAAAGTTAAGCCTTGACTATTCAGTTGAGGATTCTGTGTTTGGGGTTCACAGATCTAAGAACGTCCCCCTTGACACACATTATATACTGTTATACACCTCGGACTTGGCCCTCGAGTGTCCACAACGGTGTATAGTAGGAGGGAGTGAAGCGCCAACCTATTGCTCCCATTGCACACACACACACAAACAAAAGTTAAGCCTTGACTATTCAGTTGAGGATTCTGTGTTTGGGGTTCACAGATCTAGCAACGTCCCCCTTGACACACATTATATACTGTAATACACCTCGGACTTGTCCCTCTAGTGTCCACAAAGGTGTATTATATGCTTAGTTTTGTCTTTTGTAATTCCTGTGAATAAAATGAACCTAAAATCTCTTCCCCTTCCAAATCATATATTTTATAAGTCCAAGGAACTGTATCTATTACATCAACAATTTTAAAAAGTTCTTTCGTCCATCGTTCAGTAAAACCCTTTTCAAAATGAGATTTCCACCTATATTCTTACGATATCACCAACTTTGAACTTAGGTTTTCTGACATTAATCTCTTTTTCATATTTTAATTTTGTAAATGTTTCTGATGGCTTCATATTCGTTGACGTGTGAATCGTGTCATTATACTTATCCACAATATCCTGAATAAAAGATAACCATTGTTGTGAACCGAGTTGTGTGAATTTTTTATATAGTCTCTCTTTTAAGGTACGATTAAAACGTTCAACAACAACTGCCTTCCCTTCATTAAAGGTACTGTATAATGTAATACTGTTATTTTTAAAAAATTCATAAATGTCTTGTTATAAAACTCTCTACCCTCATCAGTCCACAATTTCTTAGGTTTTCTCTTACTTTTATTAAATATCTGTTGAAAAGCTAACATAAGAGTATTACCTGTTTTGTTTTTTAAAGGGACAACCCACGCATATCTACTCCTCAAATCAATAACGGTTAAAGCATACTTGTACCCCTTATCATTATTGAGTTCAATCAAATCAGCAGACCAGATATAATCAACTTCCTTGGAATAAACTTTCCTTCTCTGAAACTTTGTGAATATTGGTTTATGTAATTCATCAGCTAATTGCTCTTCAGTCTTAATGGCATCATTAGAGCCTATAAGTTTTTGAATTTCCAAGTCCAAGTTTCAATTTAGCACTAATCATCTTCTTCGATGAACCTATCAACTTTTCTCTCAAGGTTGGATTTTGTATCAGAGACAAATTATATAACATTTCTCTATCGGCTTCATGCTTTTCTTCCAACGTTGTGGTATTCCCATAATCAATATCGTGTCTCATGCACACTTCATCAACTCTATTGATTGGTTTACTCCAGGATTTAGGATTGTCTGCCTCATCTAATCTTTTATCCAAGTTTGTGCCTGGACCACAGAAAAAATACCCTGGAAGATGTAATTCCCCTGGTATTCCAGTAGTTGTAAATTTACTTCCTGATAAAAACTTTTTGTATATCTCCTCCGAGTTTGTGTTTGGAGATAAATTGATTTTTTTGAACCACACACCGAACATATACCTTTTTGTATAACCCTGTTATTTTTACTTTTAATATATGAAATATTTTTAGTATTAGTTTTCTTTTTACATTTGAGACAATAACTCATTTATTTATGTGAAAAATTTCTGCAGAGTGCAAAAACCTTTTAGTTTCCAACATGCACATTTGAATCTTAATTTTTTTAAAACATAAAGAATCCTTAGAAATGCCTTCACTCTCTTCTCCATTTATTTAAGAAAAAACTTGAATTAAAATACATGTCTTCTCGATGTCGATAGTCTTGTCGAAAGTATTGTAAATAGACTTTTTAATTCTTTGTATTCCTCCCTGGTGAGATAAGTTAATTTCTTTAATACCTCTATTCTTTTTGAATCTCACTGGTTTCCATATTTTGATATTTATTCATTCTCTCTCTTTCCTCCCTCTCTCTCTTCTCTCTTTCCTCCTTCTCTCTCTCCTCCTCCTCCTTTTCCTCCTCTTCCCTCTCTTCTTCAACTCCTTCCTCATCCCTTACTATACTTGAATCGTTTACACCCCATAGAATATTATACATATATTCATCAGGATTTCTTGTTATTCCTGTATCCAAAATAATTTTTTTACAACAGGATACCAATAAAATTTCTTTTGAATTTCTAAAGAAGAGCCTTACCTTTTCTTAACCTTATAATTTTTTTCATTATTTAACATTCTAATTAAATCTAAAGTTGTCGGTTTATCAACATCAGCATAATGCCAATCTTTTATTGAAAATACCTCATTCTTATGTTGTAGAACATATTTATTAAAATACCGAATACCCTTTTCTTGAAGGTATGCTTGAACACAGAAATGATAATTTTCTTGAAGCCTTCTTGCTGTCATTTATGTATTAGAAATATATGTTAGAATAATATTATGTACGAAACACCTCCCCATCTTCCCATAGTTAAATCATTTTGTATTTCCTTACTTATTATATATAATCCTGTTTTTTCTGTTTTCATGAGATAAACAAGGGCAAAACCATTATTATATTTACCCTTATTAAATTCTTTTATTTGTTGTTTACTAATCGTGGCTCCACAAAACTCATTCTCGATACCAAGTGGATAATATTCTTCCTTACGAGACTGATTTAATTGTTCCAGGTCTTCGAGGTTAATTTTAAATGACCAATTATACCCTAAATCATTCATATCATACCCCCATTGTTCTATTCTCATACAAACGATACGCCCTTCTTTATAAAAATTTATTTTAATTCGAACTGTGAATTCTGTATGACCTGGAGATAATATCAACACTTCTGTATCTTTAGAATACACAGCCGTTTTATTTAAGTATATATATTGTGATAAATCGCTTAATCTCACCAAGTCATTTGCGTCAGTCGGGCTTGGATAATTTTTTAATTTATAAGCATTTTTGCTGTTAATATTTTTGTTTATATTATATTTATGTCGTTCAGCCTGTGCCTTTGTGTAATAATTTGATAAATCAATATCCAGTTCTTGAGATACACCAAAGATAGAACCATCTTTACCAACATAAGTCATTTATATTAGATTAAAAATAATATCATAAAATTTTTTATTTTTGTTGAGTTGAAATAACACATATAGACATAATTGACCACAACACTTGGAATTTAATTCTTGGACTTGAAATGTTTGATAAACACCATTCTGTAAGAATTTTATGACTTCAACAGGTGGTGGAAGACCAAAACTATCAAAATAATATTTGTCTTGACTATTAAAAATACAAACCCAATGAGAACCGTTCCCATCATTATCTTCTAAGTTCATAATAATATTCTTTGTATGTTTCGACACATTTGTTAATTCATCTCTCATACAAATAACCACATTATGAATTTTTAATTTCTTACAATATTTGACAAGTTGTAAATTTGATGTTGTATTCTTTCCAAATTCTTTCAACCACTCATCAATGCTCATTTATTTATTAGAAAGATATAATCCATTACCTCTTTTCGTTAATTTTACACCTGCTTGTGCTATAGAAGAAAGCATATCTCCAACTAACAATCTCGCTTTATCAGGCAGACCTTCAAGTTTTTCAGCAAAATCTACAATTACACCACTTCCACTAATTTGTTTCTCCAACTCTTTGTTATGTCTTTCCAATTCTTTTTGAGCCTGGAGTTGAGCCTTCCTTTCGTAGGCAGTTTTGACCGCTGTTGAAATACCACCCGTCAATGCTCCAACCGCACTTAAACCAGCAAATAAAGGAATTAGAAATGGGAGAAATCCTCCACTCGTCTCTCTTATTGAATATTTTTTCAACATTGGTTTTGTCATTTTAATTTTAAGTGAGCCAGTGTCATTCAAGATTTTAACCTGTTCTCTTGTGAGCAAAACATCAATTCTTACTGCTCCTTTTCTCTGAATTGTATTAACGTTAATCGTACAAGGCTTTTGATTTTGAACACAAGATGATAGTTTATGAAGATTGATTTGATTAACATATACCCCAGTTGGTACTTTGCCACTCATTTATTTAACAAAAAATTATGTGAGACTAATCATCACACCATTATCTGTATTAATCTGCAATTCTGTTTCTTCCAAAAGCAAACAATATGTATCAACTTCTTCACTCTCTCCTCTTTCAATGTATAGGGAAGTATCCACTCGATTAGACTTTATAGTTTCTTTTTGAGCGCTCAGGTCAAGCGTATAGATTGTATACAAACTTTTAAATGCTGTCATATCCAAAATAGGTTCTTTATTTCCATTACTTTCACACACCTTTTGGTAAGACTTGTATGCTTCAGCAAAATCATTTTTTCCCAATTAATTTCCAATCTATCTCGTGGATAAAATGTTCCATCTAGAGAAACGCGAAGTTGTTTCACCTTAGCATTATCACTCAATGCATTATTCTTATCAGTCGCAGTATCACCATCTGGCTTTTTAAAAATCATCCACAGATATCGTGGCTTTCCTTCCAGAACACCCAAATTCCACGTGTAAGTAGTTTGATTGAGTTTAACGTGTTGACATCTTCTTTTGAGGGTATGATACACTGAGTGGTCTCTTTGAGTTAAGTCTTCGATTCAACATCTCTTCTGTTTTAAGATTAGGAGTATATTCACTGATATACCAACTCATCTCCTCAATTACAAATTTATTCTGATCACTAAAAGCATTACCAACACCAAAAAGCAATCTATTTTCATTATCATTCCTTTGTAGTTGAAATCTAATTTTAAGACCATACAGAACTTTATCATAATCACAAAATCCAAATAGACCTTTAAGAGGAACTGCCACAGTAAAACTATTTTCTGCTTTTGTATCATCATTATACATTCCTTTCCTTTGAATATATCCAGGGTCTGTGTTTGTTCCCGTTGACATATCAGGAATAAAACCTTCGACAGACCCCTTTCCCATTCTATCACTGAATGTATAGAGTGTAAATTTCATCATTTCAGATACAGCAGAGACATAATCAACCGCTTCAACTTCTTGTGTTCCAATATACAATCGCACACTATCAAACATTTTCCAGAAGAAATCATTTACAAGTGTAGCGTTTGTGTTATTCCCAGCCTTAGTGAATTTAAATTTACACAACAAGAAACTTTCGGAGAGATTCAAATAGGTTTGTTGATTATTTATTTCAAAACGTTTTGTACCATTTGTATTCCAGTCTGTTCCAGTTATTGCATTTACCTTGAAGTAATCTTCTTTTTTAGTGGAGTTTGAGATAATAATAGTATCATCCAAATCATAGATACTATCAATTGCTTCCATACTTGTATTTATTTAGGAAAAAAGATGTTAAAACTTTTGAAACCATGATCCAAGTATTTGAATTATTTTCTGTCGTTCTTGGGGGGACAACTGAGTTTTACCTTTCTTAATTTCTTTTATTGCTTGTAATTTATGAGATTCTTTCTGAGCATCTTTTATACTCTTTACAGCACCTGCTACATTTCCCACAGCAGAAGCAGTTGAACCAATTAGGTCTTTATGTTTAAGAATAGTTGAACCAATACCCATGAGAGTATCAATTATCCCATCTCCTCTAAATTGATGTCCAACACCCCTTTGTCTCTTAGGTTTATAGTATCCTCTACCAAGATACATACCTTCACCCTTGTAGTACGGGGAAAGGAACATCCCATCCCCTGTAATTATTTTATATTTTCCCAACTCGTGCTTCCTCACAATAACCATCGTATTTATTTATTGAAAAACTTCACGTAGGTGAATTCTGATGGATATAACTTCTCCATTAAAAGAGATCACACGATTATCTTGGTCGGTTATCCTAAAATTTACTCTGTGTATGGTTTTCCTGACACAGGTAGATAAACCAAATTTTTAGGCTCCATATTGAATTTATAACCAATTGGGGTTGAGTATGCGCTGAATGAAAATATTGTATTTGTTTTTAATCCATCATTATAAGCACCATCAATCAAATCACAGTGAATTAACACCGAATTTATTCCTGAGGATATTTGAATGACATTATCACTGTAAAACGTCCCATTAGTTTCAATCTTTTTGAGGAGAAACCTAATAACTCTCTAAATGAATTATCAATTGTGAAATCAACCTTGTAGTTATTTTTAACTTTAATCGTTGATTTTGAAGTATGTTTTTGAATGTTTATAACAATATTTTTTGGTTCATCACCCTGTTCTTTCATAAGACGAGCAATTTCGGAAGATATTTGAGAAATCTCGTATGCTCCGAATTGAGACTGTTATCGTTTTTGTATCCACTTCCCGGATTATAACTAAACTTGTCATTTTTCTCGGTTATATTAAATAAGGTATTATAAGTCTCCATGGACAATAAAGATGCCTCATATTCTTTTTTGTTGTGTCAATTTGTAGACTGCATGTGAATGAAGATGTGTGGTTGCTTGTTGTGAAATTAAAACTCAGGATTGTGCTTCTCATCTTATTTAATATGAGTTAAAATGTCTTTATATTGAGATTTATTAATTATTTTCATGTTCATCAACTGGTCTAAAATGGCTGATGCTTCATTAAAACAATTGTTATTTCCAGCCTTCTTACTGCCGAACAACAATAACAGTCTATTAACTAATTGCGATGGGTCATTTGGAAGAAAACTAATACCTGAACCAAAGGATACTTAAAGCCTGAATAATGTGTTTCTCCTTCTCATTCTTCCTACTTTTACCAGAAAGAATAACCTTATAATTTAGAGTGTTCAGCAAATCAATATATACTCTATCATCATTATTTTCCATATCCAATGGTTTATCAATATACTTTGATTCATCCCTCACAGTTGAACCTTGTCTTCCATCTTTTGTGAGAAGAAACATTAATCTCGGAGTTAGTTTAACAGGGGGTTGAGCAGAACTTAAGAACCTTAATTCATCATTAAATATCAATACCTTTTCTTGAACAAGATGAAATATTGCTGGTTGTTCTGTTGGAATGAGTCCTGCTTTGGTTTTTGAATCCGCTGAATATTCATTGTTTTGAACAGCATTCACAATATAATCAGGGGTTGATTAATCTCTTCCAGTTGTTGAAATAAACCTTCATCATCATATTCTAATTCTCCTAAATGCTCTAATTCTTCCTCCGTCATTTGACTGAAATCTTTTAACATTTGAAGCTTTCTAGGAGTATATTCTACTGTGGGAACTGTGGAAACATCTTTCATTTTTCTTGGGAAGTTTTTAAAAGTGGTTTAAAAAATTTCTCTTGTTTTTCAAATGCTTCTTCGCCCGTTAGTTTCTGTCTGCGTTTCTTCTTTATGTCTTCCTGTTGTTTTACAACTTTTGAAACCAACTCTTGATGTTCCTTAAATCTTCTTGCTCTTTCTTTTGTATCCATTTATTTATTGTAAAATATCATTTAATGAATTGTAAAGATCAACAGGGAAATTTTCCTTTTCTTCATCATTCAAGTAGATGTGTTCAAATAAATCCTTTTCTTTAAATATTTCATCAAATTCTTTATTAACATTAATGCGAGTTGTAATTTCTTCTTCACTAATCCTTGCATCTCTGCTTTTCATACGTTTGTGTTGAGTTTCTTCATCAACATCAAAACCGAATGATAAAATCTTCACTCCGCTCAGATATTTAATAATTTGTCTCGTTCCTTCTGGATTAGTTTCTAATATCCCAACACCACCAGATTTTAGTTTCTTTAACTCACTCTTACAATGTGAATATTTTGTTGTACCAAGAGAAACCTCCTCAAATATTTGTCCTTCATTCCTCAATCGCATATGTTCCTCCACTGAAATATAGTGATAATCTTCACCTTTTACTTCTCAAGGTCTTATTGCTCTAGTTGTTGTTGATACAATGCGTATCACGGGGTGTTTTTTAAGTAAATTTACAATATTCTCATTTGTACTACACAAGAACCTTGATTTATGAAAGTTTTTTCCAGAAGCAGATTTACCCACAAGATTTATAATAATAGTTGTCATTTATATATGTAATTGTTTATAAAACAAAAAATATATCCCTTAATATCTCATCTTGTTTCACAACAATATATTTATATTTTTCAGTCGTGTGCTTCATATAATCCTCAAATTTCTTTTTACTACATAATGTAGAACAATTATCTCTCAAAAATTATTGATATCTATTGAATTTAACTTGAATAAAATAAAAGTATTAGCATTGTTTCTGATGGAGCGACGAGGAAGTTGAAAGTACGATTGACTAAGATAAATACAATTACAAGAAGAATGTCTCCCTCTTGTGTAGTAGCTGTCCATTACCGTTTGGTTTCTCTCATTAACACAATCATCAAAGATAACGAGGTTCTTTTTTGATTTATCCAAATCTTGGGGAGACGGTATATCATCCGTATTATCACTAAGAATACAAGTTATAAGATTTGATTTCTTTTTACATCTCTGTGTATCACAAAATAGTTGAATTATATCTTCAATGTTATAATCATTTAGGTTTTTTTTGACGTTTAAATAAACCTATTATATCTTCTTTTTGAAGACCAGCATTAAAACCTTGTGAGAGTAGTTGATACTCTGGTTGAAAACTCGACTTTGTGAAAATTATTAAATTATCATAATCTAAAAGTTGGGAGTGAGGAGCATTTTTAAAAGTAAGCAGGTTTTCCACATCCACTTGAACCAACTATGAGACATCTTAATGAATTTGGGAGATTTTTATGGTTGTTAAATTTTATCTTATTTTCCCAAATAGGTAAAAAATCATTCATTTATATATTTGAAAAACAGGTTATTTAATTTATTATTGGCTTTTTAGAAACTCTATATTTTATCCTAAGTTCAGGTTTAATTTCAAGATAATCCATTATTTTATTTATACAATATCTTGTGTTGATATTTCCCTGAAAATTACATCCATGAATAATATACAACAACAATCCTTTGAACATTTCTCTTATACGTTCAGTTTCTTCCCTTGTAAGGAAAGGTGTGTTATCATCCTCATACTTTACATTCATTTCTCTAATCAATCTTGTAAAGTAATTCATTTTTGGTGTAAATCTAAAAGAATTATTTTCCTTTTTATATTTTTATTATCATTAATTAGAAGATAATCACAGAATATACATTGTTTATAGGCTTTTGACTCTGTGTTTAATCCCCGTCTTTCACACGCAGGACAATTCTCAAATTTGTCATATGGAGAATCAGGAAAGTCTAGCATATTTATAAAGTAAAACTTTACTTAAACTGAAATTCATCTATACTTTCAGTTGTATATTACCATCGATATCGATATACTTTTTTTCATTATCAGATTCAACGACAACATTTTTTATATTAAAGGTAATTTTAAAATTATAGATAACTTCTATTGAACGAAATGTCATTTCACCTGATATATTAACATCCTTTATTTCATCAAGATTTACATCTTTAGGGTTGTTGAAAAAAATACAAATTTCTCCTTGCATATTACAGATGGTCTTATCTTTTCTTTCTAAAGCTTCATCCATAAGGTTTTTGTTCTTTGATACTTTTTCTTGTTTCATTGCTTTTTCTAGTTTTGAATATATTACTAGAAGGAGAGGAGAAACTTTTGTTAGAGATACTTTAATTGATGTTCTACCAGGTATACTAAAAACCCTTCCACTGAAGGAAATTGAAGAACTCATATTATTTACCATAATAGTTTTTATCCAATAGTTGTTATATTTATCTTTGTTCAATTTTACATCCTTGACATATTTCTCAGTATCTTTAACAGATGAAGAGATTGATTGAAACTTGTCTTTTGTGTCTTGAAACATTGTATTTATTAAGTGAAAAAGTTGGAGGATAAAATGTTTTTAAGCACAGATTCACCTATAAATTAAACGAAATTTTCATCAAGAAAATTTTAGTTCAAGCAAAGTTTTATTCTATAAATATGGTGAATACAACGTACTTTCTGCGATGTTTGTAATCACGAATATAAACATTATAGAAAACACCTCCGAACCAACAAACACACATTTAATCTATTTCATCAAATATCTCCTCTTGAGTTGGAAAGAAAACATTGTGATATCTGTTCAAAGGATGTTTTGAAGAGTAGTTATAATCAACATCTTCAATCACAAAAACACAAGAAAAATGAGTTTAAAGTAAAGGGAGACTATTATATTAAAAACACTGATGAGGCATTTAAAGGGCATATAAAAATAAGGATTTTCAATTTGGAGAACCCGGTCCATCATCAATAGCTGAATCAATTGAAATAGTGAAACCCGATGTTGAAAAATTTATTAAAAAGACATTAAAAGAAATAAAAACTTTAAAGTTTTATATGGGAGTGAAAATGAATATGAAAAGACAAGATGAAGAACAAACTCCTTATATGAGAACAGATCTTCATTTTATAACATCATTTCAAGATTTTTTGAATAGTGGGGTTTATGAAGAACTATCAAGACAAGAGGAGGATGTTGATAATACAGTGGTAGGAAGTGGATTCAATATTAAAAAAATCATCTTTTTAGATATACACATTCTAAAATCAAACCCTCTTAAAGCTTCTTCTTATATTGAATTACCAAAAGAAATAAAACTAAAGAAGGCAGTTGTTAATATTAAGAACAATGATAATAAATGTTTTCTCTGGTCTGTTCTTGCTCACTTACATCCACCAAAATGTAATTCAGAAAGAGTAAAACAATATATGAAATATGAGAATACCTTGGACATTAAAGATTTTAAATTCCCAATGCCACTAACAGATATTCCTAAATTTGAGAAAAAGAATAATCTTTCTATTAATGTATATGGATTAACGGATACAAACAAAGTTCAAATATTAAAAATTTCAAACAACTATAAAAATGAAGAAACACACATTGACCTTTTATATTTTAGTGTTGGAAAGAATTCACATTACACATACATCAATAATTTATCAAGATTAATCTCTTCTCAGGTATTCAGAACAGCAAACAAAATATATCCTTGTAAGCGATGTCTTAATTCATTTCATACAAAAGAACGATTAGAACAACATTCAAAATATTGTAGTAATCATAAATCAGCTGTAATTACAATGCCTAAACCTGGTGAAAAGATTTATTTTGAAGATTATAATAAATCTATCATGCACCCATTTGTGATATACGCTGATTTTGAATGTATCCTTAAAAAGATAAATACTGCTTCTCCTAATCCAAAAGAACCATATACAAATAAATATCAAAAACATATTCCTTGTGGTTTTTGTTATTATATCAAATCATCTGTTGGAGAAAAGTATAACAAACTTGAACATTATCGTGGAAAAAATGCTTCACAAGAGTTTGTAAAACGATTAGAAAAGGATTGTATAAGACTCACTAAATTAATGAAAGAAACAAATGAACCGATGAAATTAACCAAAGAAGAAAAATTAGAATTTAGAATGAACAATATCTGTCATATTTGTGAGGGGGAAATTAAGGAGTTTAAAGTTAGAGACCATTGTCATCTTACTGGTAAATATAGAGGTCCCGCTCATTCCTGTTGTAATCTTAATTATAAATTACCTTCTTTTATTCCAGTCTTTCTTCACAACAGCGCCAACTATGATACACATCTATTTATAAATGAACTTTCAAAAACACCAGGGAATATTTCTGCTATAACAAACACAAGTCAAAAGTATATTTCATTTTCAAAAATGATATTCACAAAACCTATAACTCGTATTAGGTTTTAGATTCTTACAAGTTTATGGGAACACCACTAGCCTACCTCGCATCAAATCTAAGCTCCACGGACTCTTTTCCAAATCTTAATTCATTCTTTCCAAAGGAAATTCTCACTAAAGAGGAAATTCAGATTAAAGAGAGAATTCAAAGTAAAGAGGAAATTCCAACTGAAGATGAAATTCTAATTATAAAGAAAATTCGAACTAAGAGGAAATTCAGATTAAAGATGAAATTCTGATTAAAGAGGAATTCTTACGAGAGAGGAAATTCAAACAAGGAATGAAATTCAAAGTAAAGAGAAAATTCTTACAAGTAAGGGAATTTATCCTTATGATTATATGGATTCATTTATGAGATTTAAAGAAACACAACTTCCTTCAAAAGAAAGTTTCTATAATAACCTTTATGAAGAAGAGATAAGTGATAAGGAATATAAACACGCACAAGAAATATGGAAAATATTTAAGATAAAGAACCTTGGAGAATATCATGATTTATATCTAAAAACAGATGTTTTATTGTTAGCTGATGTGTTTGAAGCTTTTAGATCACTCTGTCATAATAAAAATTGTTATGGATTAGATCCTGCCCACTATTTCACAGCTCCTGGTTTAGCTTGGAGTGCAATGTTGAAAATGACAAAACAAGATATAGATTTAATCAGTGATGTGGATATGCTTTTGATGATTGAGAAGTCCAAGAGAGGTGGAATATCACAAGTATGTTCAAAAAGATATGCTAAAGCAAATAATAAATATCTTCCAAATTATAATAGTGAAAAAGATAGTAATTATTTGATGTATTTTGATGCTAATAATTTGTATGGATGGGCAATGTCTCAATCTCTGCCTTATGGTAAATTAGAGTGGGTGGAAGAAAGGATTATGAAAAGGCTTTGATGAATATTGTTATTTCTTCTCAAGAGGAATTGAATGACGAAGAAGAAGGTTATTATTTTGAAGTTGATTTGAGGTACCCGAGTGATCTTCATAATAAGCATAAAGATCTTCCTTTTGCATGTGAGAAAGAAACTCCAAAGAAAGAATGGTTAAGTGATTATCATAAAAGTTTTAATATTAAAGGTAAATCAACAGAAAAGTTATTAACAACATTCTATGATAAAGAGGAATATGTTTTGCATCAGAGAAGCTTAAAACAGTTTTTGAGAGAAGGATTGAGAGTAGCTAAAATTCATAGAGATTTAAAAATTTAAACAAAGTCCTTGGGTGAAAAAGTATATTCAATTCAATACAGATATGAGAGCAAATACAAAGTAAAATTTGAAGGGGACTTTTATAAATTAATGAATAATGCTGTATTTGGAAAGACTATGGAAAATGTTAGAAACAGGCAAAACATTAGATTCGCAACATCTTGGAAAGAAGCTTCGAGATTGATAAATAAACCAAGTTTTGAGAGAGAAGAGGTTTTTTCAGAGAACTTTTCTGCAATTCATATGAAAAAGGAAAGTATTGTAATGGATAAACCAATTTATATTGGAACAGCAGTTCTTGATTTATCAAAGATATTGATGTATGATTATTTGTATAATGACTTAAAGAAAGAGTATGGTGAAAATGTTTCATTGTTGTATATGGATACTGATAGTTTTATCCTAGATATAAAAACTGATGATGTTTATGAAGATATGAAGAAAAATATTGGAGTATATGATACAAGTAATTTCAACAAGAAGAGTGAGTTATTTTCCAAAAAGAATGAAAAAGGTTATTGGTAAGTTTAAGGATGAGTTGGGTGGAAAAGTAATGAGTGAGTTTATTGGATTGAGAGCAAAGGCATATGCTTATAAGTATGGTGAACAGATTGATAAGAGGTTAAAGGGAATAAAGAAATATGTAATAAAGAAATCAATAACTTTTAGAAATTATTATAATTGTTTGATGAATAAGAAGAAGAATATAGGAAAATGAATACAATAAGAAGTTATAAACATAACATATATAGTGAAGAAGTAAATAAAAAGGCATTAGGAGCCTTTGATGATAAGAGATTTATTTTAGATAATGGAATAGATTGTGTTCCATATGGATATTGTATGATAGAGTGTATAAAATAGATTATGTTTTAACGATGGGAAGATGGGTTAGGGTTTTCAAGGGCTACCGCATGGTTTTTCACAATATATAAATGGTTAAACCAAGTATTAATCAAACTAAAGAGTGGAGAAAATCTCAGTCTTGGTATATAAATGGAAAACATAATGAATGTGAAAAATATCAAATAAGTCTTATTGAAAAAATAACTAAAACAAAGGTAAATAAAACAAATAAGCGAATTAATTTAAAAACTAGTAAGTTAGAGGATGTAAAGAAAAAAAATGAATATCCTTGAATGGACTGAAAACTTTGATGGTTATCAATTGAACAATGAAAAAACAATTTACTATAATCTCAAAATGATATGTGGCTCAGGAGGTGGTCAAACAAGAGCATTAAGAGAAGTTTATCATTTCGTAATGGCACAAAAGGGGTATCTTAAAAAATATAAAGATTCAAATGTTTTGTTTGTCAATATTTTAGATGGGGATTATTGTGCAAAGAAAATTAAACTATTGAAGGAATTTGAGAATGAACAAATCTTTATAGGTTCAATGAGTGAGCTGTTCAACCCTCAGGTGTTCAATTCAATGAGGTTCAACCTCCAAGTTAAAAGGGGAGACAAATAAATATACCTTGGGATAAAAAGGGGGGTTTATTTTTAGGGAAAAAAAATATAAATCGCTGAAAATCCCCCATTCATTTACATGGGGAAAAGTGAGCCAGAATCAGTATTCTTACCCTACTTATGACTATATGGATTCATTTGAGAAGTTTAAAGAAACAACTTCCTTCAAGGGAAAGTTTCTATGGCAAGTTGAATAAAACTCGTATTTCCAATGGAGATTTATACACAAGCTAAAAACGTTTGGGGGAAGTTTAATACAAAGAATCTTGGAGAATATCATGATTTGTATCTTAAAACTTATATTTTGGATATATATATATATATATATATATATATATATATATATATATATATATATATATATATATATATATATATATATATATATATATATATATATATATATATATATATATATATAGATATATATATATATATATATATAGATATATATATATATATATATATATATATATATATATATATATATATATATACATATATATATATATATATATATATATATATATATATATATGTATATGTATATACATATATATGTATATATATATATGTATATACTTATACATATATATGTATATATATATATATATATATATATATATATATATATATATATATATATATATATATATATATATATATATATATATATATATTTTTTTTTTTTGAGAAATATATATAGATATGTATATATACAGGATGTCCCAAAAAATGGACTCGCTCTTTAAATGATAATAAATGCGTTGTTTATTGACTTAGAAGCAAGATTAATGGTTAAATGTATAAATGGATAAATGCATGTTTACAAATGTTCAAACTGACGACAATCACGTTCCAAACACAGCTGATAATGCGGACCAATGGATTCAACAGCGTTACGAATCATTTCATTTGGAACTGCAAGACATTTTCTTTCAATTTCCTCTTTCAGCTCATCGACTGTTGCTGGTTTTGAGCTGTAAACCTTATCTTTAAGATATCCCCATAAAAAGAAGTCCATTGGAGTGAGGTCTGGGGAACGCGCAGGGAATTCAACACTACCTCTTTGCCCAGTCCATCTGTTCGGAAAAGTTGCTTCAAGATAGGCCCTTACATCACGGTGGTAGTGGGGAGGTGCTCCATCTTGCTGAAAGTAAATCTCTTCATCACCAAATATCTCTTCGACACGTGGACCAACGGATTCCTGCAGCAAGTTTAAGTAAATATCCCCTGTGACGGTTTGGTCAAAAAAGAATGGCCCTAGGATGCCCCATGCTGATATCCCACACCACACAGTAACCCCTGGTAAGTCTAAATGGTGTTCCATAGTAACATTCGGATTTTCAGGAGCCCAGTGGGTGCAATTGTGTCGGTTAATTGAGCCATTTAACTTGAAGCTGGCCTCATCACTCCAAACAATTTTGGATGGAAATGCTGCATCTTCTTCGCATTTGCCCAGGTACCACTCACAAAATTCAGCTCTTCGGTCAGGATCGTCTTCATTTCGAGCGTGGATTAATTTTGGAATGTAACTTTTCCAATTAATTCGCTTCAAAATGTGATGGGCGCTTGATTTTGGGATTCCTGTCTCACAAGCCATTTGTTGTACAGGTTTCCGTGGGGATCGGTGGAGGGTTTCCAGCAATTGATTTTCCTTTGTGGGGGTGGTTGATGACCGTGGTCTTCGTGAACACTCCTTATGAACGTCATGCACAGTTCCATCTGTTTCAAACTTATCTTGGATGCGAGCAATGGTGCGTCACATTGGTGGATCTTTGTGAAAATGTCTTCTAAATTGTCTTTGCCATGATGTTTTTGTGCTTCCAGTAGCACTTTATGATAAATTTTCTTTCTTCAAAACCTAGTCGTACATCTGCCATTATTCGGGTCAATTTGATGTGAAAATAAATGAAAAATTCAATGAGTTATGAGGAGCCAAAATGTGAGTACATTCTTTTGGGACACTATATATATATATATATATATATATATATATATATATATATATATATATATATATATATATATATATATATATATATATATATATATATATACATGTCGGAGCGTCGATCACCCTTCACCAAGGTATGAAGATGCCGATGTACTTGAGAGAAAACTGTTTATTGCCCACCAATCCGTGTACACGGAGAGCAGCAAAACACCAGGAACACCAATTATGGAATTGAGGATGGCCGAAGAGTGCTCTGACTCTATTAGTTTTTCTACTCCCTTATATACGGTTCTCTCTTTGACAAATGCTTATCTCTCAATTGTCCTTTCTTCCAACCCAGGGCCAGTTGAGAGCAGCTGGCTTACATCCTTCAACAACTGTGAATCAAGCAAGAAAATGAGGAAGCAAAATTACTCCCTAATGCTGCTTACAGCATTCTTGTGGATTACTCAAGACTGACCCCATCTTTATCTATACACACAGCATTCCAATGTTCCTTTGTGAACAGCAAGCAGGATTATACTTTGATTAACTGTAAGAGAGTGAGTAAAGTTGGGAACAAACAAAGTTAACAAGAAAAAGGTACAAATCCCAATATATATATATATATATATATATATATATATATATATATATATATATATATATATATATATATATATATATATATATATATATATATATATATATATATATATATATATATATATATTGTTGCGGATTCGCGCCCGCCGGCGTGCGAGCGGCCACGTAACTCGAATCGCGGCAAGTCGCCCACCGGACGGACAATCCCGTCGTGACCCTCTCGGACTAACGCCGGGAACTAGTCACGGGTGGGCCTTTCGGCCTCACCAGGATCGTGCCAATCGGCCCCCCGCATGGGATAGGGTTGCTCGCCAAATTCGACCTACCTAAGTACCCACACGGAGGGTAGACCGGGCGATCGCACCTCGCCGCAGGTCGGCTTCGGACACGGGCCACTTTAAGTGACCCGTTCCGTACTATCGGGATAACCGAGCGGTGTTATCATCAACATCGACGGTTCGATTAATTATTGGGCGTATTTAGCCCACGACCAACCCTTTACGTGAAGTAAGATGGAGATTCAATAAAGGAAAAGATGAAGCGAAACGGGAAAAACAGTTCAACATAAAGCACATTTATTCCGCGGCAAACGGAAAGCACACATATACAATTATACACCAAAAGCAAATGTAAAAGTGACATGGCAATTCTGCACAAAAAGCAAATGTAAAAGCAGAAGAAGCACAATAATTCTGCACAAAAAGCAAATGTAAAAGAGAAACACAATGCAGATCTACTACCGACTACCGAGCACACGGCAACACTTATACAGTTTTACTTCACAGACGGCGCCGACAACACATATACTCAAAGCAAAAGAAAAAGGGACCACCCTCAACGATGAGGGGGGCAGACGGGCCTGGGGCCGAGACAGCGTCGAGCCTACCCGTCTGGTGATGAGCCGCAAAATGGCGGTGGCGCCCCGACTCCGCGGGCCTCGCTGGCACTGCCTGGAAATGGGGTGGGAACGGGGCCCCCTTCTCACACTATCTCAGCGCGGGGGGAAACAGGAGGGGGTTGTTGATGCTCGGGGGAATGAGGATATCTCGCTGGCTCGGGTCCCGCGACGAGCGTCTCCACCGCGACCTCGGTCGCGTTACCGGCCTCCCCTCTCCGCAGCTCCCCGACTCTGACACGAGCGCCTCTCGACTGCCTTCGCCGCCGCCACCTCTCCAACTCTCCACTCTTCTCAGCTCCGTCCAACTGCTTTCTCTGACTCTTCTCTTCTCAACCCTCCTTGACTGACTGCCTTTTTGGCGAGCAAATGCGGCCCTTTATAGCCCCTGGGGCTTCGCTCCTTCACCTTCGACCCTTCACCTCTGGCTGGCTCCCCATTGGACAGAGGAAAAGTGGGCGTGAATGATTTTTGATCCGCGAATCTGCATATAGCGATTATACTCCGACGCACCTGGAGGCGGGGCCAAATCGCCCCACGCTCGCCGATAGGACGGAACAGAAGTGGGCGTGAATCGTTTTTGATCCGATTTCTCGGAAAGGCTGGTGTTTTTGCACCCGCTGCTTGGTGCGCGCCCTGCACGAGTCCAGGATCGGCGCCCACAAGCGGCGCGGGAATGGCGGTGATGCGATGGTTGCGAGAGCAAGAGGTGACGGCAAGGGTCGTGGCTGTTGTTGTGAAGCGGCGTTGCGGTTGGTGGTTGTTGTGTGATGGCTGTTGAGACGTGGTTGGTGGTGGTAGTAATGGCGGCTGGTCCAAAATAAAGATAGCAAAAGAAAAACGGCTATCTAGAAGGGTCGCAGCCCGAATGAATGACATTTATTCCCTCTAAACAACGGGTTTGGGCCTAACTACACATATACTTCTCACCTACGGGACCTGAATGGTGGTTTGCGAATTTCGTCAACCACAACACTACCCCCTCCCCTTTTTACAGACTCGTCCCGAGTCGTCAAATTTTCGTGTGCCATCATGTGTAGTTTTCCCCTAGTACATTTTACCTACGGATCCCTGAGTGCGACATTCATGGTATCCGTGTCCCCAAAATAAATAACCTGAGGGCTGAGTAACTACCTAAACAAACTCACTCACACGGACGACTTAAATAAAATTGCCGGCGCTAAGACATACATGCCGGGGGCAAACTCATATTTACAGTACATCTTAACCTTACAAATTTACACTAAACCATGGCCCAGGATCAATGGACTCTGCAAAAAGAAAGCAGTTAGCAGGGAGCCAGGCTGCTCGCATGCAGTCTCTGGCTCAAATAATGCAGGTGACAGGGAACGTGGCCGGCTGCTCACACGCAGTCCAAGGCCTTACCTTTTTAACTGAACGCAGTGAACCACAACGGTGCATGGGCTGCACAAACGCAGTCTCGGTGCCAGCTCAAGTGGCACACGCAATGAACACAACGAATGGATGGATGAATGGATGGACGCAAACACGGTGAACGGGCCGCCACTGCAGGCCCGTGTTGTAGCTGCCAACAGGGCAGTTCTTGCAGCTTGTAAACTGTTGCTTTCTGATCCTGGCGCACATGGCAATGAACAGGGGGGGGGGGCAAAGCAAAAATTGAACGGGGCTGGTGAACAGGGGCAGTGGGCATGGCATGGCAAAGGCAGCAGGCAAACACAGCCCGCAGAAGAAGGCCGCTGCAGGCAAACACGGCTGGCACAGGCCTTGCAGAAAACAGCTGCAGACGATCCAGCCGGCACAGGCCTTGCAGCAAAACTACAGCTGCCGATGAAGTGGGCCGGCCTTTGCCTTGCAGCAACGCAGCCAGCAGATGAAGCTGGCCAGCCTTTGCCGTTCAGTGGAGGTTGGTGGAGGGAGTGCGGTGGTGCTGGCCACTCGGAAGGCGGGCTCGGACCTACTCTACGGTCTCCCTCCCAACCTATCGCCTTTGCCTGTCATTGTCTATACCCACTCCCTTAATTTGTCAAACCCCAATTTAGCCCCAACTTATTTTTTTATTTTTACTTCCCCACTATAAATCGTCCCCTAACCCCCTGTACTGTCCTTGTTCGGCTAACCTATCCTGTCACCTAGCCTACTCCCAACCCCGACGTTCCCTTCCCGGAGGGGAACAAGGGAGAGCTAGCGTCCTGTGTCGAGGCCCAATGAAGCCTCAGGATGGCCTCCCCAGAGTTCAGCGATCTATAACCAAAGTGGGTCCAGCGGCCCACAACGAGAGCGAGGGGATGGATGGTGCGGAGGGGTACACTTCCTAATCTACCCTATCCATTTAACTGTTAAACTACCCCGGAGCTTTCAACAAGCGCCTCGCGCTTAAGCTATTGGTTCTAACAACCCAGATTCCCGTCGCCTGTGTTGGTGTCCTCACAATTTCGGGCCTTGCCCCCCAATTTTCTCTCCGTGCCCTCACACGGTCTCATGGCTGGGACGCGTGGCTCCCCTTGGCAGGCACGACCCTCTGCCGAATCTCCAGCTATGGCACCCCCGGGCACTACACTGCCTCCGAGCCTACCAGCTCCCTAGCACCGGGGAGTGCCCCCCATGGCACCTCCCCTGAAACGCACACGTGGCAGGCTGGCTTCCCAGGCCCCTTTCCGAGGGTCACCCGTGCCCACAACACTGCCCACGCGGCTAATGGCGCCCCGGGCCCCCGCACCAAGCAGGCGCACCCATGCCCACTACGCTATCCCGGCCCCCCATGGGCCCTTGGCCTACCACGGCCGACTAGCCTGGTGCCCGGGGTACCCACTCAGCGATACTCACCTTTCGCAGCCACGCTCCCAGCCCGTCAACAGGGCTCCTGCACCCCTCCAAATGGGTTTCGAGCCTACATTCACACCAACAGCAAAACGACCTCCATTTTTCAATTTAACTAACCCCTAACTCACTCTACACTGACCCCGGGGTCCCTTGGGCGGGAGTCACTCCTCCCCCCAATCACTCATCGCACCATGCATTCCCCATTCACTCCACACACACAGACCCGCTGGCCTCACTCACTCAACATGTCTCCACCTCATAACTCATCAACAACTCTTCAACACACTCACCGCTGAACTCTGCCATCCTAACTACATCCTCTAACTAACTCGTGCTCCCACGTCGTCCCTTAAACTATTATATAGCACGTTCCTTTTAACACTACGTAGCTAAGCTACGTCCCCGCTACACATTCACTGTCTGTCACTGTCTCCAAATAATCCCATTAATCAATTTCCCAACTTAAATCTCGCTACAATCCCTCCAACTAATTCATTCCACGGGCCCCATGAGGACTTACCCCTGCCCCATGGAGCCGGTCTAGCTATGCTAACCCTTCCCCCTAACTAGTTTCCATCCTGTGCCCTGGTCAAGGGGATCATCCACCCCTTGCCCAGGAATCTTGTTCACCCGAAAGCGAGGCTTGCTGTTTTTTTTGTTTTTTTTTCCACATGCGCAGCACCAGCGCGGCAACTCACAGCTCACGCACTTTGCACCTGCCCGTGACGTCATGCAGCTGCACGTGTACCTCGTCCCTCCTTGGACGGTACCATCCGGCAGGGATACCCCTCCTGCCGGATTCCAACCCCACGTGCAGCCATGACGTCACCGTGCGCATAAAAAAAACAAGCCCCACGTCTCGAGGGGTTCCCCACGCGAACACATGTGCTTTTCCCGTTGGAGCTTAACACACACGATCGCGTGGAGAACCCGTCCGGTCCAAATCCATAATCCTTCCTAAACTTTGTCCGTCGCGGGATCGGCAACATTCACCGCGCTC
Source organism: Eptatretus burgeri (assembly GCF_056783735.1). Lineage (NCBI taxonomy): Eukaryota > Metazoa > Chordata > Myxini > Myxiniformes > Myxinidae > Eptatretus > Eptatretus burgeri. The sequence goes on from NC_140967.1 coordinate 11,616,870, forward strand.
GTTTCCAGACCGGGACTTCACTCTCGCAAGCGAGCACGTGGGGGCCTCGTGCGTTGCACTGCACGGACCTCGTGCTCAATGCTGAGTGAACCCGGCACGGTCCCCGAAACAACTACAGCCACTACCCGGCTTTTGTCCCTCTGTCGCCGTCGTCGTCGCCATACAACCCACGCACACCTGCGTGTAACGACACTCACTCTCCATTCCATCACATTCACCCCGGGAGACGCGGCTGCGTGCTCCCGCATGCCCACCGACATCTCCCTCACACACAGCGACCTTGCACACGCTGTCTCCCTCACACTCGGCCACTCACTCACGCATGCCACCTCCCTCGCACACGTGGCTCCACTCACTCGCGGCCTTCCACTCACTCGTGCCATTTCCCTCACACAAACCATACCACTCACACACGCGGGAGCACTCGCCCGCGGTTCCTCACTCATACTGGCCGTTTCACTCACACACACGGCGACACTCACACACGGTGCCTCATCCACACACGGCATGCTGGGAAGCACGCCCTTTGGCACACTTGCCACTACACCACTCACACACGCGGGGGCACTCGCCCGCGGTGTCTCACTCATACACCGTACCTCACTCACACTCGCAGGGGCACTCAACCACGGTGTTTCACTCACACACGGAGTCGCTTCCACACACGGGGTCTTTGTCACCCACTCGGTCGCTCTCACACACGCCCTTGCACCCACGCTATGCATGCGTTGCAGCACGCATTTCACCACACTCGTGAACACACACCTTGACACCACACACTCCGGGACAACCACACTGGGGATTCGTGTCCCCACAAGGGTCTCCGGGGCCTCTATACCCCCCAAGCTCTCCGTGCACCTGTCCACAGCACTCCTCCCCTCGACCTCGCAAAGCACGACCGAACCCACCTGGTCGTGACTCGCCTCAAGGGGGCATACTCCCTCCCCTCGTTCCTGGTGGAGGCCATCCCGCTGCTCGCACTGGGTCTCCACCCAGTCCACCAGCTCACCCCCATTGTCCTCCACTACCTCCGTGTGTGTGTGCGTCTCTATCCCCGTCCCCATCGTGTAGTCTTCCCTCTATCGCTCCCATCTCCCGTGTCTCTGCCAACTCAGTCACCTCTTCACCCTTTACCTCCCCTGTCTCAACTATTATCCCCGTCCCTTCCCCCGCCATCCCCCTCGTGCACGTCTCCGCCACCCCAACCAGTCCTTCCCTCTCGGTCACCGTCACTTTTTCCGTCACGACCCTCGCCCAACACGTCCCCCGAACCATTCCCTCCCTACCCGCCTCCACCGCGGACCCGACAGCCGCTGCACCCCCTCCAGCTCGCCTGCTCCCACACGCGGCGTCGCCACTCCGAGCTCCCTGGTCACCGCCCCCATGCCCGCCTGCAGGCCCCGGCCCACGCTCCGCATCTCACCCCGCAGCTCCCTGATTCCCTCCCCCATTCCTTGCGCATCTGTTTCCATATTAGTTTTCATGCGTTTTATTTCGTTTGTGAATGTATCCATCTTCGTCTTCATTTCGTGCATGTCCCCACTGATTCCTGCCAGCATGGCGCACAGCTGGGCCATGTCGGGTGCGCCCGGGTGAGCCGCCTCGGCAGGGATCGGGGAAGGGCCCTGGTGGAGAGGGGGAGGGGAGGCGTCACACACCGCGGCCGCCGCCGCACCTATTTCGGGCTCTGGGTTCAGTTGGGCGAGTTCGTGTTCCTGCACAACCAACATTTCCTGCACGGGGATTTCATCCTGGACCATGGATTCTACATTACTACACATATACATTTCTAATACCCCCGGCTCCCGCTCGCCTTGAGACGCCATCTTATTTCTCGTAAATGGTTAATTTGAATCGCTCGTAATTTGGAGGGAATCGGGGGTCGCTCCTCTCATCCCTGGACCGATTCCCGTGAATTTAGCTGGAGACAGGAGAGCCCGTTGTCCCGTTCTCCGACACCAGTGTCACGAGGAGGGGGATGAGTTTCTATCCCACTCCTGACACCAGTGTTGCGGATTCGCGCCCGCCGGCGTGCGAACGGCCACGTAACTCGAATCGCGGCACGTCGCCCACCGGACGGACAATCCCGTCGTGACCCTCTCGGACTAACGCCGGGAACTAGTCACGGGTGGGCCTTTCGGCCTCACCACGATCGTGCCAATCGGCCCCCCGCGTGGGATAGGGTTGCTCGCCAAATTCGACCTACCTAAGTACCCACACGGAGGGTAGACCGGGCGATCGCACCTCGCCGCAGGTCGACTTCGGACACGGGCCACTTTAAGCGACCCGTTCCGTACTATCGGGATAACCGAGCGGTGTTATCGTCAACCTCGACGGTTCGATTAATTATTGGGCGTATTTAGCCCATGACCAACCCTTTACGTGAAGTAAGATGGAGATTCAATAAAGGAAAAGACGAAGCGAAACGGGAAAAACAGTTCAACATAAAGCACATTTATTCCGCGGCAAACGGAAAGCACACATATACAATTATACACCAAAAGCAAATGTAAAAGTGACACGGCAATTCTGCACAAAAAGCAAATGTAAAAGAGAAACACAATGCAGATCTACTACCGACTACCGAGCACACGGCAACACTTATACAGTTTTACTTCACAGACGGCGCCGACAACACATATACTCAAAGCAAAAGAAAAAGGGACCACCCTCAACGATGAGGGGGGCAGACGGGCCTGGGGCCGAGACAGCGTCGAGCCTACCCGTCTGGTGATGAGCCGCAAAATGGCGGTGGCGCCCCGACTCCGCGGGCCTCGCTGGCACTGCCTGGAAATGGGGTGGGAACGGGGCCCCCTTCTCACACTATCTCAGCGCGGGGGGAAACAGGAGGGGGTTGTTGATGCTCGGGGGAATGAGGATATCTCGCTGGCTCGGGTCCCGCGACGAGCGTCTCCACTGCGACCTCGGTCGCGTTACCGGCCTCCCCTCTCCGCAGCTCCCCGACTCTGACACGAGCGCCTCTCGACTGCCTTCGCCGCCGCCACCTCTCCAACTCTCCACTCTTCTCAGCTCCGTCCAACTGCTTTCTCTGACTCTTCTCTTCTCAACTCTCCTTGACTGACTGCCTTTTCGGCGAGCGAACGCGGCCCTTTATAGCCCCCGGGGCTTCGCTCCTTCACCTTCGACCCTTCACCTCTGGCTGGCTCCCCATTGGACAGAGGAAAAGTGGGCGTGAATGATTTTTGATCCGCGAATCTGCATATAGCGATTATACTCCGACGCACCTGGAGGCGGGGCCAAATCGCCCCACGTTCGCTGATAGGACGGAACAGAAGTGGGCGTGAATCGTTTTTGATCCGATTTCTCGGAAAGGCTGGTGTTTTTACACCCGCTGCTCGGTGCGCGCCCTGCACGTGTCCAGGATCGGCGCCCACAAGCGGCGCGGGAATGGCGGTGATG
>NC_140967.1:11622789-11645289 GCF_056783735.1 Eptatretus burgeri
GACATCTTCAAACTGGTAAGCACTAAACTGATATGATTTCTTTTGGCACTCAGAAGGGAAATAACCATCGAAATGAAACCCTTCTGAGTTTAGGATGTCTTTCGGCACAATTTTGGAAGCTTTTGTAAGAACCAGCGCATCACCGTCGTAATCGCACTTTACAGCTTGCCTTACCATTTATTGCATTCCCTGCTGAAAGACAAGGACAATGTTCTTTCAATTCACTTTATTCTTGGGCCTGGGGGAAGTACTTAACAACATTTTGTTTGAAGCAAACTTTATCGATTTCCTTCTTGAGATCAAAGCTTTCCAGACGATCCTCATAAAGTTGACGTAATTCAACAAACTTAAAGTGCAATATGTCATCATCTACTGAGTTCTGTACGTGCAAAATGAACTCAACAAAGGCCATCGCCTCGATCTTTAGCTCTTCTCTTAGGGTAGTGGATGAAACTTGCTTTTGTCTTGTCAAGGACTGGTGACGACGATGCCTAATATCTATCAAGCAAGCCAGGTAATATTTTGCGTCCAATGCAACAAGGTTTCCACCATCAATTATTGCTGGTAATGCTATTTCTTGTCGATCTGTAGCCATGTGCCCTATGTTGTCATCTGCTCCAAGAGTCCTAAACTCATGAAGGTGTCCATCCTCCCTTCTACAGAATAGATATATGTTTAACTCCACGGGGCCAGGATGGTGTTGTCGATGTTTCTCATCTACAAATCTGCTTTCTGTTGTATCATCACATTCTCTCTTCTTTTATGCTCTTTCTAGTTTATGTGAGCTGAATTTCAAATAACAAGACTTGTATCATTTGGCCTGATATCTGATGAATTCCTCAGCAGTTATACTTTCATTGAATTTGATTTCCACTGGCAGTCTATAAATTTTTATCAATTCCTTGACATTTTTCAGACAATTTCTCGATGGTTCCGTTTAGTCTTTAGATCCAGGGGAATTTAAGGGACACTTTAATCCTTCACTGATGACTTCCTGACATATTGCGCACAGTGTCCAATCCATCGTGCACCCTGAGTCAGAAGCTGAAAAGACAAAAAATACATTTCTGCATTTATCTTCTCACTAGAAAACACAACACATTGCTTTGTTGATGGAAATATTAAGTGAGGGGAGAAAGAGGGGGGGATAGAGGAGGGAAGGTGGACAGAGGGAGGGGGAGAAGAGGAATGAGGGGAGAAGGGGAGGGAGGAGTGGAGGGGGGAGAAGAAGAGGGAAGGGAAGAGAGAGGATAGAAGGGAGGGAGGAGGAAGGGAGGGGAGGGAGAGAGAGGAGGGAATGGGAAGAGGGGAGAGAGGAGGGAGGGAGAGAAGAAGGAGGGAAGGGAGGGAGAGGAGAGAGTGGAGCGGCAGAGGATGGGGGGAGGAGGATGGGGGGAGGAGGAGAGAGAGGAGGGAGAGAAGAGAGAGGGGGGAGGGGAGAGGGGAGGGGATGAGAGAGGAGAGGGAGGAAGGATGCGGGAGCTCGGAGTGAGTGGGAGTCAAAGATAATGTGATGTTATGCTTTATCAACGCACGCACGCATACACGCATATACAGGCACTTCCAGGTACTTACGTCATTAATGCATTCTTGGAAAACATCATTTAAATGGAACCTCAAAATACAATTGATTATAAATATTTATTAAAGGTGAAATTCATTCCAAACAGAAAAAAAATTGAGTGGAAATTTTTCAAAGTTGCTTTACTCACCATGATCCATTGCTTCACTCACCCTAATCTTCCAGTTATGTTAATCGTTCATTATTTCTTTTAATTTTATCTTTAATTGAACTTATTTTGCCTTCCGAACTCCAGGGATTCCCCACGAAGGAACCAGGTGCGACTGCCTTCAGGTCGATCCGTTGCACTCAATGAAATCAACTCAACGAAGCTCGTTAATTTTGTTATGTTACTAAATTTTTTGCTTACTCAATAGAAGTCTCCAAACAGGAGAAAAAGATCAGTTTAATTCTTTGGAAGTTTCACATTTTATTGTGTATACTATATATAGAGGAGGGAACATCACCTTGCTTGCTTAAAGTAAATCGCTATATCGGCTTAGTTATAAGAATCGTTATTTCTTTCAATTATCGTATTTCACTCCAGATTTCGACACTTATTTAGTCCGGACAATATCCGATCCTCAAAAGCAAAATCATGTTTTGATGATGTACTTTAGTCTGTGAGAGTAGATCGTGGAAAATCATATCATATAATGCATGAAATCGCTCCAACCTCCTAATTTGAAAACTACAGCACTTATAAAAGTGATGTATACAGCGATTCGTATCTATGATGAACAGGCATTCGATAATGAGTGAGGAAAGTGAAAAAAAACCCTTTATCATGAAGAAATCGTTGTGGCCTGTTCCAAGCAAGACAAGGCATGGTTGAGGAGGCCAAAAACATGGTGGCTTCAGACCCCAATGAGGTAACTCAGGATACACCTTAAGACCCCAGAGAGCGGGTTGGCCAAGAATGGTGCCTGATAAAGGATATAATTAAATAAGGCAGTTAATTATCTTCTAAAGGGGTGTTTTAATGAACCCAAACACCCAATTTTCACTCTTGCACTCCCTTGGAGTTCCCCTATGCATGCAAAGTGTCAGGCTGATAGGTTTCATGGGATTGGAGTCATGGAAGAGGCAACACACACTGACATTTATTGGTATGGATAATGCTGTTGTAAATTGCTACAATCCCACATTAATTAAGGTACTGGCTGCAAAATTACTTTCAATCTGTTCATCTCATATTTTAGGTAAATGGAAGCAGTGAGCCTATGCGAAGTAAAATCTGCAGCAGTAACTTTCAAAAATATAGTAGTAAAGGGTAGTAGTCGGGGTACAAACTACAATTATTGAGATTAATTTATCCCATAACCTATCTCACCATTGACTGACATCGATAAGGTAAGACTTCCGATGGGGATATAAACACAATTTGGAAAGTAATACACTCGCATGATTCCTAACACGTCACTAACACTCTTGGGTGGTTATTTCTTCAGTTTGAAAAAGCTCTCAGATCACAGAAAGATGTGCTGCCTTCTCTCTGAACTTATAGACAAGTATCGGAGAGCATTTAATGGTTGGTCCTTTATTTATTTATTTTTTACCTGTGTGGACTTACTCATTTGAGAGGGGGGCGGGGGAGAGGCAATGCATATAGTTGATCAATATCACTATCTGTCGTCAATGTTAGAAGATCCCAAAGTCAATTCAATACTGTTGAGATATTTGTTTTACTAAGCTAGTTTGCCTAAAAGTGTTTTAAAGTACTACATGTACATTGGCATCTTTCCATGAGAAATTCAAAATTTGCATATATTATAATAAATATGTAGCCTCGAGGAATTGATTTTAACAGAGAATTAAATCGTTTATGTTAAGCACTCAGAAAATATTTCACTGCATAAAGTTTAGAGCTGGTAATTTATACTTTCAAGAAAATATCTGTAAAACAAGTTTGAATTGCAAACCTACCCCGCCCGTGGGAGTTCATTCGTACCACTTCCGGTTCTGGGTTTGGAGCGTCGACAGGTCTCCTTCAGGGCTCTCTGCTGACGATCTCAAAATTAAGTTTCCAGTCGTTTTCTGTCCCGTATGAACTGTTTATTTTTTCACCTACATGTTACTGTGTGTTCCTAATTCAGTTTTGTTTCAAAAATCGTGCTATTTTGTGAGATTTTGTCGACCTTGTCTTACCGGGTGCTTGAGGCCTACCCTTGAGGCTTGAGGCCTACCGGTTCCCCTCCGTGTACGATCGTGTTTATTTGTTTTTCTCCACATTACCTTCGATTTCTATCTTCCCCACTTTCCTAATGTCCCCCATCCCTCCCAACTAATTACTCTATTTCTTATCTCAAATTAAAAAAAAAAACGCCACCTTTCTCCTTGCACACTCACGAGTCTCGATTCTTCTTCTTCATCATCTACTCTTCTTCTTCCTCCTCTTCTTCTTCCTCCTCTTCTTTTTCTTCCTCGATTTTTTTTTTTTCCAAAACACTTCCATGACCTAATCTGTTGAAAACTCTCTCAAACATTAATAATAATAATAATAATAATAATAATAACAAAAACGATCCCTTATAATGCTTCATCTTCCTCTTTCACACGTGTGGTACTCTTTAGTGTATCATAATGCACTTCTTCTTCTTTCGGCTGCTCCCATTAGGGGTCGCCACAGCGGATCATCCGTATGATCCGCATAGTGATTTGGCACATGTTTTACGCCGGATGCCCTTCCTGACGCAACCCTGGTCGCCTCTTACGACACAGGGATATGGTACACCTATTTTAACCGGGGTATACACCGGCCCAGTATACTGGTACTCATTTCACCAACCTCGGAAGGATGACAGGCTGAGTCAACCCTGTATCATAATGCACTACACTTCTGCAATTTAAACAGACTGCTCTCAATTCGACCTCTCCTTCATACCTTGCCGAAAAAATCCAACTGTTACAGTGTTTCTTCTCTCCATTCTCTGAATTCGCCTTGATTGCATCCATCAAGAATTGTGTTAAATCGCATCTCTGACCTAAAACTTTAAAAAAAAAACCCAGTTTGCTATGAATGTTCACTTTCCATCAACCATTCTTTTTTTGCAACTTCAATGTAAACTCACCTCTCTCACCCCTCACTCTCAAAGCAACCAACCCACTCTTCTCCCTCCAAGCCTCCCTCTCACCTCTCTCAAAAACTCCCTCCTCACCTTTCTCCCACCATTCATCCCCCTCACTCATCCTTGTCAAAGTTTCCCCCCCTCCCATCCACAAAGCTGCCTCCTTCCACTGCCCTCTCACCTCCATCTCTTCACTCCACCTCCTCAAATCCTCAACTGCCTTCTTCTCCCTCTCTTGTCCCCCTCTCCCCCAGCACCACAGAGCCTTTTCTCCATCTCATTCGGCCCCTTCCCCGAGCTATTCTGCAATCCCCTACAGTCTTCCAACAACCCTCCTTACCTCCCCCCTCTTCCCTTGTCCTACCCTCCCCCTCCCCCACCCCCTGCACCCAAAGCCCCCTCCCCTCCCTCTTCATTAAAAGTGTGGACCTCAAATATCCGGGCCTTCGCTCAAACCTTTCAGATCTTTCCATACAGGTTGCCACTGACAAACCAGACATAATCTGCCTTACAGAAACTTTCCTCTCCAAAGATGGGTCTGACTCCCAAGTATCTCTCCCTGGTTACTCCCTCATCCGGTTTCACAGACCTGAGCCTCGTCCTGGTGGAGGAGTTGCTCTCATCATCAAAGACTATTTCTTACTCTCCATTCACTGCCCTCACTCACCACACCCCCAGGAATACCTCTGGCTACGGCTTCCACTCCACTCCCACCTCATGTTTATATGTGTACTGTACCGTCCACCTAACAGTGATGACTCCATCAACACCTCACTATCCGAAAACATGGACCAACTTCAATCTTCTCATGCAAACACTTTGTTCCTCATATGTGGCGACTTAAATTGTCATCATGCCAGTTGGCTGGGTGTGGGTACCTCTCTCACCTGTCATGGTACCTCAGCAAAAGCATTCTGCGACTCATTGGGACTGACTGAATCGGTCAACTTCCCGACCCGGATATCAACCAATGATGCTCCATCTCTTCTGGATCTGATTTTGACAAATTTCCCTGACAATATCTGCTGCTCTTCCTCTGCTCCAATCGGTTCTTCTGACCACGTCCTTGTCAAAGTGGACATCTCTCTGGCTATTATCAGAGAACCACCTCACCACCATCGAGTCTGGCATTTTACTCAAGCCGACTGGCAGGGTCTCCAAGCAGCCATCAAACTCATAGACTGGTCTCCTCTCGCTACTTTCTCCAACATCAACTAATCCTGGGAATTCTTTCAAAGAAACTTGGTCTCCCTCATGCACAGATTTATCCCCTCTCGTCCTCAGTTGTCCTACCCTTCCTCCCGCCCTTGGTTCACTGAAGCTTGTGGTGAGGCAGTTGTCCTGAAACAACTTGCCTTTGCCTCATGGAAAGCAAACCCAACTGAGGGCAATCTCAGTTCCTTCCATAAAGCTCAGAACAAGTGTGTATCTACCCTCAGGAGAGCCAGAAAACAGCAACTTTCTTATCTCAAGTCTGAACTCTCAAACCTCTCTCCCTCCTCAAAATCCTGGTGGCGTCTAATCAAATCTGTTTCTGGTGTATGTTCCCCCTCCATCCCCTCCCTTACCTCAAATGGCCGCACTGCTGATACCGCACGTGAAAAAGCTTAATGCCTAAACTCGGTGGTTGCAGCTAAATCTTGTGTCCAAAACCCATCACTTTCTCCACCCACCTTACCCAGTCGCACCCAACTGTCCCTGGACTCTGTGTCCTTTTTTCCTGACAAGGTGGAGAGCTTGCTGTTAAACATCGACTCAGATTCTGCAACCGGTCCAGACAGCATCAACCCACGTGTCCTCAAAGCCTGCTCTTCTGCTCTTGCTCACCCTCTCGCTGTTCTATTCTCCCTCTCATTTGCTCAAGGTCATCTGCCATCTGCTTGGAAATCAACAAGCATTACTGCCCTGCATAAAAAAGGTGCAAAAACAGATCCCTGCAATGACAAACCAATCAGCCTTCTCCCAATCATCAGCAAGGTTATGGAATCCATCATCGCTTCAGACATTAAATCCTTCCTCTTCTCCAATGGTTTGATTTCCGATCATCAATTTCGTTTCAGAACAGGTCTCTCTATCCTGGATATGCTGCTTCTGCTCTCCCAACAATGGATGAAGGTCCTCAATGCCAGACAGGAAATCCGAGCCATATCCCTGGACATATCACGTGCTTTTGACATGGGCTGGCACCCTGCCCTGCTCACCAAACTCTCTTCCTATGGTATCCAACGCCATCTCCACTCATGCGTCGCAGACTTCCTCTCCTGTCACAGTCACCGTTTGGCCCTAAATGAAATTCTTTCATCCCCTCTTCCTGTCCAGGCTGGAGTTCCTCAAGGTAGCGTTCTGGGCCCTGTTCTTTTTCTGGTTTTCATCAATGATCTCTCGGACTCTCTGGAAAATCCTCTATATCTCTTTGCTGATGACTCCACCCTCTGCCATACCATCGGTCATCCCTCAGACCATCAAGCAGCAGCTTCTTCGCTCACTGCAGATCTGGATAAAATCACAAACTGGTCCAACATGTGGAACATGTCTTTCAATCCGGACAAATCTCACTTCGAAACTATGTCTCTTCGAAAGGACCATTTAGAACCCCCCCCCCCATCCACTTTCTCAACAATCCTCTGGAAGAAGTCCTTTCTTTCAAGCTTCTGGGTCTCACTATCTGCCATGACCTTTCCTGGGAAAGTCACATTTCAAACCTCGCCTCCAAAGCCAGTCGCCGACTGGGAATCCTCCGTCATGCAATGTCCTTCCTCGGCCCTCCTGAGCTCCGGACGATTTACAAAGCTTTTTTCGCAGTCTGATGGAGTACTGCTCTCCCCTCTGGGCTGGTGCTCCTGCCTCCCACCTTTCTCGGCTTCACGCTGTGAAAACCAAGGCATTTCGGATCATTGGCATCTCCTGCAATGAGGCTGAGTCTTTGGGCCTCTCATTCAATCACCTCAGGTTGGTCGGTGGTCTTTCTGTCTTCTACCGTCTCCTCTCCAGCCTCGCCCCCCTCCCCACCCCTTGCTCTCTCTGCGATTTGTCCCCACCACATTTCCACAGGGCGCTCAAGGTCCGCCAACAACCCCCTTCTGGTAAAACTACCAAAATCAGAATCACTGTTTACCTTCACTCTTTCATTCCTCTTTTTCCCGCCTTTGGAATAAACTTCCTCACTCTGTTCAATCCCATTCTTCCCTCCAGTCCTTCAAAAGAGCTGTTCACCACCACCTCTTATCCCCCCATCCAAATCTTCGATCTTTTCTCCCCCCGATAATTCTCCACCCAAGCCCACCTCCTTAAAATTCTCTGCTTTCCTTCCTGAAAGTCCCTATAATGTCCATCTTATATTCCCCATGTTCCCCATCTCATCCCTCTCCCTTCCACAGATATCCTAATGTTTCTGTTCCCCACTGTTTTGTCCTTCCCACTCCCTCCCCTCTTGTCTCATGCCCCCCTTGCTGTGCGTTGTGTGTTGGCTCTCACACGAGCCTCGACAAGGTACACAAAAAAAAACTCTCAGGTGAGCGATAGCATGGATGACAGACAGTTTTGAAATTTGCTAAGATTTTCATCGTATCAGAAAAAGAAACCAGAACACCTCACAAGAGTGAGCCTAGTTTCATATCATCATATGCGACTTAATGATGACCAACGCATTTAATTTTTTTTTAATAACAATTGAAAGAAAATGGGTGGAAAGGGCAGTTTCTCAGCCCAAAGGGCCAGAATCGCACTTTGGGCTCAGTTAATGCCTGGGGAGTTGTCTCTAGAAGATACCTGTCGAGTTTGGTTCGGTTCCGTCCACAAATAACCGACAAATAACAATTATAAGAAAATGGGCTGAAAGGACAGTTTCTCGGTCTGAAGGGCCGGAATCGCACTTTGGGCTCAGTTCATGACTGGGGAATGATCTTTAGAATATACCTGTCGAGTTTGGTTCGGTTCCATTTACGAACAACCGAGAAATATCAATTTTTTAAAAATAGCCCGAGAGGGCTGTTTCTTGGCCCAAAGGGCCAGAATCGCACTTTGGGCTCAGTTACTGCCTGGGGAATGGTCTCCAGAATATACCTGTCAAGTTTGGTTCGGTTCCGTCCACTAATAACCGACAAATAAAGATTTTAAGAAAATGGGCTGAAAGGGCTGTTTCTTGCCCCATAGGGCCGGAATCGCACTTTGGGCTCAGTTCATGCCTGGGGAATGGTCTTTAGAATATACCTGTCGAGTTTGGTTCGGTTCCGTTTACAAACAACCGAGAAATATCAATTTTTTAAAAAATAGCCCTAGAGCGCCGTTTGTCAGTCCAAAGGACCATAATCTCACTTTGGGCTCAGTTAATGCCTACAGAGTGACTTCAAGAATATTCCAGTCAAATTTGGTCCGGTTTCTTTCACGAATAACCGAGAAATAGCAAATTTAAAGAAAATGGACCGAAAGGGCCGTTTCTCAGCCCAAAGGGCCAGAATCACACTTCTGGCTCAGTTAGTGCTTGAGGAATGGTCTCTACAATATACCTGTCAAGTTTGGTTCGGTTCCGTCTACTAATAACCGAGAAATAACAATTTTAAGAAAATGGGCTGAAAGGGCCGTTTCTCGGCTCAAAGGTAGGGTTGGGTAAGTACTGAAGTTTTTTTTTCAGTTGTGTCTTCGCATAGCATTTTCTATGGCCATTTTCGATGCTGAATCTGAAAACGTTGGAATTTATTTTTACCTCCGATGACTTTTGACCCCTGGAACTGTAATTTATTCAAAATGGCGACAAAAAATGATATTTTTATGAATTTCTGACCAACTGAGAGAAAATAAGGCTTGTAATATATCAATTTATAGGTTTTTCCAATCAGGAAATATGAAAATGACACATATGCAACGATTTGATGATTTTTAAAACACAATTTTTGAAAACCGCACAATATTTTGCTATAGTTGAAGTTTTTGGCATTCTCAGATCAACATGAGACCGAGATCACACCAATGCCGCCCACAAAAGTTCATTAATGTTATCCTGCACGGATTCATCGGGTTTGATAACATTCTTTATAGAGTTGTGTAGCTCGGTCAAACTGAATTTTTGAGTGCGGAATTTCCCTGCTCCATCCTTCACACGTCTTTGTTGGCATATGTCCGGGGCTACAATTAAGCGTAAATATGTCACTTCCGCTAGAAGTTCTTTCTCTGATAGTGTACTCAGTAAATATAGACTGTCTGGGGTCAAAGGTCCTTTGTGCTTTTTGCAAGTTTGTATAGTATTCAATAGCCTAGTATTTTTCTTTTTCTTCAAGTCTTCCTTTTTCCTAAATAACTTGATTTCGGTCCTATGCAACATCCAATCAATTTGCAAATGTGATTAGCGTATTCCTTGACCTGAAAAACATATGAAATGCCTTATATGAAAAAAATACTAGGCTTACATATGATACTTACATATGAAAAAAAAGCCTTATTAGTCACATTAGAGAAGGAAAACATGAAAAAGGTCAAATTTTGGCCACCATTTTGAATAAATTAAGGTTCCGGGGAGTCAAAGGTCATCGGAGGTAAAAAAAAAAATTCAACCGGATTCGGATTCAGCATGAAAAACGGCCATAGAAAATTCTATGCACAAAATTTCAATCATATTTACCCAACCCTACCAAAGGGCCGGAATCGCACTTTGGGCTCAGTTAATGCCTGTGCATATGTGTAGTATATGCCTGTCAATTTTCATCGAATTCTGTTCACAAATAATGGAGAAATAGACGTTCAAATGAACTGTACACAAGGAAAGAGCGAATGCGAGCGGCGCTTAGACCCCGTGGGGTGGAAGACCCCACGGGGTAAAAATGCATATTGTTACGGTTGTGGAAATTCGCAAACCACCATTCAGGTCCCGTAGGTGAGATATCTCTGTAATTGCATGTGTAGTTAGCCCCAAACCTGTTGTTTAGAGGGAATAAATGTGATTCATTCGGGCTGCGACGCTTTGAGATAGCCGTTTTTCTGTTCTATCTTTATTTTGAACCAACCGCCATCACACAACAACCACCAACCACAATGTCGCTACACAACAACCACCAACCACAATGTCGCTTCACAACAACAACAATGCCAACAGCCACGACCTTTACCTTCACAACTCGCTCCCACATCATCGCATCATGCCATTCCCAAATGCATCATGACCATCAAACCACCACCATAAACCCTCCACCACCCTCACCTCCCTCCTTCTACCGCCATTCCCACACCACCTGTGAGCACCGAGCGTCGGGCTGTCCTGGGCTCATACAAGATACGCGCCAAGCCGCGAGTGCAAAATGTGGCCTTTCCGAGGAGAATTCGGATCAGGAATGCTACACGCCCACTTCTGATCCGTCCAATCAGCAAGCGCGGGGCGGCTTGGCCCCGCCTCCAGGCGCGTCTGTGTGGAATCGAGATATGCAAATTCTAGGATCAGGGGAGATTCACGCCCCTTTTCCTCCGTCCAATGGGCAAGCGTGGCTCCGCCCCGAGCTCATCCTGATCCGGAAATTTGCATATGGGTTCTCCTGCTGGCCTATAAAACACCAGTGGTCGAAAAGCGAAGAGAGTTTGGGGGCAGAGAGAAAGCAGAGTTGTTGCGCAAGAGTTGTTGTTGCGAGGCAGTCAAGTCGGAGTCGGGAGGCGAGGGCGCCCAGGTGGCCTTCTGCAGTCGGCTGAGGAGAATTGGGGGAAGAGTCCGAGGAGCTCGGGTCCGAGGCAAGGAAGACGGCGGTCGGCGACAAGGTCGCGGTGGAATCGCTCGTCACGGGACCCAAGCAAGCCAGCCATACTCCTTCCCCAGAGCATCAACAATTCCCCCCTTTCCCCCACGCTGAGATAGTGCGAAAAGGGGGCCCCGTTCCCACCCTACTCCAAGCGGTGCCAACGAAGTCGGGGCACCGCCGCGCTGCCACATTTGCGGCTCATCATGAAGACGCGGGTAGGACCCCCCCCCCGACCCCCCGGTCTCGCGGGCCTGGCCGCTCCTCCAGGTCCCGCGCACACATTGGCCTATGGGCCCGTCTGCCCCCTTGCCTATGAGGGTGGCTTTCTTTTCCTTTGCTTTTGAGTAAATGTGTGTCGGCGCCGTCTGTGAAGTAAAACTGTTTAAGTGTTGCCGTGTGCTCACGTAGTCGGTAGTATCTCTGCGTCATTGTTTCTTTTGTTGCATTTGCTATATGTGTGCTCTCTGTGTGCCGCGGAATAAATGTGCATTATGTTGAACTGTTTTCCCGTTTCGCTTCGTCTTTTCTTTAATTTAATCTCCATCTTGCTTCACGTAACGGGTTCGTTGTGGGCTTAATACACCCGATAATTAATCGGAACCATCGAGG
Organism: Eptatretus burgeri; assembly: GCF_056783735.1. Lineage (NCBI taxonomy): Eukaryota > Metazoa > Chordata > Myxini > Myxiniformes > Myxinidae > Eptatretus > Eptatretus burgeri. The sequence continues at coordinate 11,634,744 of NC_140967.1, forward strand.
CCGACGATAACACCGCTCGGTTATCCCGGTAGTACGGAATGGATCGCTTAAGCGGCCCGTGTCCGGAGTCGACCTGCGGCGAGGTGTGATTGCCCGGTCTACCATCTATGTGGGTACTTAGGTAGGTCGAGTTTGGCGAACAACCCTATCCCACGCGGGTGGCCGATTGGCACGATCGTGGTGAGGCTGAAAGGCCCACCCGTGACTAGCTCCCAGCGTTGGTCCGAGAGGGTCACGACAGAATTCTCCGTCCGGTGGGCGACGTGCCAGGATTCGAGTCACGTGGCCGTTCGCACGCCGGCGGGCGCGAATTCGCAACAATATAATTTGCATAAATTAACATAACCGTAAAATTTAAACTCAGAGTTGAATTTAATAATGATTACATTCAACTCTCTGAGGCCCAGTTGTCTCTTTCCATCATTCTTTTGGCATAGTGTGTACTTAATAAATAGACAGGAAGTTCTTCCCCACGAATTCGTCAGAGATAGCCAACGCCCACGGTTTCTCCCATGGTTTTACTTGGCATCCCAAATAAGTAGATGGGTGGGACATTAAGAGTGCGGTGCCCTAGATAAAATAACTAAATCATAGAATAAGGTAACGCAACGCTGGGCACGGGACCATGGGAGACTTAATTATGTTAACTGATGTCTGCGGTTGGTTAGCAACCCGTACGGAGTTATCTGTGGCTGGTGGCTTCAGGGTCAGCGGTCGAGCAGTGGGTCCGAGCGACCCCCTCATGCATCCCAGCATGCTCGCTGCAAAACCGGAACAATATCATGGGAGTACATTGTTGAGGAGACACACAAGAAGAAGAGGGAAAGGAACAGAAAGTTGGATACTGAGTGCAAAGTAAAGGATGGTGTATTCAGTACATTCCATTTGAAGTAGGGGTTCAGAGGATGTGATGATAAATCTTTTTATGACTTTCTGTTTCAACTTGGGGTGTGTGGGAGGGTGAGCAGGAAGTGGAACAAGTTGCACGAAGAGGATCAGCATGGATTTGCAGAAAGGCTGTGAAAGGAAGCCAAGCTAAATAACAGGTGAGCCCTGTGAGGTGTTCTGGTTGGTTGCACAATCAAGTATGCCTCGCTGGTTCATTATCAAATGACTACCACCACCATTGCCATTTTTGCCCTCTCATGTCAATACCACTCACCTGGGACAAGCATATAAACTCTACCATCTTCCAGCATCTCCATCTCCACCATCGTCCTGCTTTCCTTCACCCGCCCTTCCCCCACCAAACTTGTGTCTGCTCCACACCTTATTTTCCATTCTGCATGCACCGCACCCCAGGACTTCCTCCAACTGCATTTTCTTCTCTATTTCTTCCACATCAGCTCTTGCATCCCACTTTTCCATTCACCTTACGCTCTGAGAGAGCATTTATTACTGCTGAATTGACTGGGTCACTTAACATCATGAGCCCTCAAATATTTTCTGCTTTAATATACTTGGTCATGGCTGTTAGAGTAAAACATAGTTTCCCATCTTGCCCATAAAATGCAATCTTTGATAGACACTTGGTACTCTCAAGCATTTCCTTATACAGTCACTCACAAGGGTCTCCATCGTCTCAATATGTCCTATGGAAATGTTATGCGTCATGAAGGACACCAATAATCAAGCATCAGTCCAAACCTGACAATACCACAATTTCAACTTTCCAAGAATTGACATCCATCAATTTTCCTCTACCTCCACCTATGTGACACGACCTCTTCTCCAAACTCAAATTGGTGCATGTGGTCCACTCTGCTCCCTCTTATCCCAGAACATCTTGACGTCTTTGTCTTGAAGCCATCCTTTCCCATCTCATCAGCCTTTATAGCTGCCACAGCATTTTCTCAACTGAACCTACTGATAGCTATACAACCATGTGGTCATCCATGAATGCACATTGCACATCCATGAATGTCACAGTAAACAATCCCTAGCCAAGGGCCAACTCCAATTCTCTTTTATGGTCTCTCGCTGCACATGTTATCTACTCCATCACCGGTATCAACAGGGTTTGCGAAAGAGCACACTCCATATGATTTCTAACCTCTGTAGCTTCTGCCAATTCATCCTGTACGATTGTATTGCAACCCTCATCCAATAGAGGTCATAACACACCGTCACAAAATGCTTCCACCTTCCTGCTAACCAGAAGCACTGAATCGAGGAACAAAATTGCGAGTTCATAGAACACCTTACCACGAGCAGGCTGGAGAAACAAGAACATGGAAAGGGTTGTCTTTTCAACTCTTGCTTTGCGATTCTGAGCATGATCTTTTATTAGCTTTGTTTGTGAACTTTGAATAACAGGCCTGATGGCAGCCATATGAAGCCGATGGGTCAACCGAATAATTCAGAGCTGAACCTTCTGCCAACTCTTCTCAGAAGAACTTGACAATTTTGGAACGATCTTTGAGAAAAATATGCATGAAACAAACAGATATTTTGGATAAAGTTAGCTATATGGTTGCATCGCTAGCTGCCGCCATTTTGGTTTGAATCTCTTTGATACGCCACCCTTGGGGGGGGGGGCAAATTTGATTGGTCAAGACGGCATAATATTTTGCCCAAATACGACGAGACTGAGGGTTTTTGGAAATCCAAACAAGGAAACTTGTGTTATACATTGTTCAAATATATACTTCAACTAAAATAAAATAAGAGGATTAAAGGCTCCAAAAAAAAAAAAAACGTATTGGATCGAGGTTTACCATCGTTGAGGCACAATCTTTTTCACCACCTTACTTAACACGTTGAATATGTTATCCGTTTCTGTTGTGTCCTTTATGACGTCCTTAAAAGCAGTAAGTTTCCTGTTTGTAATGATTTTAAATTTTGTTTAATTGCCAGACAGGCAGACAGACAGACTGAAGCAATTGCTTTACCACAATTTTGCATGTGCGCTCGGGATGAGACTCCGTACAATTTGCCAATTTCAGAGCCAAGGTACTGCTAAGCTGCAGGTTCATGTTCTGATTCATGTTGTGATTCGTGTTCTTCAGTGTTCAAAATGTAAAATTCAATTGAAATTAAGTAGTTCCTCGATCGTACACTGACGTCTGTTAGACAGGCAGAGTGAACCAATTACTTTTCGCAACGCGCGGGGAGTAATGATAACTTGCAGCACTGACCGATATGCCATAGCTAGATCCAACAAGAATATGACCACATCCTTTCTCTAACTATTCAGCACCTGTATAAAGAACTGTTCTATCTACATCCAACTTTTTCCATCACAGTGGCGATCCTCGTATTCCTACCTTGATCAGTGGGCCATCCAAAAATTGATTCTGCATTTTAAATAGTGATAAACAAACAGCAATGATAACAATCAACACCTATCCATCCACATTCAGCAAACGATATTGGTCTAAATTGACCAATATCTCCTAATTTCACCAATGCTGGGCATGTCACAGTCCTTACACGTGGTCCATTCCTCCAGATTTATCATCAATTGAAATCCCCTTTTTCAATTTTAGTGATGATGCTGCAAATCGTAGATTATGCTTTCTAAGTCACACCAATCCGAAATAATCAATAAAGGGAAAGAATATTAAAAAAAAAGGTTTCATCATAAAATCGCCATTCTTACCTTGAGCTCGATTATCTTTTATGTTTGCATGCACATCCCTTTCTTTGTGAACAACTTCCATATGTTATTTACATCCTGAATAGGAAATGTCACCAGATTACCATTACTCAATGTCGTATTCTTTCAAGAGATCTTTAACTCCACAACCTAAATGCAGATGCCCAACCAGATATCCCAAGGATTGTGTGCTTTGACATAGAGCGACCCCTGCTGGTGTGGACATCAGAAACAGTAGTTTTGATTGGACCCTGTTTCAAATCGAACCCAGATTGGATACCTCAATCATGAGCACACTATCTCCGAGATATCTATATATTACTAAAACTCTCATCTTGTATGTATGTATGTTCCCAAAATACAGCCAAAACGGTACATGATAGCGCAAAAATTTTCAGCCCACCTTTCTCACCATTCTCCTGTGGTGTGCAGTTCCAAGTTTCGTTAAAATCAGGCAACAAAAAAAATTATTAAAAAATAAATTCCCAGATTCAGTGAAGTACTCTTCGGGATTATTTGATCAATGCAAACAACCTCAGCGGTATAGTTCGCTGGAACTATCTTGTTTTTGTTTTTTCTTGAAATGTTTTATTTTAAAATCTCAAACATTTTGTTTTGACAAAGAACGATTTATTTTTAAGCATAAAATAAACATCGCCATTTTTATCTAATACTTCCGTGTTCATTAATAAATAAAATTGTGTTTAGAAGATTATGCACAATAATTTATTCAACTTTCTTTTCTCAGTTTTTTTTTTTTCACATTGACACGCAATATCAAGTTTCGTTCAAATCAAGCAACGAAAACAATTTATTTAAAAATCAATTCCTGATTCAGTCTCGTACTCTTCAGTATTATGAGATCAATGCAAACAACCTCAGCGGTATAGTTCGCTGGAGCTATCTTTTTTATTATTTTTTTGAAATGATTTTTTTTTTATCAACCGCTGTCACAACAGGAATCCAACAGGTTCACGGGTCATCTAGTCCTGCAACAAAAGTAAATAGTTCATGTGTATGGGATGTGGATCCAACACAATTGTGATTGTCAAAATGTCCTCTTCCTAAATCCATGGTTTCCTTGGATGGAGTGAAACAGTAATCGCAATAACAAGAAGAATGGCACTCGGTAGAGTTCATACCTCCACCAGGCTGAACAGTTTACTTTTTGTATCCCACTGATTGTCCGGATCTGACCTGAACTAAAATCTAATCAGCTTCTTGTCACCTACCAAAAGAATCCACCTAGATTTGTCATAATCTGTCCTCAACTTTTTTGAGATATCGTGTTATATATCATCTATGACCCCATCTCTCAATGGTGAAGAATCACTTAAAAACTTATCGTATCCAGATACGGATCTTCATCAAAATCGAATCATTTCATCCTTGTCACACACCCAACCTGTCCACCAAATTTCGTCTGAATCCGTCCACAACTTTTTGAGATATCCTGCTCACAGAAAGACAGACAAACAGACAGGGATAACAAGTGAAATCCTTCAATACAGCGCGTGTGGTGAAGCAAATGAGTACACTAATGTTAAAATATGCAATTTATGCTTTTCAGTTGAAAAACAATTAAAAAGCAGACTTAATATTTGAAATGTAAAAATATTGCTATTATTGTGATAAGCACCTTTATATATAACAGAAGGAATGAAATCGTTCGATACAGCGTGGCAGGGGGCCACAAAAGAATGATAGCATAAGAAGAACTTAGCTTTCAGCATTCGGCGATCGGCGTGAAATGCGATGGTGGGTGGAAATGACGTCTTTCGTTCGTTCGTACATGAGAGGGGAGCGTTTCTTGGTTTTTTCCTGTCAAGCAATAAATTAAATGGTTTTCACATATATAACACATTAGTTTCACAAATTTCCATTGAAATACTCGGGTATTTCCGTCAATTCTCGCTATTTCCGTCTAGGTTATGCACTGCATGTACTGGACGGCCGTCATTGGCCGTCTTGAGGCACGTGGGGGGGGGGGGACACTGGAGACGTGGTAGACACCAGGGACATTTCAAACTTGGTGCAATTGTATACAGCGCACGCGCTGTAAAAACATAACCTTCATCCACCTTCATTGGCAGAGGTAATAGTGATGATAATTTATTAGTCTCACCCCGAAGGGGTTGCGAGACTATTGTAATGCACCTGTCTGTCTGTCTGTTTGTCTATGTCCACATCTATATATTTTTGCTTTAACTTTATTTTTCTCTGCAATTGCTTGTCCGATCAAGACAAAACTTTAAACATTGGAAGCACTCCCATGGAGAATATTTTATTGCGAACTCTGACACCATAGGTCACATGACGTGGCAGCCATATTGGATGAAAGGGAAAAAATTGGACATCTTCTCTGAAACAGCTCAACAAAAAAAATCTGTCAAACGGCTCAAAAATTGAAACTTGGCATATTTCATCAATGTCACATGGGATGGGATATATCGAGTGATAACGATGATGTCATCAGTGAAGTGGTATTCCAGCCATAATTGGTTGAAACGATATCCTTATCCGAAAAATCCGAAATTTCATATATCTGATCTCAGACCTTATGTGAGTAAATTTATGACGTCATCGGTCCTGTGTTCTGATGGTGATGTTGGATTGAAAATAAAGACATAAAAAAATCTTCTTCTTCAGAACCGTCAAACAGATCGATACGAAACTTCATGCATATGATCGACTGGCCATGGAGAATATAGTTTGAATTTTTTTTCATATTCATTTCATTGAGGCAATTTAGCTTTAGTGTGCACAAAAGTGGTCAATAAATATCCTAATAATCAATCAATCTACCAGGTGAACCAGAAATAATATGGCAATCAGAGAATCCACATTTAAGCAGAAAAAAATCCTCCATGGTTCAAATCTTCCACTTTTGGGGGATTCTACAATCAAAATAATTATCAATTATGAAAATCAAACAAAAATCAATTAACAATCAAAATAAAAAAGCAATGTCACCTGCAGGGTGACCCGTATCTTGCCAAAAGGTGACCACGTGTGACTTCTTTAAGGTCACACTGAGGTGAACAGAGCTGCTATCCACCAGGAGCGACTCCTTGACGAATATCTGCCTACGAGAGATTCCGATGAGAATCGTTCTACAGAGTAACCATGAAAAATATGCGTTTGCCTCATAACGTCACCAAATGACGTAACGTCATAATGTCTCAAGCTTGACATATCGAGAAAGCACTCATCAAGGTGTTCAATTTGAGGTACTGCTCGATATGGTTCCTAAAACTTGAAAATTTGACCTTGGGGTCAAATATGTTTGACCTGAGGCGCTAACCATGAAGGTCAAGGCCAATCGCCACCAAAAATTAATCAGCTGAGCGCCAGACCATGAACTATATTCCCATGAAGTTTGAAGACTATCCGATCAAAATTACTCAAAAAATAAGGGTTTCGTCGACTCCCCTGATTTGCGACAAAGTGACCTTGACCTTTGACCTTCAAAATTTTATGCGCTGAAAGGGACCTCTATAGGCCTCTGATATGCGAAGTTACAAAAATTTCCAATGATAACTGTGCTCTGCAGAATTTTTTATACGTGATTACAAACAAACAAACAAACAAACAAAAAAAACATACAAGCTGACTAACATATCTTGCAAAAACTTCGTTTTGGCAAGATAACAATAATAATAACAAATTATAAGATAATAATGAAATTGTAATGACTATTGTTCCAGCAACTGTCCTTTTACTTCTGGCCCACCTTGTTTACTATGAGAGATGTTTGTGTCTGTGTGTCACTATTTCCCGCAGAGATGGCCAAAAGGATCTTCGGCAAACTTTCAGAGATTCATTAGCGAGAGTCATAGAGTATTTTCGTCAAAATAACTTGAAAATAAAGGTGGGATTTTGGGGGATTTTTTTTTTTTATTGCTCTATAGTGCCCAAGCTTTTGTAGCGATGTGAAAGGTGATATTAAATGATATTAAATGCAATCTTTGATAGACACTTGGTCTCCATTCCTTAGTGGGTGTCAGAAAGTGTTTTAGACCCACAAAAAAAAAAAATAGAAAATTTTTTTTTTGATTTCTTCAAAATAGACCAGCACCGGACAAGGCCGGGGGTACCCCTGTTATTAATCAGTAAAGCTACGGATAATGGCCTAAACCGTGCTATACAATGTATGCGACATAGTAGGGTGCATGGATGATACGGCTCGATGAGCCAAAATAGCAGTGGGCCATAATAATAGCGTTTTCAGTTAACGATGGTATTTCATTTGGAATGAATGGGTGAGCGAGGCAAGGCGAGACTTTGAGGTCCACCGAGTGCTGTTATAGTTTATAAAATGCTTTTTAATAAGCCAATCATAAAGAACTGTACGGTACATTAGAAGAAAATAAAAGCATTTTTAAAAATGAGGAAAAAAAAAGGAAGCAAGGAAAATAAATAAAATTTCCTTGATGCGTTTTTAAAAAAGGGATTGGCAACATGAAAGAGTTTGCAGAACAGGTTGAAAGAAAGTTTTGTCGATTTGAGCATAAACACGTGACCATAAAACATATTTATGCCAAAACAGACACAAACGGGTCACAAAAGTGGGAACTCTTCTTGTGTTGTGGGAAAATTTGGGATCTCTTCTACACCATAAAAGGATCCGTGCGTGCGTCCGTGTGTGCAAGCGAGTTCCATCCATTGGTCGGACACTTCGCCTGACTCCACCCACAATTTTTTCACTATGACCACCACGTTGGTGCTTACTGCTATGCGAAGACAAAGACAAACAGCTGTCATATTCCCAATTGCCATGCCCTACATATAAGTTTTCCCTTCAGTGAAAAAGACCAAAGTGACAGTTAAAACTAATCTGAGCTGATGGGCACCACACGCATTGTGAAGATAGGCCCCAGCGATCGAGGCTGCAGTCTGTTGTTTATAAAACACCCAAATAACTATGTTGCATTCTCTCAAGCAGGGGTTTTAATGTGGAGGGAACACAGGTCCTTGATATTTTTTCTGCAGTTTCTTTGAAATGAGCACATGACCCATTGACCGGGAATCATAAAACCCATGTCATTATGAAGGTCCTTGTTGAGGACTGAGGAGAGGAGGACAGAGTTCAGTTGGGGTTGGGGGTGGAGGGGGGAAGTAAAGATGAGACAGATTTGGAAGGAGGAGGTTGAGGAGTTGTGTGTTGGGCTTAGGGGGGGGTGATGAGGGTGTTTGAAGCCTTGAAGTGGGAGGGGATTGATGCCTTAAGGTTGGGAGAGTGAGAACTTTGTGTTGGGGGGTGGGGGGGGGAGTTCCCTTCATGTGCTGCCTTTTTGGCTGCTGGTTGCATCATTGGTTCGGGGCGCAGCTATGCCGCTGAGACAGTGCCCCGATGACCTGTATACTTGGTGCTCATTTCGCCGACCTTAGAAGGATGACAGGCTGAGTCAACCCCCTGCTGTTATATCAGTGGGAATCGGGGCTCGAACTCAGGACCCTAGGATCACAAGCCACCACCCTAATGGCTTAGCCAACACCAGGCTTAGTGTGGGAGTAAAGATGGGACAGATTTGAGAGTTGGGAAGGGGAGGTTGAGGGTTTGGGGGATGGGTGAGGACTTTCGGTGGGGGGGGGGGGCGCGGGGGGGGGGGGGGGGTGTTGAGGAGATGTCAAAATTTTACAGGTAAATTTACTCAGTAGAAAAATGTAACTGACTACAGGAGAGAGTGCGTGTGTGTGTGTGTGTGTGTGTGTGTGTGTGTGTGTGTGTGTGTGTGTGTGTGTGTGTGTGTGTGTGTGTGTGTGTGTGTGTGTGTGTGTGTGTGTGTGTGTGTGTGTGTGTGTGTGTGTGTGTGTGTCAGGGTGATGCAATCACCCTTTGGGTAATGTGCTTGTCATTTGGAGAAGTGAAAGATAATATAAATAACACAAATGACACAGATGCACGTCCAGAGGTGCATTTGATAACTAGTGTGCATAGAAAGAAACACGTCAATTTAAAAGGATATAAAAAAACAAACACCTGTACTGATACATCGTACGTTTTCATTTTCCGTTTGGGGATCAATTCAGGGTGAAGACGATGGGGTAGAATATATCATTGGAGTAAAATAAACATCTGAACAAGGCAGAGAAAAACCCGCCACTGGATGTTATTTGCTGGAAGTTTATGAGAGTCGACAAGTGAACCCCTTGTTGGAAACATCGTGGCTGACGTTTTGAGGGTTAGGCAATGGCAACCACCCAGTATAACCCTTGCCAAGAAAGTGCTTCAACAGCACCAACACTCTCTAAAAGTGCATGGTCCATCAGAATCAGGTCAGACAATGCGTCTTGCTGCTTCACTCGCTTTAAACCTTTGACTCTCTATAATGTATACGGATAATGGTAAAACCCCCAGTTCATCAAACGGGTTCTGATGAGACCACAGAATACATGTTTGCCCGCTTCGCAGATTTTGTCATCAACACAACGCCTCAGAGGCGGTAAAATATTTGAGGCCAGGTGGCCACACCTTTTATTTGATATGTTGTTCGGCAGACCAATTGCCAGAGAATTGCTGACCCGTTCAATACAACCTGTCATGACGTCAACACAACGTCATTGCGTGGAACGGTCGGTCCTGCCGCGTGCCTCGAGCGCCATCGCTTGGCGAGACGTTCAACTCGCACAACTTGCCCCTCCGATCACGGTTCTCTGCCGCCATCTGGTGGAGTGATAGAAATCCGCGATGTACACGTCTCGCCACACTCGGTTGCATGTAATGCCTTCCGCTCCAAGCCTGGGCAGTTGGTGGTTCGAATCCCAGCCGAGTAATACCAAAATAATACCATGTTTAAAGTGGTATGAGCTGTTCACTTGCTTGATATTCAGCCTTCAAAAGGAGAGAGAGAACGGACAAACAACGCTGGGAAGGCAATGCAAAACAACCAGTATAATCCTTGGCAAGAAACTGCTTCGGCAGCACAAACACTCTGTATGAAGAGT
>NC_140967.1:11650289-11676789 GCF_056783735.1 Eptatretus burgeri
CAGGGGCGTGATGGCTTCGCTGTCTCCCCCGTGTCCCCATAATAAACCCATTTGCGAACCGTATTCACCTCCCTGGAACCCTACTCTCGTGCGTAACGCGTCCCCCCCCAAATCGTCGGCGCCCTGAACGTGCATCAAAAAAGGGCACGGCGGCCCTGTGGCGCGTAATTATATGCACCGAAGAGCAAACGGAGCTTTTTTGCCTTATTCGGTGTAAATGAAACGTCAATAAACGTATCTGCGGTGCACGGGCATCATGTCGGCGCGTTAACGAGCCCGTAATTACGAGCCATCACACCGTGCTATTTGTCCCTCGGAAAGGGACCTCGATCGCCTCGTCCCGGTGACACTAATGCTTGCTTCGATATAATCATTCGTCACGCGTTCCCGCCATTCCTCTCCGAGTCGCCACGAGGTGACATTTACGATTGGGGACGCCGTGAATCTTGGTGTGCACGTTTCGTGCTCCGCATGACGTGCCGCACACAACAAAGGATCGTTCCCGGCACCATTATACGCGTGTTACGGTTTGTTTGAAAGTGAAAAGTCTTTCGAGCGTTTCTGTTCGAGGAAAGCGATAAAGCTAATTAGCGTAAATTTAATTACCCGCCAGCAAGTCACCTCCCAAGCCCCCCCTCCTTCCCCGACATGTTCCTGCTTTGTTAGCTACCCTCCTTGTTCGTAGCTCTTCGTTCCCAGGTGATTGAAGTTGTAATTGCAACACGGCTCGTTTAATCGAGCATTATTTTGTGCAATTGTAATAATAATAATTGTTATCTGGGTTTTTATTATATTAATATTTTTTTTTGCAGTCGTCTCAATTGCCCTGTCTGTGCAGCCTGCAGGTGCGCCCAGGAGACGAAACGGTCACCTGGGCCATTATGACGTCCTCGGTGACGTGGCAGACTGTGTGCGTTTCCTGTGTAATGTGTGTGTGTGTGTGTATGTATGTGTGTCGGGGATAAACGTGGACTTTACCATTTTGCGGTCGAGAAGCTGTAACGTCAAACTCAAACAGACGTTCCAAAGGGCGCCAAAGACACGGCTGAGTATCTCGCGCCCTTAATCTCCGAAGCCTCTCGTCGCTCACTCGCTGTTGACTTTTGCAGAGAAAAGGCAAATATAGACGAACACGTCAATAGAATATTGAACAAGGAGCGTTCCTTACGCAAAATCATTACCGTTGAGAACAAGAGCCGCGCCGAGGCTAAGATGGCGCGCTCAGAGGGCAAATTCCAATGTAAACAAGATTACTTTTTATGGGTAAACATTAACGTAATTGTGGAGAAGAGCACTCGACAAGATTCGGCAAACAGACTTACGGTCGCGAAGGGTTTCCTATCGATGGTAATAGAGCGAGTTGCAAGGCGGCCTTGGTGGCCACTCGACGTGCGGCCGAGCAGGCGTCGCGAACCCCAGCCACACTGATTCCATTGAAGAGACATTAATGTTTCACAAATGCACTTTAAGTCGGTGGGTTGGTGTATTTTTTTGTACTTTACACCTTCTTGTTCCCGCGGGGCCATGTTTTAACACTTAGGACGCACTTTATGCGGACGTGCGGCACGCAGGCCTGTTTGGGGAATTGATTTTATTTGCACGTCTTCTCATAGGTCCGCTCGTGCGTGTCCCTCTTTCTCTCTGACGCGTTTGCCGTACCATCTGGACACGCATGTACAGACATGATGAAGATGACTTTAACAAAGCCAAGGAGGTGTTTTGAAACGGACAGATAGATCTGCGGCGGACAAAAGACTACACGGCCGGACTCATCAAAATGCACGCCTACAGCATTGGCACCGAGCCTCCTTCAACGCCCCTTTCGATGTTCGAGCGCCCAGCGTGTCTGTTTTCACGCAATCTATTGCCTGCACATCACGTCGCGACGTATTGGACGAGGGAACACTCCTACATAATGGTGTACGGCGTCTTGCATCACCTGGGGATTCGTTCGATTCCAATACGAAACGTCCAATTGGCTACTGTGCAAGGATGTGCGAGCCCCGTTCACGTCGTCCATTGGACATTTCGTGCCGCCACTGCTCCGGAGGATAATACGAAACCCGTACGTCCCGTCCGTGAAAGCGTGCTGTGCTCGTGCACGATGCGTCACAAGACGACCGCGTGGTATGCTGCCTAGGCGTTGCACTTGCACATCCGTGCTTTGTGTTTACGAGCATTGCTTGTGAGCATATGACGACAGAGATCACACAAGGTGTTCCTTCTCTTGCTCTGATCGTGACGCTCCGTCCCGATGACCGCACGACCCCTTTTTGCAGCACGGATCCGTTCCTTGCGGTTCGCTCCCATCCATGGCCAAACTCCTCGGATAAGGCATCGCAGCACGCACCACTGCCCATTGAAGTGAAACCCACGAACCCGTGCTGGGAGCGACGAATAAATTGAAGCAATTTATAGCACGAAGCCCCGGCGTGCGTTTTAATGGGCGAACTGTGTGTGTCCAGAAAGGAAATATCATAACAGGCATCATGCCGTACATTCGTTATATACACGCTTTTACGGACGACCACGTCTATACATGTGTATGGAAGTGGCAAGATGGTTTAGCAGTACGCACACTCACTTCTAAGCCGTCTCGCCTGGGTTCGAATCCCGAACTAGCCATAAACTGTCATCCCCCGTGTTTCACAGACAAGGTTGTTCATCGATGGGTGTGCCGTCCCTCGGATGGACATTAAACTAGACGTCCCGTCTGCTATCAGCAGTTGCTGGACCTCAAAGACCCAACTGTGTCCTTTATGAAGAGTAGGCGAGTTATCAGCGGCGCCCTAAATAAATTCCTACTACTGGGAAAGCAATGGCAAACCACCCAGTGCAACTCTTGCCAAGAAACTGCTTCGGCAGCACCGACGCTCTGTAACAGACGATGGTATAATCAGAATAAGAGAGTGTGTACGCCCTTGGGGATGTACGATGTTGTATACATAGCCCTACATGGGAAAGGTGAGCTACAATGTTCATGGTCGTCATGTACCTACAGCTTTTCTGGTCATCATCATCATCATCATCATGAAAAAAAACATCCCACGGTGGGTTTTCAACACACGACGTGCCGAGAGAATGGCATTTATTGCAAAACGTTTATTGAAAGCTTTGTAAAAACGAACATAAACAAGTCACTTTATTTAGAGCAAGATGTATTCACAGATTATAGCAACCGATATTTGCAAAGGACGTTAATACTTCAACCTCTGATCCCCAGCTCTCCCCCAACCCCCTCCAGAACCTCCACCCCAATCACAAACTCCAATCCTATTCAGCCCCATAATTCCCATATTCGCTTTGTCTCAGATAACGAATAACCAGGAGGTAACGCTGATACAAAGCACGAATATATTAGCTAGCCATACTTCAAATTAATTCTGCTTCATATAAATTAGTGGAACAAAAAGAAGTAAAAGAAATCAATGAAAGAAAAGGCGTTTCTTCATTACGCACGCTATGTACATTTCCATTGAACGTTAATCACAAAGTCAAGGCTGTTACAACACGACAGCTACAAACACTTTCGCACAAACTATAATAATAATAATAACAATAATTATAATAATAATAATTAGAACATTTCGCTGTTTTTTGTTTCCGGAAAGAAAGTCCCGATAGAAATCTGTAAACATGGAGGTACACTCACCAACTCGAGAGAGAATGTGCGACTCTCCCCCCCCGCCCCGCCCCCACTCTCTCTCTCTCTCTCTCTCTCTCTCTCTCTCTCTCTCTCTCTCTCTCTCTCTCTCTCTCTCTCTCTCTCTCTCTCTCTCTCTCTCTCTCTCTCTCTCTCTCTCTCTCTCTCTCTCTCTCTCTCTCTCTCTCTCGCAAGTGCACGCACTCGGTCCAGAGCGAGCAACAAACTCGGCTGCCCCGGCGGGAGTTCAGAAAGGTGTCCCCGGTCGAGTCCCTAATCTCACCAAGCCCATTGCTGGCTCTGCAGCAGCGCCGGGAAGGCGGCGTACGTGGCCGCTGGGTACGAAGCCCCGTAAGGTGCACCGTAGCGCTGCAGATGAGGCAGCGCTGCTTGCATGGCGACGGCGGCCGCTGCACTCGCGGGGTGGCAGGCGTACGGGAAGGTGCCACCGTGGCACGGTTTGCCATCCCGTACAAGCACGGGCACGGCGACACGACGCGGCGAGGGCAGTGTTCCGATCGGTGCGGACATGTCCAGGCAGCCTTTCTCGGATCGGGCTCGCTTCATCTTGTAACGATGGTTCTGGAACCAGATTTTGACCTGAGTGGGCGTCAGACGGATGAGGCTCGCTAAATGCTCCCGTTCAGGCGCCGACAGGTAACGCTGCTGTCGGAAGCGCCTCTCCAGTTCGAACGTCTGCGCCTTGGAGAAAAGAACGCGCCGCTTGCGCTTCTTGCTCATGCCGTCACCGGCGCTCCCGCCGTTGCCGCCGCCCCCTCCGCCTGCAGAGCCGCTGCTGTTGGAGGCATCCGTGCTCGCTCCGTCCTGCGAGTCACTCGGGGTGAGCGCTGTGTCGGGAGCTCGAGTACGCGTTGAGCCCAGAGCATGCACTGCGGACACACACAGCGTCCAAGTGAGGCATGCCGTGTCCGGTGCTTTGAAAAACTGCAAATCCATGCACTACTTAAACAATGGCTACTCACTGGCTTACAGACAGGCACGGTTCATAGAATACGATCCAATCAATAACTATTTTCACAAAATTCTTCTCTTCCCTCTTCCCAAATGTTTACACATCACTTAGCAACAAAGGTTATGCAGCAGAATAGCAAATACATCATGATCTATTCATCAAGTGGTCGATGCAATTACAGGTGTATAACGGTGACCTGAAAAATCTCACAAAAGCAGAGTTCATTCCGAGTTTTACAATCGGGAAAACAAGACAAGTGAAGAATTAAGAAGTGGGGGAGCAGTTGCCATCACACAGTGCCGCGAGCAAGAATTCTTACACGGGAACCTCACATCCTCGCTGCCCGCCAGCCACCGAGCATACGGATTTTCCGCTGCGTCCAGGTAAGGTGTTGTGAGAGCCAGACCCCGGGTCTGCTCAGTCAGTGACGCAGAGGAATCTCGCTTGATGCATTCCACCTCCGTTTCGGGGCCGCTCTCCTCGGGCGAGCTTTCTTCATCCTTCGGGTCCGGTAAATCCAAGATGTCTCGTACAGAGAAGCTCGTCTTGGTGCTGCCCGCAGACATGGCTCCGTTTCACATAAAAGCCAGGCTGGTGCTCGAGGCCCTGCGTGGAAATACGTGCAAACATGCAATTAGGTGAGATAGATAGAAAGGGGGAAAGAGAGAAAGAGAGAGAGACAGAGACAGAGACAGAGACAGAGACAGAGACAGAGACAGAGACAGAGACAGAGACAGAGACAGAGACAGAGAGAGAGAGAGAGAGAGAGAGAGAGAGAGAGAGAGAGAGAGAGAGAGAGAGAGAGAGAGAGAGAGAGAGAGAGAGAGAGAGAGAGAGAGAGAGAGAGAGAGAGAGAGAGAGAGAGAGAGAGAGAGAGAGAGAGAGAGAGAGAGACAGAGAGAGAAAGAGTCACTCAGTCCGTGTACCGACCAACTGGCTACGAATTGGCAGGCGCTCAGTGCGGAGGATTTTTCCCGGCGCATGGCGCCTTTCTCCTCACGACCTTCTCAGGGTGCTCGCTCTGAGCACGACTATAAGACCAGCAAAATTGGAGATCAGGTCCCCTTCAAAGAGTATCGTTTGCCTCCGCTGCATGCTCGTGGTGCAAGCGGGCCCTACTAGGTAAGAGCAAAGGAGGTCGTGCAGATGTGGGCGGGTCTCACTGGAGTCAAGTGGAAGATGGTGCTGCTTGACTCGGGCGGATGGCCACGATTGGCGGTGCGCTTTGGAGTGCTTGCTAACAGCAGCGGGGAGAGTGCGCTACAATGGCATGGACACGGATTGCTATTCTCGCTTTATTTACATACAAAGAGGGTCCGTTTAAAACACGTGGCCTGAGTAGTCGATTTGCCACTGGCTCTGGGCGTCGCACTTAGGAGAAACACACAAAAACTGTCTGAACAATGAATGGCATGGACATTTCTGCAAGCAGGGCCTTTGCTGGAACTTTGATGTACCTCCCACTTTTACTTATCTATTTACATTTGTCTTGTATATGTACAGATTTATAGGCTCATAGAAAGCATGTTGGTTTTTAAATATCTATAAGTCCTAGTTGAATATGACAGCCGTGGTATGCATGTATGTAACACACACACACACACACACACACACACACACACACACACACACACACACACACACACACACACACACACACACACACACACACACACACACACTACTTCACTTCACTTTTTTGGACATTAATCAAAGACACACTGTTTGTCATATTGTCTGAAGGAGTCGTTTACTTTAAATAAACATTTCATAAGAAAGTGTCGTTATTTATTCAAAAAGTACATAAATGTTACTCAAAAAATTAATGTTTCAAACGCCTTATAAAATGCCATAAATATACTGTTGCGGGCTGGCGGGGTCGGGTGCGAAGACCACTAGGTGGTGAAGCTACGTCGATTCCCACCAGACTCCCCGGAATTGTAGGCCGTCGCTCACGGATAATTCCGTGACGTGGTGGGTCACTTCACCGACCGTGGACGCCAATAACTCAACCGCGTGACAAAGGGTCTTCCTGTCTATGGAATCGGGTTACCTAATTAACCACGTGGTTTGATTACCGGGAAACCACGCCCTCGGTACGCCTTGTCCGAACCGGATCGGATCACCTCTCCGGATCGGATGCAGCCGAGTGACACTGCCAAGGACGTACCGGCTAGAAGGAACGGTTCGTTCGGAATAAAGACCCGGCTAAACTTAGATTCGAACCATGCTGGACCAATGGGAAAAAAGACAAAAACGAGCAGGGAACATTCCTAATGACAATTATTTATTAACAAGCAAGCGAGGAAAAGTATGTGGTACGACAAAGATTTATTGGGTATGTTACGCAGGGTAGAGGAGAGAGGTGTGGGGTGCGACAATTTTACAAGCAACTTACTAAAGCAGACACAGTGCAGACTTGATGCGAGATTAATAACAGTTACAACAATAATGCTCTTCTGCAGGCTTACTTAACAGACAGGCACCAGCACACTCAGACACACACAGAAAAAGAAACCCAAATGAGAAGGGACTTTTGCAGCCAGGGAGGGGGTTGAGGTTATGCTCTCGGGACCTGGGCGTTTCGTGGGAGGGGATGCTCCGTGGTGCGGTACCCGACAATAGTCGTGTTGTCTCTGGTCCAAGCAGCACATGTGGAAATCGTGTTCCGAAGGAGGAGCTTGAGTGGAGAAGGGCGGAGTCCAGAGGGTGAGGGTGGAGCAGTAGGCGGGACCAGGCAGGAGGCGGTTCGTCGAGGCGAGACGTGGGCGGAGTCAAGAAGCAGGAGGAGATTCGTCGAGGTCGTGTGGGCAGAGACAAGGAACAAGAGGCGGTTTGTTGATGTCGTGTGGGCGGAGACGAGGAACAGGAGGCGGTTCGTCGATGTCGTGTGGGCGGAGACGAGGAACAGGGGGCGATTAGTCGACGTCATGTGGGCAGAGAGGAGAAACAGGAGGCAGTTCCTCGACGTCGTGTGGGCGGAGATGAGGAACAGGAGGCAGTTACTCGACGTCGTGTGGGCGGAGATGAGGAACAGGAGGCGGTTTGTCGATGTCGTGTGGGCGGAGACAAGAAACAGGAGGCAGGCCGTCGAGGCGAGACATGGGCGGAGTCGAGAAGCAGGAACACTCCGCGTGAAAACACCCAAACCGAACACACACTTCTACACGGAGGAGCTTCCTCGTCTTTTATAGAGCCCAGAGCTCGGGGGAGGGGCCATGCCGAATCCAACGTCATCGCCCGCGTCGGGCGTTCCGACTGCCTCTGACCCCTCACTTGGTCCGCCAGCTTGGGCCGGGTTTCGGGTAGACGTTGGTGCACCCTGCCCATGTACGTGACTCGCCGCACCTGTCGGGTTTCGGGTTCACCCGTAAAACGAGACTCCGAATAGAGCAGATACAGCAGATACTTTATGGCGGCACGGCAGTTTTGCCCACCTTACTGTGAAAGCGCCCGTGACTGATTTATCCCAGGAAAGAAAAGAAAAGAAAAAAATGGGAATGGAATGGAGGGAAAAATGATTTAATAAACCTAACTATTCGACCATCGCAACGCACACCCTTGTTTTCCCACTAAACAAAAGGAAGGGGTCTATCTACATGTATATTAATGGCATAACTGTCTCGGGACACCTATCTTTTGTATGCATGCGGTTCCGAGAACCACAACAATACATATCAACAAACTATACACTGTATGGGAGCGGAATAAAAAAATGTAACTCGAAAGAGCAATCAGAGATTGCAGACCCTCACAATGACTTGTTTTTGTGTACTGGTGAGTTATGTAATTAATAGGTCATTATTATATATTTAGTGCATAATTTATAGACCTACTCACGTTCCAATTGTAGGTATTTAATAGATGTACTCAAGTTGCATTGGTACATAATCAATACATGTACTATTATTTCAATAGAACGTAATTAATAGATTTTCTGGCATTTCAATAGTACGAAATTTGTAAACATAATCGTGTTTCAATAGTACATAATTATTACACGTACTTACATCCAATGATATTAAATTAATGGCCGTCCTCACAATTAAATAGTATGTAATTAATAGACCTTCCACCATATCAACAGAACGTAAATAATAGACACACTGGCATTTGAAGACTACGAAATTAGTACACTTACTCATGATCCAATAGTACGTAATTAATCGATATACTCACGTTTCAAAATACATAGTTGATAGACATACTTACATTCCAATAGTATGTAGTTAATAGATGTATTCACATTCCAAAAGAACGTAATTAATAGATGTACTCATGTTCGAATACCAGTATGTAATTATCAACGTACTCACATTTCAAGAGTACATTAATTAAGAGACATACTCACTCACCAAATTGTGTAATTAATAGACGTACTCATGTTACAATATTACAAAATTAATCGATAGACTCACCTTCCAATGGTAAGTAATTAATAGATATACTCAGGTTCCAATTGTATGTATTTCAGACATACTTATGTTCCAATAGTACATAATTAATATACATACTTGCATTCCAAAAGTACATAACTAATACATGTCAGCCTACTCACATTCCAATGTCATGTAATTAAGAGACATATTATCCAATAGTACCAAATTAATAGATGTACTCATTTTAATAGTATGTAAGTAGTAAACATAGTAGTAGGGTAAGAATACTGATTCTGGCTCACTTTTCCCCATGTAAATGAATGGGGGATTTTCAGCGATTTATATTTTTTTTCCCTAAAAATAAATCCCCTTTTTATCCCAAGGTATATTTATTTGTCTCCCCTTTTAACTTAGAGGTTGAACCTCATTGAATTGAACACCTGGGGGTTGAACAGCTCACTCATTGAACCTATAAAGATTTGTTCATTCTCAAATTCCTTCAATAGTTTAATTTTCTTTGCACAATAATCCCCATCTAAAATATTGACAAACAAAACATTTGAATCTTTATATTTTTTAAGATACCCCTTTTGTGCCATTACGAAATGATAAACTTCTCTTAATGCTCTTGTTTGACCACCTCCTGAGCCACAGGTTATTTTTTGTTAAGCCCCGCCCACTTTTCTTTAAGCCCCGCCCACTTTTGCTAAGCTCCGCCCACTTTTCATAAGGTATTTTTTCTAAGCCACGCCCACTTTTGCTAAGCCCCGCCCACTTTTGCTAAGCTCCGCCCACTTTTCATAAGGTATTTTTCTAAGCCACGCCCACTTTTGCTAAGCCCCGCCCACTTTTGCTAAGCTCCGCCCACTTTTCATAAGGTATTTTTCTAAGCCACGCCCACTTTTCCTAAGCCCCGCCCACTTTTGCTAAGCTCCGCCCACTTTCCATGAGGTATTTTTTCTAAGCCACGCCCACTTTTCCTAAGCCCCGCCCACTTTTGCTAAGCTCCGCCCACTTTTCATAAGGTATTTTTTCTAAGCCACGCCCACTTTTCCAAAGCTCCGCCTACTTTTGCTAAGCCCCGCCCACTCTTACATCATTTCCAGTTCATCTCTGACTCACAAAGAAATCACTAGAAAATTACAGGATGTTATGGTTTTGAAAAATTCCCCAAATGAAGGCTTGCCTAGGCTTGCCCAGGGAATTTCCAAAGGAAACCACACCCACCAGTCTTTCTCTATAAAAGCTTCAAACCCAGGCTCCATTTTAAACATTTGTTCTTGCTGGCAATGGTGTTCTGTGTGCTTGTCTCAAACTCTCTGTCTTCTATGGAACTAAACCTTCAAGTTGATGAACTGGATTCAAACCTCTTATCTATTGAGGTAAGATTTTTTATTTTCCTATTTTCAAACTTTGATTGAAGCATACTCATTTAATAATTAATTAACTTAATTAATACATTATTATTTTCTCTCACAGGAAATTGTATCTGAAAATACTGCTTTTGCTACAACTTGGGGGGAAATTGTTGGCTTGGTTGAAGACCTTGAGTGGGATGACTTTGGTGTTCCTTGGAACTCTCTGTCTTCTATGGAACTAAACCTTCAAGTTGATGAACTGGATTCAAACCTCTTATCTATTGAGGTAAGATTTTTTATTTTCCTATTTTCAAACTTTGATTGAAGCATACTCATTTAATAATTAAATAACTTAATTAATACATTATTATTTTCTCTCACAGGAAATTGTGTCTGAAATACGAAATGAAAATACTGCTTTTGCTACAACTTGGGGCGAAATTGTTGGCTTGGTTGAAGACCTTATGAGCGACCAAGACCCACAGAACGAGTTCGTCCTTGATGACCCAACCAAAGAGTTATACCTTGGAGACCAGCAAAATCCTGAAAAAGAGTTTTACAGCAATAGTACTCATTGTGAGTTATCAAGACAATACCCACTGAACAAGTTATACCTTGATGAGCCAGAATACAAGTTTTACCTTGGAGACTCACAAATTTTGAAAAATCAGTAAATGAGTTCTGCCTTGATGGTTTAAATAACTACCTTGGAGACTCAGGAAAAGGGTTTTGCCAAGATGGTTCTAAATATGGGGCCTACCTTGGAGACTCACAAATTTTGAAAAAATCAGTAAATGAGTTCTGCCTTGATGGTTTAAATAACTACCTTGGAGACTCAGGAAAAGGGTTCTGCCAAGATGGTTCTAAATATGGGGCCTACCTTGGAGACTCACAAATTTTGAAAAAATCAGTAAATGAGTTCTGCCTTGATGGTTTAAATAACTACCTTGGAGACTCAGGAAAAGGGTTCTGCCAAGATGGTTCTAAATATGGGGCCTACCTTGGAGACTCACAAATTTTGAAAAAATCAGTAAATGAGTTATCCTTAAGAGACTTTGTAAGTTGGTTTTACTTTGAATACTTGAAATGTGGGTTCTGGATTGATAACTCACAATGTGATACATATCTTGGAAACTCAACGGGAATGTGGTTATACCTTGAAGACTTGGAAAGTTGGGTTTATGTTGGACACTTGAAACTTTTTGGGGGCTTTTATTTATTTATTTATTTATTTATTATTATTATTATTTTATTTATTTATATTTTGGAGACTTTTGGAGTTGCTATCACTCTTTGGGATCTAAACCTATCGATGTAGTTCTTTGTCGGATGGTGCTTGATGGGAGCAAGATCAAGAAAGTTCTGGGAAGAAAGTGCAGGCTTACTCCCCCTTTCTACGTCATCAAACCTGAAAGCCTTAAAAGACAGAATTGGAAGAAGAGAAAAAAAAACGTAAAATATATATATATATATATATATATATAGGTGGAAATCTCATTTTGAAAAAGACTGTGTTGGGTGAGGATTGAGTTGGGGTTGAGATTTTGAATGTGAGGGTTGGGGTTGAGATTTTGAATGTGAGGGTTGGGACACACACACACATACACATCAACAAACAAAAGTTAAGCCTTGACTATTCAGTTGAGGATTCTGTGTTTGGGGTTCACAGATCTAAGAACGTCCCCCTTGACACACATTATATACTGTTATACACCTCGGACTTGGCCCTCGAGTGTCCACAACGGTGTATAGTAGGAGGGAGTGAAGCGCCAACCTATTGCTCCCATTACACACACACACACAAACAAAAGTTAAGCCTTGACTATTCAGTTGAGGATTCTGTGTTTGGGGTTCACAGATCTAAGAACGTCCCCCTTGACACACATTATATACTGTTATACACCTCGGACTTGTCCCTCTAGTGTCCACAAAGGTGTATTATATGCTTAGTTTTGTCTTTTGTAATTCCTGTGAATAAAATGAACCTAAAATCTCTTCCCCTTCCAAATCATATATTTTATAAGTCCAAGGAACTGTATCTATTACATCAACAATTTTAAAAGTTCTTTCGTCCATCGTTCAGTAAAACCCTTTTCAAAATGAGATTTCCACCTATATATTCTTACGATATCACCAACTTTGAACTTAGGTTTTCTGACATTAATCTCTTTTTCATATTTTAATTTTGTAAATGTTTCTGATGGCTTCATATTCGTTGACGTGTGAATCGTGTCATTATACTTATCCACAATATCCTGAATAAAAGATAACCATTGTTGTGAACCGAGTTGTGTGAATTTTTTATATAGTCTCTCTTTTAAGGTACGATTAAAACGTTCAACAACAACTGCCTTCCCTTCATTAAAGGTACTGTATAATGTAATACTGTTATTTTTTAAAAAATTCATAAATGTCTTGTTATAAAACTCTCTACCCTCATCAGTCCACAATTTCTTAGGTTTTCTCTTACTTTTATTAAATATCTGTTGAAAAGCTAACACAAGAGTATTACCTGTTTTGTTTTTTAAAGGGACAACCCACGCATATCTACTCCTCAAATCAATAACGGTTAAAGCATACTTGTACCCCTTATCATTATTGAGTTCAATCAAATCAGCAGACCAGATATAATCAACTTCCTTGGAATAAACTTTCCTTCTCTGAAACTTTGTGAATATTGGTTTATGTAATTCATCAGCTAATTGCTCTTCAGTCTTAATGGCATCATTAGAGCCTATAAGTTTTTTGAATTTCCAAGTCCAAGTTTCAATTTAGCACTAATCATCTTCTTCACGATGAACCTATCAACTTTTTCTCTCAAGGTTGGATTTTGTATCAGAGACAAATTATATAACATTTCTCTATCGGCTTCATGCTTTTCTTCCAACGTTGTGGTATTCCTATAATCAATATCGTGTCTCATGCACACTTCATCAACTCTATTGATTGGTTTACTCCAGGATTTAGGATTGTCTGCCTCATCTAATCTTTTATCCAAGTTTGTGCCTGGACCACAGAAAGAATACCCTGGAAGATGTAATTCCCCTGGTATTCCAGTAGTTGTAAATTTACTTCCTGATAAAAACTTTTGTATATCTCCTCCGAGTTTGTGTTTGGAGATAAATTGATTTTTTTTTTGAACCACACACCGAACATATACCTTTTTGTATAACCCTGTTATTTTTACTTTTAATATATGAAATATTTTTAGTATTAGTTTTCTTTTTACATTTGAGACAATAACTCATTTATTTATGAGAAAAATTTCTGCAGAGTGCAAAAACCTTTTTAGTTTCCAACATGCACATTTGAATCTTAATTTTTAAAACATAAAGAATCCTTAGAAATGCCTTCACTCTCTCCTCCATTTATTTAAGAAAAAACTTGAATTAAAATACATGTCTTCTCGATGTCGATAGTCTTGTCGAAAGTATTGCAAATAGACTTTTTAATTCTTTGTATTCCTCCCTGGTGAGATAAGTTAATTTCTTTAATACCTCTATTCTTTTTTGATTCTCACTGGTTTCCATTTTTTGATATGTATTCATTCTCTCTCTTTCCTCCCTCTCTCTCTTCTCTCTTTCCTCCTTCTCTCTCTCCTCCTCCTCCTTTTCCTCCTCTTCCCTCTCTTCTTCAACTCCTTCCTCATCCCTTACTATACTTGAATCGTTTACACCCCATAGAATATTATACATATATTCATCAGGATTTCTTGTTATTCCTGTATCCAAAATAATTTTTTTACAACAGGATACCAATAAAATTTCTTTTGAATTTCTAAAAGAGCCTTACCTTTTCTTAACCTTATAATTTTTTCATTATTTAACATTCTAATTAAATCTAAAGTTGTTGGTTTATCAACATCAGCATAATGCCAATCTTTTATTGAAAATACCTCATTCTTATGTTGTAGAACATATTTATTAAAATACCGAATACCCTTTTCTTGAAGGTATGCTTGAACACAGAAATGATAATTTTCTTGAAGCCTTCTTGCTGTCATTTATGTATTAGAAATATATGTTAGAATAATATTATGGCACGAAACACCTCCCCATCTTCCCATAGTTAAATCATTTTGTATTTCCTTACTTATTATATATAATCCTGTTTTTTCTGTTTTCATGAGATAAACAAGGGCAAAACCATTATTATATTTACCCTTATTAAATTCTTTTATTTGTTGTTTACTAATCGTGGCTCCACAAAACTCATTCTCGATACCAAGTGGATAATATTCTTCCTTACGAGACTGATTTAATTGTTCCAGGTCTTCGAGGTTAATTTTAAATGACCAATTATACCCTAAATCATTCATATCATACCCCCATTGTTCTATTCTCATACAAACGATACGCCCTTCTTTATAAAAATTTATTTTAATTCGAACTGTGAATTCTGTATGACCTGGAGATAATATCAACACTTCTGTATCTTTAGAATACACAGCCGTTTTATTTAAGTATATATATTGTGATAAATCGCTTAATCTCACCAAGTCATTCGCGTCAGTCGGGCTTGGATAATTTTTTAATTTATAAGCATTTTTCATGTTAATATTTTTGTTTATATTATATTTATATCGTTCAGCCTGTGCCTTTGTATAATAATTTGATAAATCAATATCCAGTTCTTGAGATACACCAAAGATAGAACCATCTTTACCAACATAAGTCATTTATATTAGATTAAAAATAATATCATAAAATTTTTTATTTTTGTTGAGTTGAAATAACACATATAGACATAATTGACCACAACACTTGGAATTTAATTCTTGGACTTGAAATGTTTGATAAACACCATTCTGTAAGAATTTTATGACTTCAACAGGTGGTGGAAGACCAAAACTATCAAAATAATATTTGTCTTGACTATTAAAAATACAAACCCAATGAGAACCGTTCCCATCATTATCTTCTAAGTTCATAATAATATTCTTTGTATGTTTCGACACATTTGTTAATTCATCTCTCATACAAATAACCACATTATGAATTTTTAATTTCTTACAATATTTGACAAGTTGTAAATTTGATGTTGTATTCTTTCCAAATTCTTTCAACCACTCATCAATGCTCATTTATTTATTAGAAAGATATAATCCATTACCTCTTTTCGTTAATTTTACACCTGCTTGTGCTATAGAAGAAAGCATATCTCCAACTAACAATCTCGCTTTATCAGGCAGACCTTCAAGTTTTTCAGCAAAATCTACAATTACACCACTTCCACTAATTTGTTTCTCCAACTCTTTGTTATGTCTTTCCAATTCTTTTTGAGCCTGGAGTTGAGCCTTCCTTTCGTTGGCAGTTTTGACCGCTGTTGAAATACCACCCGTCAATGCTCCAACCGCACTTAAACCAGCAAATAAAGGAATTAGAAATGGGAGAAATCCTCCACTCGTCTCTCTTATTGAATATTTTTTCAACATTGGTTTTGTCATTTTAATTTTAAGTGAGCCAGTGTCATTCAAGATTTTAACCTGTTCTCTTGTGAGCAAAACATCAATTCTTACTGCTCCTTTTCTCTGAATTGTATTAACGTTAATCGTACAAGGCTTTTGATTTTGAACACAAGATGATAGTTTATGAAGATTGATTTGATTAACATATACCCCAGTTGGTACTTTGCCACTCATTTATTTAACAAAAAAATTATGTGAGACTAATCATCACACCATTATCTGTATTAATCTGCAATTCTGTTTCTTCCAAAAGCAAACAATATGTATCAACTTCTTCACTCTCTCCTCTTTCAATGTATAGGGAAGTATCCACTCGATTAGACTTTATAGTTTCTTTTTGAGCGCTCAGGTCAAACGTATAGATTGTATACAAACTTTTAAATGCTGTCATATCCAAAATAGGTTCTTTATTTCCATTACTTTCACACACCTTTTGGTAAGACTTGTATGCTTCAGCAAAATCATTTTTTTCCCAATTAATTTCCAATCTATCTCGTGGATAAAATGTTCCATCTAGAGAAACGCGAAGTTGTTTCACCTTAGCATTATCACTCAATGCATTATTCTTATCAGTCGCAGTATCACCATCTGGCTTTTTAAAAATCATCCACAGATATCGTGGCTTTCCTTCCAGAACACCCAAATTCCACGTGTAAGTAGTTTGATTGAGTTTAACGTGTTGACATCTTCTTTTGAGGTATGATACACTGAGTGGTTTTTTTGAGTTAAGTCTTCGATTCAACATCTCTTCTGTTTTAAGATTAGGAGTATATTCACTGATATACCAACTCATCTCCTCAATTACAAATTTATTCTGATCACCAAAAGCATTACCAACACCAAAAAGCAATCTATTTTCATTATCATTCCTTTGTAGTTGAAATCTAATTTTAAGACCATACAGAACTTTATCATAATCACAAAATCCAAATATACCTTTAAGAGGAACTGCCACAGTAAAACTATTTTCTGCTTTTGTATCATCATTATACATTCCTTTCCTTTGAGTATACCCAGGGTCTGTGTTTGTTCCCGTTGACATATCAGGAATAAAACCTTCGACAGACCCCTTTCCCATTCTATCACTGAATGTATAGAGTGTAAATTTCATCATTTCAGATACAGCAGAGACATAATCAACCGCTTCAACTTCTTGTGTTCCAATATACAATCGCACACTATCAAACATTTTCCAGAAGAAATCATTTACAAGTGTAGCGTTTGTGTTATTCCCAGCCTTAGTGAATTTAAATTTACACAACAAGAAACTTTCGGAGAGATTCAAATAGGTTTGTTGATTATTTATTTCAAAACTTTTTGTACCATTTGTATTCCAGTCTGTTCCAGTTATTGCATTTACCTTGAAGTAATCTTCTTTTTTAGTGGAGTTTGAGATAATAATAGTATCATCCAAATCATAGATACTATCAATTGCTTCCATACTTGTATTTATTTAGGAAAAAGATGTTAAAACTTTTGAAACCCTGATCCAAGTATTTGAATTATTTTCTGTCGTTCTTGGGGGACAACTGAGTTTTACCTTTCTTAATTTCTTTTATTGCTTGTAATTTATGAGATTCTTTCTGAGCATCTTTTATACTCTTTACAGCACCTGCTACATTTCCCACAGCAGAAGCAGTTGAACCAATTAGGTCTTTATGTTTAAGAATAGTTGAACCAATACCCATGAGAGTATCAATTATCCCATCTCCTCTAAATTGATGTCCGACACCCCTTTGTCTCTTAGGTTTATAGTATCCTCTACCAAGATACATACCTTCACCCTTGTAGTACGGGAAAGGAACATCCCATCCCCTGTAATTATTTTATATTTTCCCAACTCGTGCTTCCTCACAATAACCATCGTATTTATTTATTGAAAAACTTCACGTAGGTGAATTCTGATGGATATAACTTCTCCATTAAAAGAGATCACACGATTATCTTGGTCGGTTATCCTAAAATTTACTCTGTGTATGGTTTTTCCTGACACAGGTAGATAAACCAAATTTTTAGGCTCCATATTGAATTTATAACCAATTGGGGTTGAGTATGCGCTGAATGAAAATATTGTATTTGTTTTTAATCCATCATTATAAGCACCATCAATCAAATCACAGTGAATTAACACCGAATTTATTCCTGAGGATATTTGAATGACATTATCACTGTAAAACGTCCCATTAGTTTCAATCTTTTTGAGGAGAAACCTAATAACTCTCTAAATGAATTATCAATTGTGAAATCAACCTTGTAGTTATTTTTAACTTTAATCGTTGATTTTGAAGTATGTTTTTGAATGTTTATAACAATATTTTTTGGTTCATCACCCTGTTCTTTCATAAGACGAGCAATTTCGGAAGATATTTGAGAAATCTCGTATGCTCCGGGTGAGACTGTTATCGTTTTGTATCCACTTCCCGGATTATAACTAAACTTGTCATTTTTCTCGGTTATATTAAATAAGGTATTATAAGTCTCCATGGACAATAAAGATGCCTCATATTCTTTTGTTGTGTCAAGTTGTAGTGGGTATGGGAATGAAGATGTGTGGTCGCTTGTTGTGAAATTAAAACTCAGGATTGTGCTTCTCATCTTATTTAATATGAGATAAAATGTCTTTATATTGAGATTTATTAATTATTTTCATGTTCATCAACTGGTCTAAAATGGCTGATGCTTCATTAAAACAATTGTTATTTCCAGCCTTCTTACTGCCGAACAACAATAACAGTCTATTAACTAATTGCGATGGGTCATTTGGAAGAAAACTAATACCTGAACCAAGGATACTTAAAGCCTGAATAATGTGTTTCTCCTTCTCATTCTTCCTACTTTTACCAGAAAGAATAACCTTATAATTTAGAGTGTTCAGCAAATCAATATATACTCTATCATCATTATTTTCCATATCCAATGGTTTATCAATATACTTTGATTCATCCCTCACAGTTGAAGCTTGTCTTCCATCTTTTGTGAGAAGAAACATTAATCTCGGAGTTAGTTTAACAGGGGGTTGAGCAGAACTTAAGAACCTTAATTCATCATTAAATATCAATACCTTTTCTTGAACAAGATGAAATATTGCTGGTTGTTCTGTTGGAATGAGTCCTGCTTTGGTTTTTGAATCCGCTGAATATTCATTGTTTTGAACAGCATTCACAATATAATCAGGGGTTGATTAATCTCTTCCAGTTGTTGAAATAAACCTTCATCATCATATTCTAATTCTCCTAAATGCTCTAATTCTTCCTCCGTCATTTGACTGAAATCTTTTAACATTTGAAGCTTTCTAGGAGTATATTCTACTGTGGGAACTGTGGAAACATCTTTCATTTTTTCTTGGGAAGTCTTTAAAAGTGGTTTAAAAAATTTCTCTTGTTTTTTTTCAAATGCTTCTTCGCCCGTTAGTTTCTGTCTGCGTTTCTTCTTTATGTCTTCCTGTTGTTTTACAACTTTTGAAACCAACTCTTGATGTTCCTTAAATCTTCTTGCTCTTTCTTTTGTATCCATTTATTTATTGTAAAATATCATTTAATGAATTGTAAAGATCAACAGGGAAATTTTCCTTTTCTTCATCATTCAAGTAGATGTGTTCAAATAAATCCTTTTCTTTAAATATTTCATCAAATTCTTTATTAACATTAATGCGAGTTGTAATTTCTTCTTCACTAATCCTTGCATCTCTGCTTTTCATACGTTTGTGTTGAGTTTCTTCATCAACATCAAAACCGAATGATAAAATCTTCACTCCGCTCAGATATTTAATAATTTGTCTCGTTCCTTCTGGATTAGTTTCTAATATCCCAACACCACCAGATTTTAGTTTCTTTAACTCACTCTTACAATGTGAATATTTTGTTGTACCAAGAGAAACCTCCTCAAATATTTGTCCTTCATTCCTCAATCGCATATGTTCCTCCACTGAAATATAGTGATAATCTTCACCTTTTACTTCTCCAGGTCTTATTGCTCTAGTTGTTGTTGATACAATGCGTATCACGGGGTGTTTTTAAGTAAATTTACAATATTCTCATTTGTACTACACAAGAACCTTGATTTATGAAAGTTTTTTCCAGAAGCAGATTTACCCACAAGATTTATAATAATAGTTGTCATTTATATATGTAATTGTTTATAAAACAAAAAATATATCCCTTAATATCTCATCTTGTTTCACAACAATATATTTATATTTTTCAGTCGTGTGCTTCATATAATCCTCAAATTTCTTTTTACTACATAATGTAGAACAATTATCTCTCCAAAAATTATTGATATCTATTGAATTTAACTTGAATAAAATAAAAGTATTAGCATTGTTTCTGATGGAACGACGAGGAAGTTGAAAGTACGATTGACTAAGATAAATACAATTACAAGAAGAATGTCTCCCTCTTGTGTAGTAGCTGTCCATTACCGTTTGGTTTCTCTCATTAACACAATCATCAAAGATAACGAGGTTCTTTTTTGATTTATCCAAATCTTGGGGAGACGGTATATCATCCGTATTATCACTAAGAATACAAGTTATAAGATTTGATTTCTTTTTACATCTCTGTGTATCACAAAATAGTTGAATTATATCTTCAATGTTATAATCATTTAGGTTTTTTGACGTTTAAATAAACCTATTATATCTTCTTTTTGAAGACCAGCATTAAAACCTTGTGAGAGTAGTTGATACTCTGGTTGAAAACTCGACTTTGTGAAAATTATTAAATTATCATAATCTAAAAAGTTGGGAGTGAGGAGCATTTTTAAAAGTAAGCAGGTTTTTCCACATCCACTTGAACCAACTATGAGACATCTTAATGAATTTGGGAGATTTTTATGGTTGTTAAATTTTATCTTATTTTCCCAAATAGGTAAAAAATCATTCATTTATATATTTGAAAAACAGGTTATTTAATTTATTATTGGCTTTTTTAGAAACTCTATATTTTATCCTAAGTTCAGGTTTAATTTCAAGATAATCCATTATTTTATTTATACAATATCTTGTGTTGATATTTCCCTGAAAATTACATCCATGAATAATATACAACAACAATCCTTTGAACATTTCTCTTATACGTTCAGTTTCTTCCCTTGTAAGGAAAGGTGTGTTATCATCCTCATACTTTACATTCATTTCTCTAATCAATCTTGTAAAGTAATTCATTTTTGGTGTAAATCTAAAAGAATTATTTTCCTTTTTATATTTTTTATTATCATTAATTAGAAGATAATCACAGAATATACATTGTTTATAGGCTTTTGACTCTGTGTTTAATCCCCGTCTTTCACACGCAGGACAATTCTCAAATTTGTCATATGGAGAATCAGGAAAGTCTAGCATATTTATAAAGTAAAACTTTACTTAAACTGAAATTCATCTATACTTTCAGTTGTATATTACCATCCATATCGATATACTTTTTTTCATTATCAGATTCAACGACAACATTTTTTATATTAAAGGTAATTTTAAAATTATCGTTAACTACTATTGAACGAAATGTCATTTCACCTGATATATTAACATCCTTTATTTCATCAAGATTTACATCTTTAGGGTTGTTGAAAAAAATACAAATTTCTCCTTGCATATTACAGATGGTCTTATCTTTTCTTTCTAAAGCTTCATCCATAAGGTTTTTGTTCTTTGATACTTTTTCTTGTTTCATTGCTTTTTCTAGTTTTGAATATATTACTAGAAGGAGAGGAGAAACTTTTGTTAGAGATACTTTAATTGATGTTCTACCAGGTATACTAAAAGCCCTTCCACTGAAGGAAATTGAAGAACTCATATTATTTACCATAATAGTTTTTATCCAATAGTTGTTATATTTATCTTTGTTCAATTTTACATCCTTGACATATTTCTCAGTATCTTTAACAGATGAAGAGATTGATTGAAACTTGTCTTTTGTGTCTTGAAACATTGTATTTATTAAGTGAAAAAGTTGGAGGATAAAATGTTTTTAAGCACAGATTCACCTATAAATTAAACGAAATTTTCATCAAGAAAATTTTAGTTCAAGCAAAGTTTTATTCTATAAATATGGTGAATACAACGTACTGCGATGTTTGTAATCACGAATATAAACATTATAGAAAACACCTCCGAACCAACAAACACACATTTAATCTATTTCATCAAATATCTCCTCTTGAGTTGGAAAGAAAACATTGTGATATCTGTTCAAAGGATGTTTTGAAGAGTAGTTATAATCAACATCTTCAATCACAAAAACACAAGAAAAAGGAGTTTAAAGTAAAGGGAGACTATTATATTAAAAACACTGATGAGGCATTTAAAGGGCATATAAAAATAAGGATTTTTCAATTTGGAGAACCCGGTCCATCATCAATAGCTGAATCAATTGAAATAGTAAAACCCGATGTTGAAAAATTTATTAAAAAGACATTAAAAGAAATAAAAACTTTAAAGTTTTATATGGGAGTGAAAATGAATATGAAAAGACAAGATGAAGAACAAACTCCTTATATGAGAACAGATCTTCATTTTATAACATCATTTCAAGATTTTTTGAATAGTGGGGTTTATGAAGAACTATCAAGACAAGAGGAGGATGTTGATAATACAGTGGTAGGAAGTGGATTCAATATTAAAAAATCATCTTTTTAGATATACACATTCTAAAATCAAACCCTCTTAAAGCTTCTTCTTATATTGAATTACCAAAAGAAATAAAACTAAAGAAGGCAGTTGTTAATATTAAGAACAATGATAATAAATGTTTTCTCTGGTCTGTTCTTGCTCACTTACATCCACCAAAATGTAATTCAGAAAGAGTAAAACAATATATGAAATATGAGAATACCTTGGACATTAAAGATTTTAAATTCCCAATGCCACTAACAGATATTCCTAAATTTGAGAAAAAGAATAATCTTTCTATTAATGTATATGGATTAACGGATACAAACAAAGTTCAAATATTAAAAATTTCAAACAACTATAAAAATGAAGAAACACACATTGACCTTTTATATTTTAGTGTTGGAAAGAATTCACATTACACATACATCAATAATTTATCAAGATTAATCTCTTCTCAGGTATTCAGAACAGCAAACAAAATATATCCTTGTAAGCGATGTCTTAATTCATTTCATACAAAAGAACGATTAGAACAACATTCAAAATATTGTAGTAATCATAAATCAGCTGTAATTACAATGCCTAAACCTGGTGAAAAGATTTATTTTGAAGATTATAATAAATCTATCATGCACCCATTTGTGATATACGCTGATTTTGAATGTATCCTTAAAAAGATAAATACTGCTTCTCCTAATCCAAAAGAACCATATACAAATAAATATCAAAAACATATTCCTTGTGGTTTTTGTTATTATATCAAATCATCTGTTGGAGAAAAGTATAACAAACTTGAACATTATCGTGGAAAAAATGCTTCACAAGAGTTTGTAAAACGATTAGAAAAGGATTGTATAAGACTCACTAAATTAATGAAAGAAACAAATGAACCGATGAAATTAACCAAAGAAGAAAAATTAGAATTTAGAATGAACAATATCTGTCATATTTGTGTAGTGGAAATTAAGGAGTTTAAAGTTAGAGACCATTGTCATCTTACTGGTAAATATAGAGGTCCCGCTCATTCCTGTTGTAATCTTAATTATAAATTACCTTCTTTTATTCCAGTCTTTCTTCACAACAGCGCCAACTATGATACACATCTATTTATAAATGAACTTTCAAAAACACCAGGGAATATTTCTGCTATAACAAACACAAGTCAAAAGTATATTTCATTTTCAAAAATGATATTCACAAAACCTATAACTCGTATTAGGTTTTTAGATTCTTACAAGTTTATGGGAACACCACTAGCCTACCTCGCATCAAATCTAAGCTCCACGGACTCTTTTCCAAATCTTAATTCATTCTTTCCAAAAGAGGAAATTCTCACTAAAGAGGAAATTCAGATTAAAGAGAGAATTCAAAGTAAAGAGGAAATTCTAACTGAAGATGAAATTCTAATTATAAAGAAAATTCGAACTAAAGAGGAAATTCAGATTAAAGATGAAATTCTGATTAAAGAAGGAATTCTTACGAGAGAGGAAATTCAAACAAGGAATGAAATTCAAAGTAAAGAGAAAATTCTTACAAGTAAGGGAATTTATCCTTATGATTATATGGATTCATTTATGAGATTTAAAGAAACACAACTTCCTTCAAAAGAAAGTTTCTATAATAACCTTTATGAAGAAGAGATAAGTGATAAGGAATATAAACACGCACAAGAAATATGGAAAATATTTAAGATAAAGAACCTTGGAGAATATCATGATTTATATCTAAAAACAGATGTTTTATTGTTAGCTGATGTGTTTGAGGCTTTTAGAACACTCTGTCATAATAAAAATTGTTATGGATTAGACCCTGCCCACTATTTCACAGCTCCTGGTTTAGCTTGGAGTGCAATGTTGAAAATGACAAAACAAGATATAGATTTAATCAGTGATGTTGATATGCTTTTGATGATTGAGAAGTCCAAGAGAGGTGGAATATCACAAGTATGTTCAAAAAGATATGCTAAAGCAAATAATAAATATCTTCCAAATTATAATAGTGAAAAAGATAGTAATTATTTGATGTATTTTGATGCTAATAATTTGTATGGATGGGCAATGTCTCAATCTCTGCCTTATGGTAAATTAGAGTGGGTGGAAGAAAAGGATTATGAAAAGGCTTTGATGAATATTGTTATTTCTTCTCAAGAGGAATTGAATGACGAAGAAGAAGGTTATTATTTTGAAGTTGATTTGAGGTACCCGAGTGATCTTCATAATAAGCATAAAGATCTTCCTTTTGCATGTGAGAAAGAAACTCCAAAGAAAGAATGGTTAAGTGATTATCATAAAAGTTTTAATATTAAAGGCAAATCAACAGAAAAGTTATTAACAACATTCTATGATAAAGAGGGATATGTTTTACATCAGAGAAGCTTAAAACAGTTTTTGAGAGAAGGATTGAGAGTAGCTAAAATTCATAGAGTTTTAAAATTTAAACAAAGTCCTTGGGTGAAAAAGTATATTCAATTCAATACAGATATGAGAGCAAATACCAAAGTAAAATTTGAAGGGGACTTTTATAAATTAATGAATAATGCTGTATTTGGAAAGACTATGGAAAATGTTAGAAACAGGCAAAACATTAGATTCGCAACATCTTGGAAAGAAGCTTCGAGATTGATAAATAAACCAAGTTTTGAGAGAGAAGAGGTTTTTTCAGAGAACTTTTCTGCAATTCATATGAAAAAGGAAAGTATTGTAATGGATAAACCAATTTATATTGGAACAGCAGTTCTTGATTTATCAAAGATATTGATGTATGATTATTTGTATAATGACTTAAAGAAAGAGTATGGTGAAAATGTTTCATTGTTGTATATGGATACTGATAGTTTTATCCTAGATATAAAAACTGATGATGTTTATGAAGATATGAAGAAAAATATTGGAGTATATGATACAAGTAATTTCAGCAAGAAGAGTGAGTTATTTTCCAAAAAGAATGAAAAGGTTATTGGTAAGTTTAAGGATGAGTTGGGTGGAAAAGTAATGAGTGAGTTTATTGGATTGAGAGCAAAGGCATATGCTTATAAGTATGGTGAACAGATTGATAAGAGGTTAAAGGGAATAAAGAAATATGTAATAAAGAAATCAATAACTTTTAGAAATTATTATAATTGTTTGATGAATAAGAAAGAAGAATATAGGAAAATGAATACAATAAGAAGTTATAAACATAACATATATAGTGAAGAAGTAAATAAAAAGGCATTAGGAGCCTTTGATGATAAGAGATTTATTTTAGATAATGGAATAGATTGTGTTCCATATGGATATTGTATGATAGAGTGTATAAAATAGATTATGTTTTAACGATGGGAAGATGGGTTAGGGTTTTTCAAGGGCTACACTTGTGGTTTTTTCACAATATATAAATGGTTAAACCAAGTATTAATCAAACTAAAGAGTGGAGAAAATCTCAGTCTTGGTATATAAATGGAAAACATAATGAATGTGAAAAATATCAAATAAGTCTTATTGAAAAAATAACTAAAACAAAGGTAAATAAAACAAATAAGCGAATTAATTTAAAAACTAGTAAGTTAGAGGATGTAAAGAAAAATGAATATCCTTGAATGGACTGAAAACTTTGATGGTTATCAATTGAACAATGAAAAAACAATTTACTATAATCTCAAAATGATATGTGGCTCAGGAGGTGGTCAGATGAGAGCATTAAGAGAAGTTTATCATTTCGTAATGGCACAAATGGGGTATCTTAAAAAATATAAAGATTCAAATGTTTTGTTTGTCAATATTTTAGATGGGGATTATTGTGCAAAGAAAATTAAACTATTGAAGGAATTTGAGAATGAACAAATCTTTATCGGTTCAATGAGTGAGCTGTTCAACCCCCAGGTGTTCAATTCAATGAGGTTCAACCTCTAAGTTAAAAGGGGAGACAAATAAATATACCTTGGGATAAAAAGGGGATTTATTTTTAGGGAAAAAAAATATAAATCGCTGAAAATCCCCCATTCATTTACATGGGGAAAAGTGAGCCAGAATCAGTATTCTTACCCTACTCATAGTCAGTTCTAATGCTACATATACGTACTCACATTCCAA
>NC_140967.1:11677289-11704789 GCF_056783735.1 Eptatretus burgeri
ATGATATTAGTTTATAGGTTTTAACCATTATTTCTCTTCATCTTATAGTCTTTTTCCAATCGTCTTACAAACTCCTCTGAGGCATCTTCTCCTCTATAAAGTTCTAACATGTTGTATTCATCACCAACAGATGATTTGATATAACAGAAACCATAAGGAATACGTTTTTGATATTTAATTGTGTATGCTATATTTGGATTTGGAGAAACAGTATCTCTCTTTTCAAGGATACTTTCAAAATCAGCATATATCACAAACGGATGTTTTATAGATTTGTTAAAATCTTTGAATGATATGTTTGAACCTGCTTTTGGTAAATTGATTGCAGTTGATTTATGATTACTACAATATTTAGAATGTTGATTTAATCGTTCTTTTGTATGAAAGGAGGTGAGACATCTCTTTCAAGGATATGTTTTGCATTTTCTCTTGTATAGTTGTGATTTGGTTAATCTTGATAAATTTTTGATGAAAGCATAATGTGATTTTTCCTTTGAAATAAAGTAGAGAAGGTCAATGTGTGTTTCATCATATTTATAGTTGTTTGAAATTTTTACTATCTGAACTTTGTTTGTATCCGTTAATCCATATACATTAACAGATAGATTATTCATTTTCTCAAATTTAGGAATATCTCTGAATGACATTGGAAACTTTAAATCTTTAACATATAATGTATTCTCGTATTTCATATAATGTTCAACACTTTGAGGATTCCATTGCGGAGGATGTAAGTGAGCAAGAGCAGACCATAGAAAACATTTATTATCTTTGTTTTGAATATTAATAATGACTTTCTTAAGTTTTATCTCTTTTGGTAAATCAATATAAGAAGAAGCTTGAAGAGGATCTGATTTTAAGATGTGTATATCTAAAAAGATTATTTTTGTAATAGCTAATCCACTACCTCCTACAGTTTTATCAACATCTTGTTCTTGTCTCTGGAGTTCAAATATCACATCTTACAAAATCTTGAAATGATGAAATAAAGTGAGGGTTTGTCCTCATATCCAGAGTAGTTTCATCACGTCTCTTCCCATATTCAATTTTACTCAATTATTAAACATAAAAGTTTTCATTTCACTTAATGTGTTTTTAATTATCGTTTCAATACTTTGTTTAACCATATCAACAGTTTCAATAATTGAAGATGGTCCAGGGTCTTGAAAATATATATATATATGACCGTTTTTACAGCCATTTTTCCCTGCTGTGCAGGGGTTGGGCTTTTTCTTGAGGCAATGTTTTATGGCCGGATGCCCTTCCTGACGCCAACCCTGGTCACCTCTTACGACACACAGGGATATGGTACACCTATTCTTACCGGGGCATACACCGGGACCAGTACACTGGTACTCATTTCGCCGACCTCGGAAGGATGACAGGCTGAGTCAACCCCCTGGTGTATTAATTCAGTGGCCCAACGGGGCTTGAACTCAGGACCCTGGGATCCCAAGCCACCACCCTAACCACTAAGCCAACACCAGGCTTCGTCCAGGGTCTTGAAAGCAAAACAATATTATTTTTATATGTCCTTTAAATGCCCCATCAGTGTTCTCAATGGGGAATTTAGTGGCACCTTCCCTTTCTTCATTGTTCTAGTGTTTGCGTGATTGAAGGTGTTTATTATAAAAAAAATTTAAGA
Organism: Eptatretus burgeri; assembly: GCF_056783735.1. Taxonomy (NCBI): domain Eukaryota; kingdom Metazoa; phylum Chordata; class Myxini; order Myxiniformes; family Myxinidae; genus Eptatretus; species Eptatretus burgeri. The sequence goes on from NC_140967.1 coordinate 11,678,935, forward strand.
ATATCATTATCACATGTTTTGTTTTTTGGTCAAGTGGAGATATTTGTCTGAAAAGATTGAATGTGTGTTTGTTGGTTTGAAGGCGATTTTCATAACATTTATATTCATGATTACAAACATCGCAGAACGTTGTATTCACCATATTTATAGAACAAAACTTTGCTAACAATAAAATTTTCTTGATGAAAATTTGGTTTAATTTAGGGGTGAATCCGTGCTTAAAACCATTTTATCCTCCAACTTTTTTCACTTCATAAATACAATGTATCAAGACACAAAAGACAAGTTTCAATCAATCTCTTCATTTGTAAAAGATACTGAGAAATATGTCAAGGATGTAAAATTGAATAAAGAGAAATATAACAACTATTGGATACAAACAATTATGATGAATAATATGAGTTATTCAATTTCCTTCAATGGAAGGGCTTTTACTATATCTGGAAGAACATCAAGTAAAGTAGTGCTAACAAAAGTTTCTCTCCTTCTGGCAATATATTAAAATCTAGAAAAAGCAATGAAACAAGAAAAAGTATCAAAAAAGAAAAACATAATGGATGAAGCTTTTGAACGAAAAGATAAGACCATCTGTAATATGCAAGGAGAAATTTGTATTTTTTTTTCAACAAGCCTAAAGATGTAAATCCTGATGAAATAAAGGATGTTAATATATCAGGTGAAATGACATTTCATTCAATAGTAGTTAAGGGTCATTTTAAAATTACCTTTAATATAAAAAATGTAGTAGTTGAATCTGTTAATGATAAAAAGTATATTGATATAGGTGGTAATGTTTTTTTTTTATACTGATTAAATATGAGTCATTATTCAACTGAAGATTTTGAAGATTATGAGAGTGATGATAGTATCTCTGTTGGAACAAAAGACAGTTATGATACCGAGAGTTTATGTTCAAACGATAGTTGAACATTAAAGTAGTTTTATAGATGATTGTGAAAGTACCGAATATGACACCGAAGATGAATTTTAGTTTAAGCAAAGTTTTACTTTATAAATATGAATAGTATACAAGATCTTGAGCCCCTTGAATTACCTGATTCTCTGTATGACAGATTTGAGAATTGTCATGCATGTGATAGGGTGGGATTAAACACAGAGTCAAAAGCCTATAAACAATGTATATTCTGTGATTATCTTCTAATTACTGATAATAAAAAATATAAAAAGGAAAATAATTCTTTTAGATTTACACCAAAAATGAATGTTAAGTATGAGGGTGATAACACACCTTTCCTTACAATTAAATGGAAGAAACTGAACATATTAGAGAAATGTTTAAAGGATTATTGTTATATATTATTCACGATTGCCATTTTCAGGGAAATATTAACACAAGATATTGTATAAATAAAATAATGGATTATCTTGAAATTAAACCCAAACTTAGGATAAAATATAGAGTTTCTAAAAAAGCCAAAAATAAATTAAATAACCTATTTTCCATATATAGTCTGGTAGCTGTTCCTCAAAAGGCTGATAGTTTTCGAGTTTGTCGGCCGAGAGTACTTATTATCTTGCCAAAATGAAGTTTTTGCAAGATATGTTAGTCAGCTTGTATGTTTTTTTTATCTTGCCAAAACAAAGTTTTTGCAAGATATGTTAGTCAGCTTGTATGTTTTTTTTTTTTTGTCTGTAATCACGTATAAAAAATTCTGCAGAGCACAGTTATCATTGGAAATTTTTGTAACTTCACATATCAAAGGCCTATAGAGGTCCATTTCAGTGCACAAAATTTTGAAGGTCAAGGTCAAAGGTCAAGGTCACTTTGTCGCAAATCAGAGGAGTCGACGAAACCCTTATTTTTTGAGTAATTTTGATCGGATCGTCTTCAAACTTCATGGGAATATAGTTCATGGTCTGGCGCTCAGCTGATTAATTTTTGGTGGTGATTGGCCTTGACCTTCATATGTTATTTTTTTTTTTTGGTCTGTAATCACGTATAAATCACTCTGCAGAGCACAGTTATCATTGGAAATTTTTGTAACTTCGCAGATCAAAGGCCTATAGAGGTCCCTTTCAGCGTATAAAATTTTGAACGTCAAGGTCAAAGGTCAAGGTCACTTTGTCGCAAATCAGCGGAGTCGACGAAACCCTTATTTTTTGAGTAATTTTAATCCAATCGTCTCCAAACTTTATGGGAATGTAGTATATGGTCTGGCGCTCAGCTGATTAGTTTTTGGTGGCGATTGGCCTTGACCTTCATGGTTAGCACCTAAGGTCAAACATATTTGACCCCAAGGTCAAATTTTCAAGTTTTAGGAACCATATCGTGTAGTACCTCAAAATGAACAGCTCGATGAGCGCTTTCTAGATATGTCAAGCTTGAGACATTATGACGTCATTTGGTGACGTTATGAGGCAAACGCATATTTTTCATGGTTACTCTGTAGAACGATTCTCATCGGAATCTCTCGTAGGCAGATATTCCTCAAGGAGTCGCTCCTGGTGGATAGCAGCTCTGTTCACCTCAGTGTGACCTTAAAGAAGTCACACGTGGTCACCTTTTGGCAAGATACGGGTCACCCTGCGAGTGACATTGGTTTATTTGGTGTGTTGGTACCAATGTATAGGGAAATATGTCAGCATTATGAATTGACCTGATGTGGAGGTCAAATCTATTGCCAAAGTGGTCAAAATGGCGATCCAAGATGGCCACCGCCGTCATTATCGAAAAATCATTCTCTTATAAATTACTCGGCACTGGAGTGAGATAGGAAGATAATTTCAGTATCTATACCCACTAAATCAGGAGTAAGCTATCCAATGGTCATGTTTGCATGCTAAACTGGGTGACGGGGGGCCATATTTTCAAGAAGGCCACCCCCTCATTTGATAAAAATGCTAATTTTTATGATTACTGGCCTACATAATGATGCTGGAACATAATTTCTGAGGTGACTCCCATGAAATCACGTTCAGTGATTCAAATAACCATGTAAAGGCATTTGCAAATGCAATAGGTAATTTGTTTTTGGGGTTGGACCCCCCTGGGGGGGCAGAAATGGCCCATGCCGCCATTACTGAAAAATACATTTTTGCTCATATCTCGGTACTAGTGTGTCATAGCATGATAATTATTGTGGCTATACCCACTATATCTGGCACAAACTGTTCAATGATGATGATAATTGATTCAGAAGTGCAACTGGCATCCTTTTTTTCAAGATTGCTACAATCAATGCAATCAGTAACTTTTCTTACATTTTTAAACTAATGTACACATAAAAATACTTGAAACATGTAAGCAAGGTTGAAAAGTTAAACTTTGAACCATCTAATTACAGCCCTGCTATAGATTTTATATTTTATGTTCAACAGTTTATGAAATTCAAGCTTGAAAAGACTGTTGGTGTTCTGACCTATATATTGGTTGGATCCTACTCTCCAAGATTTGAGCCTTACTCGACTCACCAAAATATGATTAGTTATTAGTTATGAATGTTTGGGCATCAATGATGAAAATCTGTTCTTTTTATTGAACAAAATTTATTGACCTATGTACTGTTTTCACCTTCATTTCAGCATAGTATACATGTGTAAGATGTTTTTTTAACCAATTTTAGATTTTAAAAAAATTCTAGATATACATAAAAGGAAAAATAATCAAAATTATTCAAAAACTATATTAAACTTGTTTACAAAATTACAAAGCTGAAAAATGATAAACAAGCATTATGCGCTTCAAAAAATGTTTACATTTGAGGATCCAAATATCCCTGTTCTCTAAAAATAAAAGTTTATACAAAGCTTACACTCCTGCGCGAGGAATTATACTTCGTATATCTGTAATTCCTCGCGCAGGAGTGTGAGCAGCCGATTTTGGCAGCCTCCATTGATAAGAATGAGAAAAAATTAGTAAAAAGGAAATAAAAACTACTTCAGCTGAGAAATAAAGCTTGTTTACTTCAGTGGTATGTTGAACGCATTAAATCCATTAAGTCATTTAGATTGTTGCATTTTGAAAAATATTTGTTGTATTAAAAAATATATTTTGTCTAACATTTTCAGAAATTTTTCAGTTTTCAATTCTTTTTTGCATGCGATTCATTTAATTTTGATGGAGTATTGGTTTGGTGCTGAGAAGAGGAAAGATATATTATTTCTTGCTTTTTTTTGTTTGAGCTTTGGTATATTTTGTTGTCTTACTAATCAGCCATTTTTGAGTAGGGCCCAACATTTACAATGACTTGACATTCACACTAAAGAATCATTTTAAAATGCATTAAAAAAATCATTAAAAAAAAATGCACTGTAAAACTACTTTTCCAGGCATATGATTAAGCTTAATTAAGCTTATTTATCATTTTATTAAATTCTGGTGTAATTGTGTCTTACAGATCAATATATATATATATATATATATATATATATATATATATATATATATATATATTTATATATCCCATCTATTGCATCCTTGACAAAATTTAAGATACAGCCGGCTGGTTGTGTTCTCAATTCTATTTTCAGTTTGTGGCTGCATAATGGAAGAGGCAAAACAATACCATGGAAATTAATCAAAATATGCCCAGAACGGTTTGAAGGGATAGCTCAGGTTGGATCAGAGCCAAGCCTATCAGATGATGCATTCCACTGTCTAGAATTGTTTACCATTGCCATGCATGACCCAACTACCAGAGTCACTGAAATTAATAAGTTAAGATATCAACTCTTTTGCAAGAAGCAAACCAAGACTGAAGCCCTGCCCCCTACAGCTGATGCACTCAGGCAGCATGCCATGCGAGCATGTTATCAAGCATACGTTTGGCGAAAGGATGTCGTTGCAAAGCCTATCATGCCTTCACCAATTGGTTTTGGGTGGAGCACAGATGATGGCCACATTGAACCAGTGCTGATGACCCAGGAGCCAGCACCAATGGCATTGACAAGATGTCTGTGCGACCCAGAAAAATCAGCCTGCCAGGGCAGATGTTTGTGCTTAAAGCAGCAGCTTGCTTGCACTCAGGCCTGCAAATGTGAAGGTGGTAATTCTTGCCAAAAATTCTCAGCAGCGGTAGACAATGATGATGCTTCAGACGATGACTTGTCAGAACTGAGTGACTGAGAAGAGACAGAGTAGCTTGACAAACACTTGAATGTCAATATTGTTTTGCGTCATTGACACTATCAGTTTCAGGGTTCCATATGATTTCTGCATATGGGTATCTGAATTTGAAGTTCCATTCAGAAAATCCTGCCATCTATAATTGTGTCTAGCTAATATTTCCAAAGTTATATGCATTCAATTGATCAATTTGGTTTATCAAACAACTAGTTCATCTATCACTGATGTTGGTTGATAAAATTGTGATTAATTGTTCATGCGTGACATATTCTGGAGATTTGACAAACCTCTGCTGCTTCAAGAAATCAAGAGTTTTGCAACAATTTGCTGTTATCATTTTTCACATAAATGGATATTCAGAACACTCTCTCAAGAATGCATGAAATCTCGTATTGGATACCAGGATCGGAATTGCTCTACAATAATAAATAGCCAAATATCCATACATATTTTCATTAAGAGTAAATGCAATGCTATGCAATAAATAGAATTCTCTTAGCATATGGACTATATTGATTACCTATTAACTATTGGAATTTGTTTCATGTATGATATCACTATTTTCAATACCATGCCAATCATGTCATTCCAGCTCCGTCACGGTGATGAATATAAGAAATAATAAAATTATATTTGAGTTAATATAAATGACTCTGTGTTTGGTTTCTCTGATGTAATTATCAAAATGTGCCAAAATAAGCATTAACGTGTTTTTATGATAACTGGTTGCACCTCTAAATCTACAATGATCACCATTTAATAACATACCCAAGATTAAGTGCGTACAGCCTCAACTAAAGGATTACTAAGTTATGACACTTGAGTACCAAGATATGAGCAAGTTTTTTTTTATAATGGTGGAATACGTCATTTTTTACCACCTAGAGAGTTTAACCCTAAATCCAAACACCCTATCATATTGCAAATGACACTAAATGGGTTTTTGAATCACTGAGCCTAATATTGTAGTAATGGTCTCAGAAAATTTGTTGCAGCATCATTACATAGGTATATTATCATAAAATTGACATTTTTTCAAAGGTGGTGGCAGCCATCTTGGAAAAATAGCCACCCAAAGCCCAGTTCATTACACACATATGACCATAGGATATCTTTCCCCAGATATAGTGGGTATAGCCACAATAATTATCATGCTATGACACTCGAGTACCGAGATACGAGCAAAAATGTATTTTCAGTAATGGCGGCATGGGCCATTTCTGCCCCCCCAGGGGGGTCCAACCCCAAAACCAAATTACCTATTGCATTTGCAAATGCCTTTACATGGTTATTTGAATCACTGAACCTGATTTTATGGGAGTCACCTCAGAAATTATGTTCCAGCATCATTATGTAGGCCAATAATCATAAAAATTAGTATTTTTTTTTATCAAATGCGGGGGTGGCCATCTTCAAAATATGGCTGCCCATCGCCCAGTTTAGCATGCAAACATGCAAACATTGGACAGCTTACCCCTGATTTAGTGGGTATAGACACTGAAATTATCTTCCTATGTTACTCTATTGCGGAGTAATTTATAAAGAATGATTTTCGATAATGGCGACGGTGGCCATCTTGGATCGCCATTTTGACCACTTTGGCAATAGAGTTGACCTCCACATCAGGTCAATTCATAATGCTGACATATTCCCCTAAACATTGGTACCAATAAACCAAATAAGTACTGTCGCTGACGAAAAGTCACTTTTTGAGGAACAACTACCACAGGCCCCCCTAACAAACGGACGCTAACGTTGTCAGATGGAATGAAAACCCGTCATTGTTGTTACAAAAACAGCTAAAATTGATGAAAAAGTGGCCGAAATTGAAACCAACACAGTAATTACGGTCGCAATAGCAAATATAACCGAAACCAATATGTTTATTCTACACAAAAGAACAGTCGTGACGGACACAAGAATGGACAATCTCGAAATAGATTGGTGGGGAACGGAAGCAAGATTGGTTATTTCCGTCGCGAAACATCCGAGAGCGAAACAAAAGCGGTTCATTCTGGTTACTGTAGTGAGGAACAAGATGGCGGATGCAGTAGAACGACCTGTTACGGTATGTACATTTTGAGTGCTTGTGCCTCGAACATAAATGTAATAAAGATAATATATAGTGGGTAGTACCTGATGTAGTTTTAACAATTTATTAAACCGAATTTTGTTGTGATGATAATGTTTGGTTTGCCTGTATTTCGAGCCCCTGAGTGAAGGATCGCTAGTTGTGTATGCCCAGTTCAGCATAGGGGATCGTGAATGGGATCTTTTTACAGTTTTTACTTCATATTAACTTTGTTATTTTATTGGAATTCGCAATTTATTATTACTATCAAATTTTACCTCTTGCAAATATAAACGATCAATCGTCTCTGATCGCTGCAGCACAGGGCATGAATTTCACGAAATGTCAGTCACACATTAAGTCAAGAGGGCGCATTTATCGCTGCTTGTATAATATCCCGTACCACAAACGGGTTTTCATTAACAGACATGATATATTCAAGGCAGACTACGTTAAAGTTAACTTACCATAACTTCAAGAACTTTTCAAGCCGCCATGTTTCCCACGTCATGGTAACGGAATGAATCGCTTTCGCTTCGGTCTCCTCCGTTTCGCGACGGAAATAACCGATGTTGCTTCCGTTCCCCACCGTTCTATTTCAGGATTGACCGTTCTTGTGTCCGTCACAACCGTTCTTGCGTGTAGCATAAATGTGTTGGTTTCAGTTATATTTGCTATTGCAACCATAATTACTGTGTTGGTTTCAATATTGGCTGCTTTTTCATCAATTTTAGCTGTTTTTGTAACAAGAATGACGGGTTTTCATTCCGTCTGACAACGTTGGTGTCCGTTTATTAGGGGGGGGGCCTGTACCATACTAATATATAAATGAATGATTTTTTTTTTCCAATTTGGGAAAAATAAGATAAAATTTAACAACCATAAAAATCTTCCAAATTCATTAAGTTGTCTCATAGTTGGTTCAAGCGGGTGTGGAAAAACCTGCTTACTTTTAAAGATGCTCCTCACTCCCAACTTTTTGGATTATGATAATTCAATAATTTTCACAAAGTCGAGTTTTCAACCTGAGTATCAACTACTCTCACAAGGTTTTAATGCTGGTCTTCAAAAATGAAGATATAATTGGTTTATTTAGAATTCAAAACAAACTAAATGATTACAACATTGAAGATATAATACAACGATTTTGCGACAAACAGAGATATAAAAAGAAACCGAAACCGCAAACTTGTATTCTTAGTGATAATACGGATGATATACCTTCTCCCCAAGATTTGGATAAATCAAAAACGAACCTCGTTATCTTTGATGATCGTGTTAATGAGAGAAACCAAACGGTAATGGATAGCTACTACACAAGAGGGAGACATTCTTCTTGTAATTGTATTAATCTTAGTCAATCATACTTTCAACTTCCTCGTCGCTCAATAAGAAACAATGCTATTACTTTTATTTTATTCAAGTTAAATTCAATAGATATAAACAATTTAGGAGAGACAATTGTTCTACATTGTGTAGTAAAAAGGAATTTGGGGATGATATGAAGCACATGACTGAAAAATATAAATTTATTGTTGTGAAATAAGATGAGATATTAAGGGATGTATTTTTTATTCTATAAACAATTACATATATAAATGACAAATATTATTATAAATCTTGTGGGTAAATCTGCTTCTGGAAAAAAAAAACTTTCATAAATCAATGTTCTTGAATAGTACAAATGAGAACATTGTAAATTTGCTTTAAAAGCACCATGTAGTTCGTATTGTAGCAACAACTATAGCAATAAGACCTGGAGAAGTAGAAGGTGAAGATTATTACTATATTTCAGTGGAGGAACATATGCGATTGAAGAATGAAGGCCATGAATTAATGAATGAAGAGTTAAAGAAACTAAAATCTGGTGGTCTTTGGATATTAGAAACTAATCCAGAAGGAATGAGACAAATTATTAAACATCTGAATGGTAATGGGATTAAGATTTTATCATTCGGTTTTGATGTTGATGAAGAAACTCAACGCAAACATGTGAAAAGCAGAGATACAAGTATTAGTGAAGAAGAAATTACAACTCTTATTAATGATAATAAAGAATTTCATTAAATATTTAAAGAAAAGGATTTATTTGAACACATCTACTTTAATGATGAAGAAAAGGAAAATTCCCCTGTTGATCTTTACAATTCATTAGATGATATTTTCCATTAAATAAATGGATCTGAAAGAAAGAGCAAGAAGATTTAAGGAGCATCAAGAGTTGGTTTCAAAAGTTGTAAAACAGGACGATATAAAGAAGAAACGCAGATAGAAACTAATGGGTGAAGAAGCATTTGAAAGAAAACAAGAGAAATTTTTTAAACCACTTTAAAAAACATCCCAAGAAAATATTATAGATGCTTCTACAGTTCCCACAATGGAATATACTCCTAAAAAAACTTCAAATGTTAAAAGATTTCAGTCAAATGATGGAGGAAGAATGAGAGCATATAGGAGAATTGGAATATGATGATGAAGGATTATTTCAGCAACTGGAAGAGATTAATCAACCCCCTGATTATGTGAAGGCTCTTCAAAACAATGAATATTCAGCAGATTCAAAAACCAAAGCAGGACTCATTCTAACAGAACAACGAGCAATATTTCAAAGAATATTCAAGAAAAGGGATTGATATTTAATGATGAATCAAGGTTCTTGAGTTCTGCTTAACCCCCTGTTAAACTAAATCCGAGATTCATGTTTCTTCTCACAAAAGATGGAAAACAAGGTTCAACTGTGAGGGATGAATCAAAGTATTTTGACTAACCATTGGATATGAAAAATAAGGACGATATAGTATATATTGATCTGCTGGGCTCTCTTAATTCCAGGTTAGTCTATCTGTTAAAAGTAGGAAGAATGAGAAGGAGAAACATTATTCAGGCTTTCAGTCGGCTTGGTTTAGGTGTTAGTTTTCTTCCAAATGACCCATCACAATTAGTTAATAGAATGTTATTGCTGTTAGGTAGTAAGAAGGCTGCAAATAACAATTGTTTTAATGAAGCATCAGCCATTTTAGACCAGTTGATGAACATGAAAATAATTAATAAATGTCAATACAAAGACATTTTATCTCATTAAATAAGATGAGAAGCACAATCCTGAGTTTTAATTTCACAACAAGCGACCACACATCTTCATTCCCATACCCACTGCAACTTGATGCAACAAAAGAATATGAGGCATCTTTGTTGTACATGGAAACTTATAATACCTTATTTAATATAACCGAGAAAAAAATGACAAGTTTAGTTATAATCCGGGAAGTGGATACAAAACGATAACAGTTTCATATGAGCATATGAGATTTCTCAAATATCTTCCGAAATTGCTCGTCTTATGAAAGAACAGGGTGATGAACCAAAAAATATTGTTATCGATATTCATTTACATATAGTCCGGGAGCCAACCGATCAAAATTAAAAAAAAATTGCCCGGTCTGCTATAAAATTTTTGTGTTGATTTTCATAAAGAGACACCCTTTGAGTATATGAAAACCAATGTTGGCAATGGTGAAACTCTTGCGCAACAACACAGTCAACACTTTTGCGAGCCCCCTCTGATAACAAAATGTTGGCAAAAGCGAAGATGTAGGATGGGGGTAGGGGTAATTCATATTGTCCTAAAATCATAACCACTAAACCTATATACACAAATGACCCCTCATATTAAAGAGGAGTTCATTTCCTATATCACAATTGGTGTAGATTTAACCTACCTTCAATTGACAAGGTTATATGTCAAACAACAAAAGATTTATGTAACTCAGAAATGCTTGACTATCAATGGGGTCAGGAACAAGAACATACTTTTACATGCCATGGTTTTAAGGAAGATAAAATTAGAAATGGATTAACACAATATTGTGACATGAAACATCCTCTTCAGAGGAAGAGTCACTCTCTGAAACAACTCCACCACATGAACCTCTCTGACCAAGGCATATGCATGTCACTCAGCAAGGCACAGCAGCCTTTTTGCATGAACATCGTTTCAGACATTTGGATAATTTGCACATGCAAGACACCGTTTTGTCTATGTTTGGCTTGGCTGGCTTAGACATGAGAATTGGGACCAGTTTTCCATTGATAAGGGTTCTGCCAAATGTTGTGGCTGGGGGAAGTGCTCGGTCACTGAGATGTGCACGTCTATACAGAAGCAATTGATACAATGCTCTTAAAACAAGGAAGTAAAACGCATCTTCTGTTGCTGGCAGTGACCTAAGGTCTAATTTTGAAGAGACAAACATATGCTGCCTGAGGGTATCCAAACAGCTGAACCCTTTTTGGCCATGCAGAGCAGTCCAGTATACTCTGGCCTCATCAATGACACATTCTGTTGCTGCCATTTCACTATCTCTTCCAAAATCAACAAGGTGGGGAAGGTTTCCTATCAGTCCCAGAGAAACCTGTGCCGCTCTTCTTTTCACAGGAACACAGGCATCATCCCAACTGACTGGAAGAGGGGCCTTGTTGTCCCTCTCTGGAAAGGGAAGGGTGATCGCCAAGACTGCAAAAACTACCGAGGGGTGACGCTGCTCTCAGTGCCGGGCAAGGTCTTTGCTCGGATAATTCTTGATAGGGTTTGCCACCATCTGCTTGAGCACCAGCGTCCAGAGCAGTCAGGCTTTACACCAAAGAGGTCAACGATTGACCGTATCCTTGCACTTCGTGTCCTCACCGAACACAGACGAGAGTTTCGGCAGGGGCTGCTTGCAGCCTATGTTGATCTCTGTAAAGCGTTCGATTCAGTGAATCGGGATGTCCTCTGGAGGATTCTTGGTCTTCGTGGGGTGCCACCGAAACTGATCGATCTGATGTCTGAACTCTACTCTGGTACTGAGAGTGCTGTGAAGTGTGGTGGTACCATCTCTGACTTATTTCCAGTTGTTACTGGAGTTCGTCAGGGATGTGTACTTGCCCCCACACTTTTCAGCACTTGTATGGACTGGATTCTAGGGAGGATGTCGGAGAGATCAAGTTGCGGTGCATCGTTTGGCAATGTCAAGATCTCAGACCTTGATTTTGCAGATGATGCAGTCATCTTTGCGGAGACTTTAGACATCCTCTTGGGGGCCCTCGAGGTGCTGAATGAGGAGTCGGAGCCGTTGGGATTACGGATTTCTTGGGTCAAAACTAAGATCCAGGCTTTCGGTGACATCTTGGATGCTGCTGTCCTGTCTGTGTCTGTTTGTGGTGAGGATGTTGAGGTCGTGGAGAGATTCACTTACCTTGGCAGTGATATTCATGTCTCCGCAGGTTGTGAGCCGGAGGTCAATAGACGTCTGGGTCGGGCCTGGGGAGTCATGGATTCACTGGATCATGGGGTGTGGCGCTGCCGGTACCTGTGCGGGAGGACGAAAGTCTGAGTCTTCAGGTCCTTGGTACTTCCAGTCTTGCTCTATGGGTGCGAGACTTGGACTTTGACCAAGGATCTGAGACGGAGACTTAATTCCTTTGGTACCAGGTCTCTTCGGAGAATCCTTGGCTATCGCTGGTCGGATTTTGTGTCCATCGAGCGGTTGCTGAGAGAGACTCGGATGAGATTTGTTACCTGCATAGTCCGTGAGCGTCAGCTGCGGCTGTATGGACATGTGGCTCGTTTTCCTGACGCTGATCCTGCTCACCAGATTCTCTCAGCGAGGGAGTCTCATGAGTGGGAGGCCAGTGGGCCGACCACGTGCCTCATGGTTGCAGCAGGTTGACCATCATCTCAAGGAGATGGGGATGGGCCTGGCATCTGCCTGGGGGATGGCCAGACGGAGGTCCCTGGAGTACCGGCGGAAAGTGGACGCAGCGACGCGCTGTTCTGGCACATGCTCCCATACCTGACCTGACCTCTTCTTTTCCCCTTCTGAATGGGTAGCTCACTGTGTCACATCCACACAACACATATGTGCACAGAAGTGTAGCTGCGACATCAAGAGGATTTTCTGGTACTTCTTGCTCAACACTTCTACCAGCTCATGAATAGGTAGGTATTGATTCTGCCGTTGTATCCAGAGTTCTTGCAATGTGTTCAAGCAGCAGAAGTGATATATACACAGCATAATTATGTCTGTATCTGTTGCATGCACAACAGCTCGATGGTGATCAAGATATTCCACACAATACGCAAGATGAGCAATAATCCTTGTGTCTGCCTCTTCATGTTCTTCACAAGGTAAGTCCAGAACTGAACTTGATGCTGATGTGATGGAAAGAGTGTGACCTTTGTTTTCCATCATACTACCAAGAATGATGGTCACTCCATCCGGAATAGCTTCAGGACTCTCACAAAGGGAAGTGCCAATGAAGTTCTGAAGATTTCCTTTATTTCTTGGATTCTTCATGAATAAATTCCAGTCCGGAATTTCTAGACTCTTGGATGGTGAGAATTGTCTTGCCTGGTCTGTCTGGTTTCTCCTCTGCTGCTCATCACCCTTCAAAGTATGGCTATCATCAAAATCATACTGATCACCAATGATGTTGACACAGTTGCACATTTCAGGTTTCAACTGCAGGATACACCTGCTTGCGAAGATACAGCTGGGGAAGTTCACCAAATGTTTTCGCACCCATTTTTTGGTATTTATTTACAAATGCCATTGTGTCTACCAGATAAACTGTGTATAGGTCACTCTGTGGTAATGATGGCAGCTGTAAAACAACATCCTGCTCAGCTTCAGCAATTAGCACTGCCACGAAATCAGACTCGTTGCCTTTGCGCATTACGACCCCCTGTGCTAAGCGTGGATCAACCTCAAACAGGGATGATGGATAGTCTGTCCACTCATGGGAAAATGCAATCTGTCTTGTGACTGGGTCGGCATCTCGATAGAAACACAACACACGTGTAGTTGCAGTCTCATCTTGATAGATCCTGATTAAACTCTGTTTCCTTGATGGTTTTGATTTCTTCTGTGAGGAGAAAGTTACCAGCTTCAGTGGTTCAATCTTAATAGAGACCACCTCTTCTGCTTTCATAATGGCTTCCATGCCCTTAGCTTGAGCATGGACCAAGTCTTTTGAAGCAGCCTTCTCACCAGTTGCTCTATTGAGCAGATCCACTTGGTTGTTACACTGGAATGGGTTTATCATCTGCTGGCATATCACTTTCTTGATCTCCTCAACATGCATATGTTCTTCTGTTGCCTGCTTCTGTGTTTCTCCATGATGAGTAGATTCCTGTTGGCCTAGATTAGCCATAGACTTTATGTTCTCTGATACAGCTGTGAGAAATGGTGCTGTTTTCACATATTTATCTCGAGCAGCTGGTGCCTGAGATATGCGTTTGAACAGAGATGTCTTCCCTTCATTGTTGTATGTCTGCTCCAGGGCCATGTCACTCCAAACACCATTGAATTTTCCTTTGGAAGAGTGAACTGTGAAGTACCCAACCTGGATCCAGCAAACCTTAACCGAACTGTGTTCAATAGAGTAAGAGGATTTTGGGGGTAGGGGTAACTTTGGTTGACAAAAATGTTAATTTTCTCTTTAAAAATTGATAGAACTCAATCAAATTTGCTGTTTTAATTAGCCATGGATACCATGTTCATATCACATTAAGAGAAATTAGTATTCTAATGCAGCATCTGCCTATGATAAGAAAAGTTCTAAAGGCCATCTTCAAAAAACGTTATTTTTAAGGCATTTTTCACAAAATTATGTACTTTTACGAGGTTTACTTTCACAAAGGCAATTTTTTTTGTCATTTTACAATGCACTGATTGAATTCTTACATTTAGTTCACATTTATTTTTCATGAATGTGATTTTTTAATTTTTTTAGAAATTTTATTGACAATTGCTGTTTTATCAAATTTTTCAAATCTTCCTCAAACAAAAACGGCCGCCAAAATTTTTCGCAAGAGCTTATGAATTGCCAACATTGGTTTTCATGAACTGCAAACATATATCTAAACATCCTGGGGGTGTAAAATTTTATAGCAGAGGCTGTAAGGTCCAACCCTAAAACAGCCTCGTACACAGGTTGGCTCCCGGACTAATACTTCAAAATTGATGATTAAACTTAAAAATAACTACAAGGTTGATGTCACAATTGATAATAATTCATTTTGAGAGTTATCGGGTTTCTCCTCAAAAAAGACTGAAACTAATGGGACGTATTGTTACGAATCTGGTGCAGGCCCGTCGCCAGGGCTTAGTATTAAGGGGTGCATATGAACTGGATGGGGGGGTGGCACAATTATAATATTTAATATTTTTGATAACCCGGTATGCTATTGTATTCATGCAGCATTGACACATCCATGCTGTGGTTGCCGTCGCATACTAACCAAATTGCTCTCAGCAAGATTTAATATGTTGTGATGTTTTTGGCCTAAAATTATTCGAATGCAGGAGAGCCGCAACAAACTGGCACATTCACAATGCAGATATTCAATGATTAGACAATTGGCACCATTCCAGGTGCAATTATACAAGGTCTTGTCAAGAATTGGCATTAGAAAATTAATATACCAGAGATACAATGACTAAACAGGGGAGATTGGCACCTTAATCAGTGCACTTTCCAATCAGATACAGTAGGCTATGATCTGCGATCATCATGTTAAACTATCAACAGCAAATACGACCAGCCTGAAGATACCACAAAGTCCACATTTAAAGCAATCAATTACACAGAGGTAAGGTTATGCACAAAGCACTAGATATGGGATATGCAAAGCACCAAACACAACATTTAACTTCAACATCAGAAGTACAAAGCAGCCGATCACGGCGGGTGCTGACCAGAACCACAACCACAACCGCAACCTTTTTCCTTTTCTTAGCCATTTTCGTATATCCATGTCTTTTTCTACTGCTGCTAGCTAGCGGTCTCTGTGACTCGTCCCTCGTGACTCGTGTCACTAATGTCGCGATCCACGACATTTGACGGTTTTATTTATGAAATGATGCATGCACCAAAAACAGGTTTTATCTGCATAATTTCAAATGTAAGCACGATTGCAAACACACATATTTTTAATTTTTATTAGAAAATTACTTTTGTTAGATGGAGGGTTGTGAAGGTCAAGCGGTGCACTTCATCTTTAATTAGGTAAATTTATGTCTTTTCCTTATTTATATTATCATATTATGACTATATTACATTTATACCTAACTTACAACCAATCAGGTAACCTGCTTAATTGGGCTTCCATATCGAAGACGCTGATTGGCTATTCCTTAAGATCGACATTCGACACGAGGTCTTGCGGCTGTCTGTCGTGTTGGCTGCTGGCATTGGTGCTTGCGTTATTATCTTTTATCTTGTGGGCTTGGACTGTATTGTCTTGCCAATTGCTTTTGGAGATGCGCTGGCAAGCGCACACACTTATCTCTTGACTGTTATTCAAAGAAGGATATTATTAAAGAAGAGTTTATCCAAGAAGGTCTTATTATTCACCACGTTGAACATCTGAAATAAGGGTTTTAGTTCACACAGGTGAACTCTTAAATAGCAAGGAGTTCACAGTGGGCACTCGTCCTTAAACACGAAGTTGTTCACAGGGTACAACAGGGCATAAATGGGTGGCGTACAAGTGGGGGGGGCACCAGATGCGTCATGGGGGGCATTGCACCCAAATGCCCCCCCTCTAGCGACGGGCCTGATCTGGCGGCCATGAGCATTGAACATTCAGGTCCCCATAGCTCAGTTATTTCGATAAGTAAATGTGGATAGATAGCTCTCGTTCTCCTATGTCTAATGGAAATTAAGTGTACATGTGCTGCAAAGTTATTTAATAGATCAGATTTTTACACTTATGACAATGCCAACAACAACACTGCTCGCGACATTGTCCACGCTGTTCACGCGCTCACGAAGCGTTTCGTTCTGGCCTGGTGCCAAATGAGGGTATGCATCATTATTCAGCCAATGGGCGCAGAGTGGTCTCCAAGAGAAGCAAAGCCTCTTTGGGGGGCGGGGAATCGAGATGCCCCGACACGCCCCCTGACCAATCATGGAAAGACGACGGATTTCCCTGGCGATTGAGGTGTGTGGCGGGGTGAGACACATCCCGCCCCCGATGCCAGAGAGGGAAGAAATAGATGGGATGGCGCAGTTAGCGAGTTCTTCTGGTCTCGTCTGTCACTGGCTTCTGGTCTCGTCCTGTCGCTGGCTTCTGGTCTCGTTGGATGCAGGAGGAGCGTGCGGGAGCCCGACGCTGCACTCCGTACCCGGTGCTTGCAGCGGCATCGAGTCCCACCGATATAGGACGTCGAAGACCACACGAGGTGGGAAGGTCCGAGATAGCTCTGGTTCCCAGCTCATCTGCCCTCAAGCTGGGAACCTTAAATAAAGGCTGCGGCCATCACTTCTGTTGGGGTATTTGTGTGTGCATGTGTGTGTCTGTGGGCCCAGTCTATAAGTAGGAATTGTTAAGTGCTCTTCACTTGTATATGATTGAAATGCTTTGTTGGTTTAACTATACCCTTACGTGCTTCCCTCGTTCCACCGATTATTGTTAATAAATACACTTATTGTTGAGTGTTTCAGCTCGTCCTTGTCCTTTCCTTCATTGGTTTAGCACGGTGCGTGTTGGTGGATTAAAAAGGCCGTTGCTGCCTCAGTTGTGCATTTGGACCGACGGTACCTCGGTAACCATCCGCTTGGGTTATGCACGGGTCGAGCACGGTGACGGCTCATCCCGTTTGAGCTCCGTCGAGGGTGTGAATTCCTCGGTAGCTCGCCACGTGGACCTATAGGTATTTTGAAGTTTGGCAAATAACCCTGTCCCACGCGGCTGAATTATTGACGATTCACGGTCCTGTAAGGGACCCGTACCTTCGGAGTTATCGGAAAGGTACGGTCTAGATTGCGGGTGTTCGGTGGAGCCGACTCTACTGCTCCATCTTACGGTCGTGCTCGCTGCCGATACATGGCCCACAACAGTATTACAGTCATAATGTCATTCAAATATCCTCAGGCATAAATTCGGTATCAATTCCCTGTGATTTGATTGATGCCTCTTATAATGATGGAATAAGAACAAATACAGTATTTTCATTCAGCGCATACTCAACCCCAATTGGTTATAAATTCAATATGGAACCCAAAAATCTAGTTTATCTACCTGTGTCAGGAAAAACCATATACAGAGTAAATTTTAGGATAACCGACCAAGATAATCGTATGATTTCTTTTAATGGAGAAGTTATACCCATCAGAATTCGCCTAAGTGAAGTTTTCCAAGAAATAAATACGATGGTTATTGTGAGGAAACACGAGTTGGGAAAATATAAAATAATTACAGGGGATGGGATGTTCCTTTCCCCATACTACAAGGGTGAAGGTATGTATCTTGGTGGAGGATACTATAAACCTAAGAGGCAAAGGAGTGTCGGACATCAATTTAGAAAAAAAGGAGATGGGATAATTGATACTCTAATGGGTATAGGTTCAACTATTCTGAAACATAAAGACCTAATTGGTTCAACTGCTTCTGCTGTGGGAAATGTAGCGGGTGCTGTTAAAAGTAGAAAAGATGCCCAAAAGGAATCTCATAAATTACAAGCAATCCATGAAATTAAGAAGGCAAAACTCAGTTGTCTCCCCAAGAACGACAGAAAATAATTCAAATACTTGGGTCAGGGTTTCAAAAATTTTAACATCTTTTTTTCCGAAATAAATACAAGTATGGAAGCAATTGATAGTTTTTGATGATTTGGATGATTCCATTGTCATCTCAAACTCTACTAAAAAAGAAGACTACTTCAAGGTAAATGCAATAACTGGAACAGACTGGAATACCAATGGTACAAAAAGTTTTGAAATAAATAATCAACAAACTTATTTGAATCTTGCCGAATGTTTCTTATTGTGTAAGTTTACATTCACAATGGCTGCGACTAACACAAATGCTACACTCGTAAATGATTTCATCTGGAAAATATTTGATAGTGTTCGTTTGTATATTGGAACACAATAAGTTGAAGCAGTTGATTATGTCTCTGCTACATCTGAAATGATGAAATTTACACTATATTGATTTAGTGATAGAATGGGAAAGGGGGCTGTCCAAGGTTTTATTCCTGATATGTCAATGGGAACAAACACAGACCCTGGATATAGTCAAAGGAAAGGAGCGTATAATGATGATACAAAAGCAGCAATAGTTTTACTGTGGGAGTTCCTCTTAAAGGTATATTCGGATTTTGTGATCATGAAAAAGTTCCGTATGGTCTTAAAATTAGATTTCAGCTGCAAAGGAATGATAATGAAAATAGATTGCTTTTTGGTGTGGCTAAAGCTTTTGCTGCTCAGAATAAATTTGTCATTGATGAAATTGGTTGGTATATTAGTGAATATACTCCTACTCTTAAAACAGAAGAGATGTTGAAAAGAAGACTTAACTCAAAAAAGCCACTCAATGTATCATATCTTAAAAGAAGATGTCAACACGTTAAACTCAACCAAACAACTTACACGTGGAATTTGGGTGTTCTGGAAGGAAAGCCATGATATCTGTGGCTCATTAAAAAAAAATAAAAAACAGATGGTGATGCTGCTACTGATAAGAATAATGCATTGAGGGATAATGCAAAGGTGAAACAACTTCGCGTTTCTCGAGATGGAACATTTTATCCATGAGATCGACTGGAAATTAATTGGGAAAAAATCGTTATGCTGAAGCATACAAGTCTTACCAAAAGGTGTGTGAAAGCAATGGAAATAAAGAACCCATTTAGGATATGACAGCATTTAAAAGTCTGAAAACGATCTATGCGATTGACCTAAGTGCTCAAAAGGAAACGATAAAGTCTATTCAAGTGGATACTTCCCTATACATTGAAAGAGGAGAGAGTGAAGAAGTTGATACATATCGTTTGCTTTTGGAAGAAACAGAATTACAGATTAATACAGATAATGGTGTTATGATTCGTCTCACATAATGATTTTGATAAGTAAATGAGTAGTAAAGTGCCAACTGGGGTTTATGTTAATCAAATCAATCTTCATAAACTATCATCTTGTATTCAAAATCAAAAGCCTTCTATGATTAAAGTAAAAAAAATTCAGAGAAAAGGAGCAGTAAGAATTGATGTTTTGCTCATAAGAGAGCAGGTGAAAATCTTGAAAAGTACTGGCTCACTTAAAAATAAAATGTCAAAACCAATGTTGAAGAAATATTCAATAAGAGAGATGAGTGGAGAATTTCTCCTATTTCTAATTCCTTTATTTTCTGGTTTAAGTGCGGCTGTAGCATTGACGGGTGGTATTTCAGCAGCGGTGAAAACTGCCAACGAAAGGAAAGCTCAACTCCGGGCTCAAAAAGAATTGAAAAGACATAACAAAGAGTTGGAGAAACAATTAGTGGAAGTGGTGTAATTGTAGATTTTCCTGAAAAACATGAAAGTCTGCCTAATAAAGCGAGATTGTTAGTTGGAGATATGCTTTCTTCAATCGCACAAGCAGGTGTAAAATTAACTAAAAGTTGCAATGGATTATATCTTTCTAATAAATAAATAAACCAGTCACCCGCAGGGTGACTCGTATCTTGCCAAAAGGTGACCACGTGTGACTTCTTTAAGGTCACACTGAGGTGAACAGAGCTGCTATCCACCAGGAGCGACTCCTTGAGGAATATCTGCCTACGAGAGATTCCGATGAGAATCGTTCTACAGAGTAACCATGAAAAATATGCGTTTCCCTCATAACGTCACCAAATGACGTCATAATGTCTCAAGCTTGACATATCTAGAAAGCACTCATCGAGGTGTTCAATTTGAGGTACTACAAGATATGGTTCCTAAAACTTGAAAATTTGACCTTGGGGTCAAATATGTTTGACCTAAGGCGCTAACCATGAAGGGCAAGGCCAATCACCACCAAAAATTAATCAGCTGAGCGCCAGACCATGAACTATATTCCCATGAAGTTTGAAGACGATCCGATCAAAATTACTCAAAAAATAAGGGTTTTGTCGACTCCCCTGATTTGCGACAAAGTGACCTTGACCTTTGACCTTGACCTTCAAAATTTTATGCGCTGAAAGGGACCTCTATAGGCCTCTGATATGCGAAGTTACAAAAATTTCCAATGATAACTGTGCTCTGCAGAGTGATTTATACGTGATTACAGACCAAAAAAAAACATATGAAGGTCAAGGCCAATCGCCACCAAAAATTAATCAGCTGAGCGCCAGACCATGAACTATATTCCCATGAAGTTTGAAGACGATCCGATCAAAATTACTCAAAAAATATGGGTTTCGTCGACTCCCCTGATTTGCGACAAAGTGACCTTGAACTTTGACCTTGACCTTCAAAATTTTCAATATATATATATATATATATATATATATATATATATATATATATATATATATATATATATATATATATATATATATATATATATATATCCTTAAATAAAACGGCTGTGTATTCCAAAGACAGAGAAGTGTTGATTTTACCTCCAGGTCATACAGAATTCACAGTTCCAATTAAAATAAATTTTTATAAAGAAGGACGTATCATTTTCATGAGAATAGAACAATGGGGATATGATATGAATGATTTAGGGTATAATTGGTCATTTAAAATTAACCTCGAAAACCTGGAACAATAAAATCAGTCTCGTAAGGAAGAATATTATCCACTTGGTGCCAAGAATGAGTTTTGTGGAAGCACGATTAGCAAACAACAAATAAAATAATTTAATAAGGGTAAAATCAATAATAGTTTTGCCATAGTTTACATCATGAAAACACAAAGAACAGGATTATATATACTAAGTAAGGAAATACAAAATGATTTAACTATGGGAAGATGGGGAGGTATTTCCTGTCATTATATTAATCTGTCATATATTTCTAATACATAAATGACAGCAAGAAGGCTTCAAGAAAATTATCATTTCTGTGTCCAAGCATACCTTCAAGAAAAGGGTATTTGGTATTTTAATAAATATGTTCGACAACATAAGAATGAGGTATTTTCAATAAAAGATTAGCTTTATACTGATGCTAATAAACCAACAACTTTGGATTTAACAAAAATGTTAAATAATGAAAAAATATTGTAGTTAAGAAAACGCAAGGCTCTTTTAGAAATTCAGAAGAAATTTTATTGGTTTCCTGTTGTAAATTTTTTTTATTTTGGATGCAGGGATAACAAAAAATCCTGATGAATATATGTATGATATTCTATGGGGTGAAAGTGGTTCAAGGGTATTAAGGGTTGAGGAAGGAGATTAAGAAACTGAGACAAGAGAGAAGGAGAAGGAGAAGAGAGAGAAGGAGGAGAGGGAGAAGAGAGAGAAGGAGGCAAGGGAGAAGAGAGAGAAGGAGGAGAAGGAGAGGGAGGAAAGAGAGAATAAATAAATATAAAAATATGGAAACAAGTGAGATTTTAAAAAGATCGAAGGTATTACAGAAAATATATCAATCTCAGCGCACCGAGGAGGAAAACAAAGAATTGGCAAGTCTATTAGAAATATTTGCGTCAAGACTATTAACATCGGTTTCAGGGAGAAGATCTAAACGAGAAAGTGGAGATAAAGATTATATTATTGATGATGTTGGTGTGATTGACTTTAATTAAAGTTTTACATGTTTTTTCTTAAATAAATGGAGGAGAGAGTGAAGACATTACTGAGGATTCTTTATGTTTTAAAAATTAAGATTCAAATGTGCATGTTGAAAACTTTAAAAAGTTTTCACATTCTGTCAGAATTTTTCTCATAAATAAATTAGTTATTGTCTAAAATGTAAAAAGAAAACTAATACGAAAAATCTCATATTTTAAAAGTAAAAATAACAGGGTTATACAAAAAGGCATATGTTCGGTGTGTGGCTCTAAATAGAGTAAATTTATCTCCAAACACAAACATGGGGGAGATATACAAAAGTTTTAATCAGGAAGTAAATTTACAACTACTGGAATACCAGGGGAATTACATCTACCAGGCTATTCTTTCTGTGGTCCAGGAACAAACTTGAATAAAAGATTAGATGAGGCTGACAATCCTAAACCATGGAGCAAACCTATCAATAGGGTTGATGAAGTGTGCATGAGACACGATATTGATTATGGAAATTGCACAACGTTGGAAGAAAAAAATGAAGCCAATAGAGAAATGTTGTATAATTTGTCTGTGATACAAAATCCAACCTTGAGAGAAAAAGTTGATAGGTTCATCGTGAAGAAGATGATCAGTGCTAAATTGAAACTTGGGCTTGGAAATTCAAAAAACTTAAAGGCTCTAATGATGTTATTAAGATTGAAGAGCGATTATCTGATGAATTACATCAACCAATAATCAAAGTTTCATTGAAGGAAGGTTTATTCCAAGGAACTTTATTATATCTGGTCCGCTGATTTGATTGAACTCAATAATGATAAGGGGTACAAGTATTCCTTAATCGTTATTGATTTGAGGAGTAGATATGTGTGGGATGTCCCTTTACAAAAACAAAACAGGCAATACTCATATGTCAGGCTTTCAACATATATTTAATAAAAGCATGAGAAAACCTAAAAAATTGTGGACTGATGAGGGTACAGAGTTCCACAACAAAACATTTATGAATTTTCTTCAGAATAACAGAATTACATTATACAGCACCTTTAATGAAGGAAAAGCGGTTGTTATTGAGCGATTCAATCGCATTTTAAAAGAGAGACTATTTTAAAAAATTCACTCAACTCGATTCTCAACAATGGTTGTCTTTAATTCAGGACATTGTAGGTAAGTACAATGATACGATTACACATCTCAACGAATACTAAACCATCAGAAACATTTACAAAATTAAAATATGAAAAAGAGATTAATGTCAGAAAACCTAAGTTCAAAGTCGGTGATATAGTAAGAATATACAGGTGGAAATCTCATTTTGAAAAAGGTGGACGAAGCGATGGACAAATTAACTTTTTAAAATCGTTGATGTAACAGATAGAGTTCCTTGGACTTATAAGGTATATGATTTGGAAGGGGAAGAGATTTTAGGTTCATTTTATTCACAGGAATTACAAAAGACAAAGATAAATTTTAAAAAACCCTTGGACTTACAAATTATGTGATTTAAAGGGGAAAGGGATTTTAGGTTCATTTTATTCACAGGAATTACAAAAGAAAAGGATAAATCGAATTTTTTTTTTGACTCCACCCCTTTTTGATGATGCCCACACAAGCCCCACCCACACAAGCCCCACCCATGCAAACACCAACCACACAAGCCCCACCCACCCACACAAACCCCACCCACAAAAGCCACATCCACACAAGCCCCACCGACACAAGCTCCACCCACGCAAACACCACCCACATAAGCCACATCCACATCCATTATATCCACATAATTAGTGATTAGTTAATTGGTTCCCCACACACAACATGTTTATTTAATTTCAAAAATTTTGCTTCACCCACACAAGCCCCAGCCATCCACACAAGCTCCACCTACCCACACAAGCCCCACCCACACAAACCCCACCTCCCCTGTGCACCCCAACCTTTGACCCACCCCCCACCTATATATATATATACACACACACACACACACACACACACACACACACACACACACACACACACACACACACACACACACACACACGAAGCTACCAATATACTTTGATGTTGAAATACCAGAGAATATGCTTAAAATGCATATAACTTGATTAAATTATCATTTAATCATAATAGCCAATTCCAGATTTTTGTGGCATCGATGGTAAAATTAATGCAATTGATATACTGTAAATGACGTCCAGGAAAAACAATGTCGTTTTTGCCGAGCTGTCCCCATCATTCAGTTAAGCTGCCTGACTTAAACCCACTCCTTAACCAAGCAACAACCTCAGGAACTAATTAATAATCATCAAACAAGTCGGAAAAGAAGTAACTTGAACTTTCACTGCGTGGAGGATCTCCTCTTCCTTCGTAACACTGACCGGGTGGTACAAACATCCATGGTCGTCCCTGTTGTGCAAGCCTTCACCTGTGGTGTGTTCAGGTGTATTGTGAAAGAATTCTTCATTCCCACGAAAACTCGAGTGGTTGATTACATTTATGCAGATACTTTCGACCTCCGAGTGAAACACTACATCAGGTGTGTGAAGACTGGGGTGAGTGGATTGGATGAATTCCGGATGGTGGCCATTTCACAGTGTGGTCTTTCCCAGTCGATCGACCCACTCCTTCCCTCTTTCTCTCTCCCTTCGCTCCTTCAATCCCATTCTTCTCAAGCATCTTCTCCTTTCCAAGTCTCTTTTTGGCCCTCACCACACCCCGTATGGTTTAACCACATCAAAACAAACAAACCATGTGACATCACAGTGGGACAAACGTCAAGGGTATAAATGATCAGAAAAGAAAAAAAGGAGGAGTGGAATTCACACTGAAACAAGCAAGTAACATTGTTTTCTTAGGAAAGGTTAATAGGGTAATAAAGATCATGGGTCATATTTGGGGATGACGGGTTGGAAAAGGTTAATGGCAAATAAAGATCATGCGTTACAATTGGGGATGACAAGAGATGGTGGTAAACTGTTTGCTTGATGCCCTAGAGGGAAGAGTGAGACAGAAAAGCCGTTGGAAAGTGTTTCCAGAGATAGGATAAAGAAAGGAATAAAAGAGTGGAAGTGTGCAGTCAGCCTGGATTTTGGAAGTATAACGAGGAGGGGGTTACTGGAATAACCTGTGCATCCTCAGGCTGTTGGGGAGGGTCAGGGAACTGTGAGAGCAGAGAAAGCAATGTTGAA
>NC_140967.1:11709789-11739789 GCF_056783735.1 Eptatretus burgeri
ATCAAAGAGTCATCACGATTTAACAATATCCATAATGTTTAAACTAGTAGAAAAAGTTGTCCTTACTGGAGTATAAAATTGCTCGATTGCTGTAACAATGTCGGAAAGGCTTTGGTACATTTTATTCGATGTAGTTGTTATTTATACAAGTGTAACGAGAAAGCATCTCACAATGCAAAGCCTGTCCGAGTTGGCTTTGTACTCAAACTAAACTTGACAGAAACAACAACGAAAAAAAAAAACATGAAAAAAATTGTTCATGTTACTTTTTTGTTTTCCATATTCTCATAATTTAGGTTTGTTGAAGATTTGATGACAAAAGCTCGGATGGTAAAAAAAAAAAAGAAGTTATTTCTTGGACAGACACACTGAATCTCAATGGAAAATAATTAAAGAAACACTGAAGAGATTAAAAAAACTGGGAGTATTGTGCTGTGTAGCAGTTGGGCTAATGAGGTTGATTTGTACTCACTGTGACCTCACCCTTTGACATTTTGACCCATTTATCAATTGTTAGTCTTCTCCATATTCTCATAATAAGGGTATGTTGAAGATTTGATGACAAAAAAAAACACTGGCGGTGGCTTGTCAAGTCTGTCTCTCGTGTATGTTCCTCTTCCATCCCTTCCCTCATTCAAAGTGGCACCACAGCCAACTCCTGTTGTGAGAAGCCCAAATTTTCAGCCAGCTCTTTCCATACAGGTTGACACTGACAAATCAGACATAATCTGCCGAACAGAAACTTTCCTCCCTCAAGACGTCTCTGACTCCCAAGTATCTCTCCCTGGTTACTCCCTCCTCCGGTATGACAGACCTGAGCCTAGTCCTGGTGGAGGAGTTGCTCTCTTCATCAAAGACTCTATTCCTCACTCTCCATTCACTGCCCTCACTCCCCCACACCCCCAGGAATACCTCTGGCTACGAATTCCCCTACACTCCCACCTCATGTTTATATGTGTACTGTACCATCCACCAAACAGTGATGACTCCATTTCATAGACTCCTGTAGAGAAGGACTGGAACCTCACGATCTCGGGGTTTGTAACTTGAGTCTGAAGGATTAACTTGAGTCCAGGGCTAAAATGACTTCTAGAAGGGCTGTTAGGGTTAGACACGATCTCGTGATCCATATAGGGGTTTTTGAGGATGGCGAGTTCAACAGTGTCATTTTCAACACCACCTGAGGTAATCTTCAAGGTCAAAAGGTCATATATCAAGGTCAAATTTCTGAATTTTGGTATTTTTTGCCCGTTTTTGTGTCTAACTCATAGAGGAAAACTTTTGTAAAGTCTATGACAAAACATGACATTGTGCACATACTGCACCTACTTGCTGATTTCTATCATCGTTAACTAATGTATGTTTTGTTTGTTTCTCTTTCAGAAACTGTCCAGCTGGTGATCTCACAAGATCTTTGTGTTGTTTCCTGCTTTGATGACAATATGCCACGTCATTGCAGCTGCTTTGGTTGTGGAGGAAACTATGATGGGATGCCTTATGTAAAAGTCATATCCTTCCCAAAAGATCCTGAGGAGAGGGAGAGATGGATATTGGCAATGCCAAATGAGAAAGAAAGTTTGAGGTGCTTAAAGGATATATATATATTGTTGTGGTTACCAGATTCGCAAACCACCATTCAGGTCCCTTAGGTGAGGTATCTCGGTAAGTGCATGTGTAGTTAGGCCCAAACCCGTTGTCTAGTGGGAATGCATGTCATTTATGCGAGCTGCGACTCTTCAGGATAGCCGTTTTTCTTTTACTATCTTTATTTTGGACCAACCGCCAGGATTACCATCACAATTACAACCACAACCACCGCTTCACCACAACCGCCACGACCTTCCCGTCACACCTCGCCACCGTAGCATCGCCACCGTTCTTGCCCCGCTGTGGGTACCGGTGTTGGACTCATGCAGAACGCGCGTCGAACAGCGTGTACAAAATCACGGATTTTGTGCTTCAAAAACGGATCAAAAACGACACACGCCCACTTTTTGCCGTCCAATCGGTGAGCGAGGGGCGAATTGGCCCCGCCCCCAGGGCGATCGATATATGCAAATTTGTGGATCAAAAAGCCTTCACGCCCACTTTTTCTCGGGCCAATGGGGAGCGAGGTGAAAGGTCAAAGGGAGGGGGTCAAAGGCGAAGTCACGGGGGGATAAAAGGACGGTGTTCGTCAGTCAGAAGAGAGTCGCAAACGAGAACGAGAAGGAGTCAGCACGAGGAGAACGAGAACGGAAAAGAAGAAAGGGTCGCAAACGAGAACGAGAAGGAGTCGAGAACGAGAAGGAGTCGGAACGGAGGGGACGAGTGTGGAAGACTGGAGCCCGAAGCCTGCAGTGGCTGGAGAAGCTGAAGAGAGTCGGACGAGGGGGTGCTCGCGTCGGTGCCAGGAGCTGCACGCCCGAGGGAGGCCGGCAGCGCGACCTGGCCGAGGTGGAGACGCACACCAGGGATAATAAAGATCCTCTATACCCCGAGCATCAGCAACCCCCTCCTGTTTCCCCCCGCGCTGAGATAGTGCGACCAAGGGGGCCCCTTTTCCCACCCCCTGCCTGACACTGTCCGCGAGGCCCGCGGAGAGAAGCGCCATCGCCGCTCCGCGTCTCATCACCAGACGGGTAGGCCCGACCCGGTCTCGGCCTCAGGCCTGCCTCATTCTTGAGGGTATTTCTTTTCCTTGGTTTTGGGTATGTGTTGTCGGCGCCGTCTGTGAAGTAGAATTGTATAAGTGTTGCCGTGTGCTCGGTAGTCGGTATTAGCTCTGCACTGTGTTTTCACTTTTATGTTTGCTTTTTGTGTAAATGGAATTGTGTTTTCTTTTTTTTGTGTGCATTTGGTGGAATTGTATTTGTGTGCTTTCCGTTCGTCGCGAATAAATGTGCTTTATTGTTGAACTGTTCTCCCGCTTCGCTTCATCTTTTCCCCCATTGAACCCTCATCTTGCTTCACGTAAAGGGTTGGTAGTGGGCTGAATACGCCCGATAATTAATCGAACCGTCGAGGTCGACGATAACACCGCTCGGTTATTCTGATAGTACGGAACGGGTCGCTTAAGTGGCCCGTGTCCGAAGTCGACCTGCGGCGAGGTGCGATCGCCCGGTCTAC
The DNA here is from genome assembly GCF_056783735.1 of Eptatretus burgeri. Taxonomy (NCBI): domain Eukaryota; kingdom Metazoa; phylum Chordata; class Myxini; order Myxiniformes; family Myxinidae; genus Eptatretus; species Eptatretus burgeri. The sequence goes on from NC_140967.1 coordinate 11,712,898, forward strand.
CCTCCGCGTGGGTACTTAGGTAGGTCGAATTTGGCGAGCAACCCTATCCCACGCGGGGGCTGATTGGCTCGATCGCGGTGAGACCGAAAGGTCCACCCGTGACTGGTTCCCGGCGTTAGTCCGAGAGGGTCACGACTGGATTGTCCGTCCGGTGGGCGACGTGCCGCGATTCGAGTTACGTGGCCGTCGCACGCCGGCGGGCGCGAATCCGCAACAATATATATATATATATATATATATATATATATATATATATATATATGTATATATATATGTGTATATATATATGTGTATATATATGTATATATATGTATATATATATATATATATATATATATATATATATATATATATATATATATATATATATATATATATATATATATATATATATATATATATATATGAGACCAGCTATGTTGTATGGTTTGGAGGCGGTGGCACTAACAAAAAGACAGGAAGCGGAGCTGGAGGTGGCAGAGTTAAAGATGCTGCGATTCTCGTTGGGAGTGACGAGGATGGATAGGATAAGAAATGAGTATATTAGAGGGACAGCGCAGGTAGGACGGTTTGGAGAGAAAGTGAGAGAGGCGAGATTGAGATGGTTTGGATATGTGCACAGGAGGGAAATGGAGTATATCGGGAGAAGGATGTTGAAGATGGAGCCGCCAGGCAGGAGGAGAAGAGGAAGGCCAAAGAAGAGGTTCATGGATGCGGTGAGGGCGGACATGCGGGTGGTTGGAGTGTCAATGGAAGATGTGGAGGATAGAGTGAAATGGAGACGGTTGGTCCACTGTGGCGACCCCTAACGGGAGCAAGCCGAAAGAGGAAGAAGATATATATATATATATATATATATATATATATATATATATATATATATATATATATATATATATATATATATATATATATATTTGTGAGACACATTTCAATTGTGATTGGGTGTCAGTTAAGGGTGGAAAACGACCCAAAGAACCCCCATCAATATTTCCTGGAGTCCCAAAATCAGCTTTGAAGCAGGTGACCTCAGCCCCACGTCCAACATCATCTTCCACGTCAGATTCAAGAGCTAAGAAGATGCAGGCAGCTGATGAGTCTGCAGACAATATCCAAGATTTCGACCACTTCTGTGCTAAAATCAGCTCCTATTTTCCTGGCTTTAACGTCATAAAAGACCAGGAAAACCTTTACCTATGAAGAACTGATGCTACTGGACAAACTGTAAAGCAGGTCTTTCATTTCCAACAAGTTCACTCACCTTTTGGATTTCTTTTCTTGAATAAAGTTGAGAAAGATGGCATTACAGTGCCCAAACGACTTTGTACTTTGCAGAAGAACAGCCTGCTCTCAAAATGGTCCCAAATTAGATGCATAACTGACCAGGTAAACATCTATGAATGCACAAGCAAGGAAATTCTTCAGCTTGTAATGAGCCAGCTCTGTTGGATGACTGAGGCACACGAGCTTCCTCATTTCACCTTCCTTCTGTCGCAGCTGCATCTTCTGGCAGAGAAAGACTTTGACTACGTTCTTCCTGCTATATTTGCAGATGAAGCCTTGGAAAAGTTTTTCGGCCAAGCCAGGCAAAGAAGCGGTGGAAACTTCTACATTGACGTAGTTGACATTATGGCTGCAGCTAAAATTGTAAATTTGCAAACACTCATTAAGCATGACATTATGCCCGAATCTAGTTCTCATGTGATTGATTGCGACAAGAACTGTACAACTTCCATAAATCCAGATGAGCGAAGTGAACTCATTGACGAGATTACTCCTCAAGACACTCAGGATCTCTTGGGGTCTGACGATGCCCTTAAGTATAAAGTAGTTTATTTGGCCGGACACATTGTTCATAAATATGGCGATAGCACTAGTATGGAGGAGATCATTGATGATGAAGATGGTAACGAGGTATCATCTGAGTTTCTAGATAATTTGAATTAAGGTGGATTGAGTGTGCCGACTGTGTCAACTGTCTTTGTGAAACATAATGCCTATAATTTGTATGACAAGACTAAAATGCGTTGCTGATTTCATTTTGCCGAGCTGTTTTCCTCTATAGATGCACCTTTAGCTAATAGAAATGCTGCATATACTACTTTAGCTAACATTCGATTGACAGCTCATGTCCTCAATGAAAGTGACAAAGAAAAAGCTTTGGGATGCCTCAGGAGGCAAGAAAAGCTCTCCAACTAGTGATAGACATAGACATAGTTGTAATAAGCATAGTATTGTGACATGCATATAATGTTTATGGAATATGATATATGACAATACATGTCAAAGTTTGACAGCTCCACACACTTGCATCTTATTACAATCAGCCATCTCTCACCATTTATGAGTAAGACACAAAAACGGGCAAAAAATACGAAAATTGAGTAATTTTACCTTGAAATATGACCTTTTGACCTTGAAGATGACCTCAGGTGGTGTTGAAAATGACACTATTGAACTCGCCGTCCTCAAAAACCCCTATATGGATCCTGAGATTGTGTCTCTAGCCCTTCTAGAAGTAATTTTAGCCCCGGACTCAAGTTAATCCTTCAGACTCAAGTTACAAACACCGAACATGGGAGGTTCCAGTCCTTCTCTATAGGAGTCAATGCTCCATTTACACCTCACAATCCGAAAACATGGACTAACTTCTATCTTCTCATCCAAACTCTGTTCCTCATATGTGGAGACTTCAATTGTCATCCTGCCAGTTGGCTGTGTGGGTACCTCTCTCACCTGTCATGTCACTTCAGCAAAAGCTTTCTGTGACTCATTGGGACCGATTCAATCGGTCAATTTCCTAACCCGGATCTCACCCAACAGAACTCCATCTCTTCTGGATTTGATTTTGACAAATTTCCCTGAAAATATCTGCTGTTCTTCCTCCGCTCCAATCAGTTCTTCTGACCACGTCCTTGTCAAAGTGGACATCTCTCTGGATATTATCAGAGAACCACCTCACTGCCGTCGAGTCTGGCATTTCACTCAAGCCGACTGGCAGGGTCTCCAAGCAGCCATCACACTTATAGACTGGTCTCCTATCTCTACTTTCTCCAACATCAACTCATCCAGGGAATTCTTTCAAAGAAACTTGCTCTCCCTCATGCACAGATTTATCCCCTCTCATCTTCAGTTGTCCTAACCTTCCTCCCGCCCATGATTCACTGAAGCTTGTGGTGAGGCAGTTGTCCTGAAACAACGTGCCTTTGCCTCATGGAAAGCAAACCCAACTGAGGGTAATCTCAGTTCCTCCCATGAGCTTGGAACAAGTGTGTATCTACCATCAGTTGAGCCAGAAAACAACATCTTCAAAGCTTAAGTCTGAACTCTCAAACCTCTCTCCCTCTTCCAAATCCTCTGGCATCTAATCAAATCTTTTTCTGGTGTATGTTCCCCCTCCATCCCCTCACTTACCTCAAATGGCCGCACTGCTGATACCACACCTGAAAAGGCTGAATGCCTAAACTCAGTGTTTGCATCAAAGTCTTGTGTCCAAAACCCATCACATTCTCTACCCACCTTACCCAGTCTCACCCAACTGTCCCTGGACTCTGTGTGCTTTTCTTCTGACAAAGTGGAGAGCTCGCTGTTAAACCTCGACTCAGATTCTGCAACTGGTCCAGACGGCATCAGCCCACGTGTCCTAAAAACCTGCTCCTCTGCTCTTGCTCAACCTCTCTCTCTTCCATTCACCCTCTCTCTGCTCATTCACCCTCTCATTTGCTCAAGGTCATCTGCCATCTGCTTGGAAATCAGTAAGAATTACTGCCCTGCACAAAAAAGGTGCAAAAACAGATCCCTGCAACTACAGACCAATTCGCCTTCTCCCAATCATCAGCAAGGTTATGGAATCCATCATCGCTTCAGACATTAAATCCTTCCTCTTCGCCAACGGCTTGATTTCCGATCATCAATTTGGTTTCAGACAAGGTCACTCTACCCTCGATATGCTGCTTCTGCTCTCCCACCAATGGATGGAGGTATGCAATGCCAGACATGAAATCAGAGCCGTATCCCTCGACATATCATGTGCTTTTGATGTGGTGTGGTACACTGCACTGCTCAACAAACTCTCTTCCTATGGTATCCAAGCCATCTCCACCCATGGCTCACAATCTTCCTCTCCTGTCGCAGTCAATGTGTGGCCCTAAATGGAGTTCTTTCATCCTCTCTTCCTGTCCAGGTTGGAATTCCTCAAGGGAGCGTTCTGGGCCCTGTTCTTTTTCTGCTTTCCATCAATTATCTCTCTGACTCTTTGGATAATCCTCTTCATCTCTTTGCTGATGACTCCACCCTCTGCCGTACCATTTTTCATCCCTCAGGCTGGCAAGCAACAGATTCTTCGCTCACTGCAGATCTGGGTAAAACCACAAACTGGTCCAACACGTGGAACATGTCTTTCAATCCTGACAAATCTCACACTCTCACGTTGTCTCTCCGAAAGGACCATCTGGAACCCCCACCCCCCTATCTACTTTCTCAACAATCCTCTGGAAGAAGTCCTTTCTTTCAAGCTTCTGGGTCTCACTAACTGCCATGATCTTTTTTGGGAAAGCCACATTTCCAATCTGGCCTCCAAAGGCAGTCGCCGACTGGGAATCCTCCATCATGCAAAGTCCTTCCTCGGCCCACCTGAGCTCCTGACCACGTAAAAAGCTTTCGTCTGCAGCCTGATGGAGTACTGCTCTCCCCTCTGGCCTGGTGCTCCTGCCTCCCACCTTTCTTGGCTTCATGCTGTGGAAACCAAGGCATTTCAGATCATTGGCATCTCCTGTGATGAGGCTGAGCCTTTGGGCCTCTCACTCTCTCACTGCAGGCTGATCGGTGGTCTTTCTGTCTTCTACTGTCTCTTCTCCGGTCTGCCCCCCCCCCCGCTCTGTCTGCGATTTGTCCCCATCATATTTCTGCAGGGTGCTCAAGGTCCGCCAACAACCCCCTTCTGGTAAAACTACCAAAATCACGAATCACTGCTCACCTTCACTCTTTCATTCCTCTTTTTCCCACCTTTGGAATAACTTCCTCACTCTGTTCAATCCCATTCTTCCCTGCAGGCCTTCAAAACAACTGTTCACCACCATCTCTTATCCTCCCCCATCCAAATCCTCGATCTTTTCTACTCCCATTAATCCACCCCAAACCCACCTCCTTCAAATCCCCTGCTTTCCTTCCTGAAATTCCCTCTAATGTCCATCTTGAATTCCCTGTGTTCCCCACCCTAAACCCCCCTCCCTTCCACAGATCTCCTCATGTCTCTGTTCCCCACTGTTTTGTCCTTCCCACTCCCGCCCCTCTTGGCTCATGACCCCCTTGCTGTATGTTGTGTGTTAGCTCTCATCTGAGCCTCGACAATGTATACAAAAAAAAAGCCTCAATCTATTTCCAAGAAGATTTCCACTTGATAATTGAAGATATTACACAGATGAGAAAGAAAATAAATAAGTAATTCATAAATTGATTATAATTAAGCAATTAACCAATTCATTGATTCATCTATCTATATATTACTAAAACTTTCATCTTGTATGTATGTATGTATGTATGTATGTATGTATGTAAGTATGTGTGTATGTTCCTGAAATACAGCCAAAACGGTACACGATAGTGCAAAAATTTTCAGCCCACCTTACTCACCATTCTCCTGCGGTGTGCAGTATCAAGTTCCGTTCAAATCGGGCAACGTAAAATTATTTTAAAAAAATCAATTCCCGTTTCATCAAGTACTCTTCGGGAAAATTTGATCAATGCAAACAACCTCAGTGGCATCGTTTGCTGGAGCTATCTTTTTTTTTTTTTGAAATGATTTTTTTATCAACCGCTGTCACAATGGGAACCCAACGGGGTTCACGGGTCGTCTTGTCAAAAGTAAAAATATTTGTTTTTGCAATAGCACGTCTTCACTTTTGTCCCCAAATTTCAGCTTCCTCGCTCAAAGGATGGCTGAGATATCAGCCAGACAAACAAGAAAGCAAGAAAACAGAGTAAATACTGTGTACTCCCTTTCATGTTCGGTGATGACGTCATGCATCGCCTGGATATGGAATTGGGAAGGAGTGGTGTAGAACAGCCAAGAAAACTGGATGGTATTCATGGAAACATACCCCATGTAGTCTTGAGAAGGACTCGGAGCGAGGCAACTTGTGTTTTAAAGAGCAGGTTTTGGGTCGCTGATGACTTCGCGTGATTCGAAGCTTGTAATCACATTAATAAACGTGGGGTATTTATTTTCTTACATTTGAAACTCAAAATATGCTAAAATTAACTTTTAAGTCAAAACTTTTGTCAGTGGTCAAAAAACAGACCGGAATCTACCAAAGATGCTATGACGTCACGTTCTCCGAAAACTTTGTGAACATTCGGAAACAGTGCGTGAACAATGGCGAGATGCGAATCAGAGAGTAATTTCAGCGGCGATGAAATTGAGTGTTTTCATTCCGATATTGCCGAGGACAAGTCGGAGGATGATGGGAATTTATACTATGGAGTATCATTTATACTATGAATTCTGGCCCTGAGCCATATAAATTTGAGCCACTTGCAAGTGTCAGAAAACGGCCTATTTCGTGTACAAGTGGCAGGACTAACTGTCTGGCAGTGCACACTGACAGACTCCACCAGACAGATTGGTTTGTAGATTTTCATTTTCTTGTTCGATGCATAAAATAATGTAAAATTTGATTCGTCTGTGACTTGATATAATAATTTTTAACCCTCTAGTCACTCAAGAGTCAGAAATATAATGAATCAATAATGGCCCAAAATATTATACACGTAGCCTTGACGTTGAAGTCTTTCTGACAGCTGAGCTTGACCCCAGTGAAAGTGAACAGTTAGAACAAACCCCAACTTTCAAGAGACCGTTGTGGCATATAAATATCAAAACATGTTTAGCCTCATTGGGAAATATTCTACCAAATTTAGAAAAAAAGTGGAAAATTGATCAATTTTTTACAATTGAAATTAAATAGCCCAATTTGCTGATGCTGTTAAAAAAAAGTAATTTAATCAACAATAAGTTGATTTTTTGAGAAATTTTTTCATCCTTGTGTTTTTTAGAAAGTTTATTTATGTTTTTCCATGTACTCTTTAAGAATACATTTCAAGGTTTTTCTCACTTAAACTCAACAATCGATTCTGTGACAGAGCAGTATCTGGAGAACTTGTCAACCAACAACTCATATTCACAGAGTGGTGATCAAATGTGTTTATGCCTTCATAATCCTTGGCTGTGAAATGGTCACCACAAATGACAAGTCTATCCAAAGGGTCCTCTTTACCCGTTTTCTTTGGGGGAAAATTCACCCGTTTTGTTTGTACAAATCTTATCCACTGCCGGAGAATGTTTGATTCCTTCGGGAATCAGTGGGAGCGATTACCCGTTTTCCAGCCATTTTCGCAAAACATGATGACACATGTACGAGGCATGATGTACAAATATCCAAATAACTTTGTTCTACAATAATTCAAAATAAAAAAGGATAATATAGACAGTTGAAAACTCAAAAAAAGCGAAAGAACGGCCCGCTGAACTGAACACTTCTTCAATGAGCGAGTGAGCGTCCGCTTTGTTTTGGAGAACGTGACGTCAACATCCAAATATGGCAAGCGGCTGTTTTTTTCAACAGCCTCGAGAAATAACAACTTCGGAGTTAAATTTCATTAATTTTCCCAATAGTTAGGCAACCACAATAGTTTGCATCGAACTATTTAATGCACAAATAATCATAATGATAAATTTTCAGAACATGTTTGGTGACCCGCAACCTGCTCTTCAAGGTTTTTTTTTCTTTGACCCAATATGGCTGCCAGACCACGTGACAGATGGAGTCATCTTTATCAAATTATATTTCTCATGGGTAGTTGGTCAATTAGTTAAATTTTGCATTGATCAGTGAAGCAGTTTCTCCTAAGAAGTTTTCCCCCTTAGATCCAATATGGCCACCAGACCATGTGACACACGATGGTCATTTTCATCAAACTTTTTTTCGATTGTGAAAAGAAATTTATCATCAGTGGATTGTTTTGACTGTGATGCAGATTATACAGGTAGGGAAACCGGTTGCAACATGATCCGAGGAGTACATATCTTCTATATCCCAAAATGTGTCTGTCATAGTGCTATTGTAATACATGTGATCCAGTAGAGAACCCACTCATAGGCTGGATCTGGATTGGAACCTGAACCAAAATGTAATCAGTTTGTTCTTGTCAATGAACCAACTCAACTCCACCTAGTTTTGTCATAAATCATCCACAACTTTTTGCTATACTAGTATGTGCCCGTAAAAAAAAAATTAATAAAAAATAAAATGAATAAATAAATATTCATACCGCGAGCAACAAACAACAACCACACAGGCCATTTCTTCGCTCTCGCGTGCCCGTACGTGCGTGGCCCGGAAGTTTCGCATATTATTCGCAGTTACGATTATTCGCAATTTAGTTTTAATACCCAATTATTCAATTAGCACCAACGTATTTTACCTTTTCGCAATGTCGTGGCAAGGAAAAACAAAAAGAGAAAAGAAGAGAGAGAGAAAAAAATTTACTTCCTGGTTCGGAGCATACCAGCACTCTGATGTTACCGAAATTTATGCACCGTCTAATATGAGAACGATCATAACTTGGGGCATTGTGTTTATCTATAAATGCGCATAAGAAATCGAGAAATTATTAGAATACACGAAGTCATCATTATCCGGAAGCCCGTACGTTGTAACCCGTAATGGCGAATGTGGCTGAGCTTCCCTTCCTCATCGGCCACGCCCACGCAACAACGTGTCTTGTCATTGGTTTGGTAAATAAATGGCCATAACTTGGGAACCACTTGTCCGATTAATATCAAACCTTGAAAAGGCACATCCTCAGGTCCCCAGCAATATACCTGGCAAGTTTCAATTAGATCGGACCAGTGGTTGTCGAGAAACAGCGGTCTCTCTCACACACACACACACACACACACACACACACACACACACACACACACACACACACACACACACACACACACACACACACACACACACACACACCTGGAATTATAGATGGATGATGCAGTATATATATATATATATATATATATATATATATATATATATATATATATATATATATATATATATATATATAGTTTTTAATTTCTCTCAATTTTAGAAATCAGGCCTATGTTGACATTTTGATTTCAAAACTAATTGGTGTTTGGATTCAGTGACTTGACTTGCAAATCCTCTTCAAATTTCAAGTCAATCGGATAAAAATTGGAAATTTTAGAAATCTGGCCTATGTTGACCTTTTGGCCTATGTTGACCGAAAAAAATAATTGGTGGTTGAATTCACTGAGCTGATATAAAAATTTTGTTCAATTTTCAAGTCAATTGGATGAAAATTGACAATTCCAGAAATTTTGACCTATGTTGACCTTTTGGCCTATGTTGACCTCAAAAATAGTTTGTGGTTGAATTCAGTGACTTGATCTGCAAATCTTCTTCAAATTTCTAGTCAATCAGATGAAAATTGAGGATTTTAGAAAATTGGCCTATGTTGACCTCAAAAGAGTGACCGCTACATCACATTGTTATTATGTAACATGTAGTAAAGTTTCAATTTCCTTCACTAAACGGTTTTCGATGTACGCTCTTACCAAAATGCAGACACGTACAACATTAGTACGTTGTGCGTACAACATATGTACAACTGCTGATCACTTAACTCTGCATTTCACTTGGTAAGTGCAGGGTAACAAACAAACGGAGTAAAAACTGAGTGTGAACCCCATTCGGAGCCCGGAGAAGACGTCATGCATCGCCTGGATATGGAATTGGGAAGGAGCGGTGTAGAATTATTTTATGTGATTAAAATAACGGTTACCCCCAATCTCAACCAACACCACCAGATGTCCTACACACAAATTCACGCAAAAACCTGATCCATGGTGTGTGTTCCATTATCAATCAGCTTGCTATTGCTTGCCTAGCCAGCCGTTCCTTATCAACTGTTTCGTTAGTCGGTTTGCTTGAGTGCTTAAGCCACTTGGCGAGCGCTCGAAAAGCTGATTGGTAAAGGAATACAACCCAGCACATACATGTGCGAGGGCCGAAGACCCTTCGTTCTCACACCATCGCCCACGTGCAACGTGTCACGTACAGGGGTGAGGTTCCCTCCGCCCACCGTGAGCTCGTCCAATCGACAGCTGCCGACCCGAGATCGCCCCTCCCCGCTATAAGGGTGGATGGAGAATAGGGTGCTCACCCAGTTGTTCCGTCTGGGTTCTCAGACACGCAGGGGGGGGGTGTGTGGTCGTTGCCCCCTCCCACCGGACCTCGTCCAATCCAGAGGCGAATTACCTCACAGCGGGTCCCTCGACCCGTGGGGGGGGGAGGAGGATAAGAAAATGTGGCGAGCTGTCGTAAAAGGGAAGAAGGAGAGTAGAGTCATTGTCGTCGTCTTTGCTCTTGGCCCGTTGGTCTGTCGTCGTCGTCGTCGTCATCTGCGGTCGTGGTCTGCGGTCATTTCTGGGGCTCCTCGTGGTGGTGGTGGCCGAGCAGCCAGGACCGTAGTGCTCGATCGTTGTTTGTGGCAGCCAAGATCATGAGCTCGTGGATTCCGGGTCGTGGGTTCGAGTCCCACCGTGGTGGGTTGGAGTCGGAGTAACCGCACGAGGCGGACAGGTACCCGGCCAAACCCTGTCCCCCCAGCTGAACTATCCTCCTCGGCTGGAGGACCGAATAACGACCCGATGGGGTCAATTTGTTTTGGGTGTGTGCTTGTGTGTCTGTCGGCCCAGGCTATAAGTCGCAATTGTTTAAGTGCCTTGTACATTACTTGCATTCCTTCTTGATATTCGGTTTAACTCTGCTGTTTTTTGTGCTCCCTGCCCCATTATAAATAAACCCCGATTGTTCAATGTACCAGCTCGTTGTGGTTGTTTCTTTCATTGGTTTAGCACGGTGCGTATTGGGAATTGGGGAGACCTTGTTGCTGTAATTGTTCATTTGGACCGACGGATCTTCGTAATCCCCGCTCGGTTTACACCCGGATCGGGCTCGGTAAACGGTCCATTCCGCCCGAGGTTTGTCGAGGGTGTGGTTTTCCCCGGTAGTTAGACGACGTGGGTACTTAGGTATATTGAAATTTGGCAATTAACCCTACCCCACGCCATCAAAATATTGGCGTGCACGGTCCGCTAAGGGACCCGTGACCTTTCGGATTTATCCGAGAGTCACGACCTAAATTCTGGGGTGTTCGGTGGAGACGACCCTACTGCTCCCCCTAGTGGTCGTTTATCGCCACTGAACCCCGGCCCACAACAATACCACAATAACTCTTAAGATCCTTCCTGACCCCTAAAACCCTATCGAACCCGAACACCCTTAAAGACCCCGAAGACTGCCAAGACCCTTTAGAAACCTAACACCCTTTAAGACCACAAAGACCCCAAGAACTCTTTGACCCCCAACACCCTTTCAGACCATAAAGACCCTTTAAAACCCAAGATATTTTAGACCCTTAAAAACCCTAAGATCCTTGAGACTCTTTAAGTCCCTTAAGACTCTTTAGACCCCTAATAGCCTTTAAGACCCCTGATAACCTTTAAGACCGTGAAGACCCTTTGGAACCCTAACAAACTTTAAAAACCTGTAGAGCCTTAGACCCCCAATACTGTTTAGGACAACTAAGACCCACAAGAACCCGAACACCCTTTAAGATCCCAAAGAGCCCTATACCCCCAACACCCTTTAAGACCCCAAAGACCCTTAAGACCATTTAGACCCCTGAATACCCTATAGACCACTAAGACCCTTAAGGCCCTTTAGACCCCTTGCACCATTTAAGACCCTTTAGACCCTGTTGTAGAATTTTGTAGTTTACATTTTAACCAACTCGATGTAAATCCTGTTACTCAAATGTAAGCTACAATTAATTAATTGTCCACAACGGAAAGTACATTACATCAGATAATTTTATTTTAACTTGGTACCAAGGAGTACAACCCACTGAGATGGTATACATCCACAATAATTGCATTAAAACAAGATTACATTTCTGGCATTTATATGCTTTTGGGAGAGTGGAGGGGGCTGATAAGCCTTAGGCAAAGAACTCCAACGGCAATATGTATCTTCTAGGTGAAAAGGCGAATGATGTAATCATGGCAAAAGTTGGTGTTATCAACCAGGTCAATTTGTTCCATAGCAAGACATTCCTTTTATCAACATTTAGGTCAAAAGACTCTTGGCTAAAAGGAAGCATAACTGACATCCAGTTTGACTTACAGCATAAAAAAATTAAATTTATAAAGCACCAGCATCAATTATAATTGAGAGTACATTAATATAATTATTTTCTCCCACAACCCCTTGACCCATAAGATCTCATAGAACCCATTAAACATATTAGAACCCTTCGACCTCTTAGATTCTTTATATCCTCTTCGATGGTTTAGAACCCCAAAGGCCCTTAGACTCCTTGTTTTATATACACTGTCGAGGTTCGTATGAGAGTATACACTTCATACCCTTTAGACCTTCACATCTTTTAATACCCTGAAGATCCCTTTGACCTTTAGACCCTTTTTAACGTTTTAGAACCCTTTAGACCCCTTCAGACAATTCCAACCCTTTAGACCTTAAATTACACCCATTGGACACCTTTGACCTTTTTTGACCCTTTTGACAATTTCAACCCTTTCGACTCATTTAGACCTTTCGACCTTTCCACCTCACACATTTACAACTACACCATTTAGACATTTCATAATTTAGTACATACTTCCATTTATTTGCTACACAAAATACACCATTCAAAACAAGTCCTGGTGAGGGTCTGCAATCTCAGACTGCTTTTTCTTGTTAGTTGTGAAAATGTTCGAGAATAAAACGGTACGCCTTTTAAATGCTTATGACTTCACCCTATAGTAGTTTTTAAACGTATCGTTTTGTATACATTTGAACGGGCAGCCATATTTTTTTCCGTGCCATCCCTACATATGTATGCAGTATGATCGTACTCCATGATTAATGTCCTGGTCTTAATTAATGTCCTAGTTCTGTGTTCTCGCTGCTCAATTAGCTTCGACACTGTAAACCAGAAAAAAGAAGGTATGTACTTGTTTCGTTAAATAATTAACATTTTTGTATTAAAAAAGCCATCTAAAATAAGGTAAAAATTGTAAAATGGCAAATAACTTCACTTCAGGCCACAAACTTACTAATTAACCCTCATGTGTTTTTTATGCAATGGTGAAGGCTCAAAAAAAATTTCAACACAAGAAGGGGAAAGGTCAACATATGATGATGGAGCAGAACAGAAGAGGTGGACTGAACAGAAGAGCACAAAGGACATGAATGAGGGAGACAGAACAATGAGGCAGAATATAATAGACAGATGAAAGGCATGCAAATAAATGGGATAGCAAATGGAAATGTTGCATGTGAAGAGAGGGAATCAACCAGAGAGAATAGAACAAGGAGCTGATTGATACTTTAGGTCCGCCGCATTTGGGTGGTATGAGAAATAGATCTGTGTAATATATAAAAGCTAAATCTTGAACGATTTTTGAAACATCACATACACAAGCCAAGTTACCAAGATGGTTGCCATAGCAACATAATTCAGCCAATCACAGTCGTGATCGAATCAGGTTGAGAAAATGTCATAAGGAATAGGTATTTGCAATATGAAACCTGAATATTCGACGGTTTTTGAAATTTTGCACACACAAAAGTAGATTGATGGACGATCGGTCATGGACAGATGATCTGTCGGTCGGATGTAATTTATTTCAATGTCTCCCATCTCTGATGTTTTCGGAGGGCAGGGGACAAATTTTTTGAATCTGTGGTGAAAATTTGAGACAACTATAACGGTAAGTGATGGAGCACATACTTCGACCAGGCTGAACATTTTTATCCTCACAGAAGGAGAGGGTATTTCATTTGGGTCCGTCTGTTTGTTTGTTTGTTTGTCAGCACAGAAATTGTGTTTTTCTCTGCAACCGCTTGTCGGATTGAGACTAAATTTTCACCATTGGTGCGACTTCTCATGCAGAACGTTTTAATGATAATTATGATGTCATATGTGGCAGCCATGTTGAAAAAAAAGTTTGTACCTGTGTCTCTGAAACCGCACCAAGGAAAAAAAGTTGAAACTTGACACATATCATGCACTCCTCATGAGGTATAAGTGATTTTATGACCCTCATAGGTGCCTTCGTTATGACGTCATAATTGCATATGTCGAATGCTGCATTTGATCAGTATGAAAAATTTTGAGGGTCATCTTGGGATAAAATGGTCCAAAATTGTTTTTATGACGTCATCAGTCATGTGATTTGGCAGCCATACACACATATATATATATATATATATATATATATATATATATATATATATATATATATATATATTATTTTAAAATATAACCTTCAAAAATCTTCTTCTCTGAAAAGACAAAACAGATCGAGGCGAAACTTTGCACATATGACTGCCTATCCATGAGGAACAAAGGCTTCATATATATATATATATATATATATATTTTGTCATCGGTTACATGGTTTGGCAGCCATATTGGATTTACCCGAAAACATATAAAAGTCTTCTACAGAATGTATGGACAGATTGAGGGGAAGCTTCACATAAATGCTCCCCAAGGCATGCATGTACAAGTTTGTTAAGGAATAATTGAGGTCACATGGTTTGGCAGCCATATTGGATTTAAGAAAATATTAAATAATGTTTTCTCTGTAACCACTTAATCAATCGACATGAAACTTCACAATTATGATCTGGTTGTGATGGGGAATACACGTTTTAAATTTCACCTTGATCGGACATATGGTCTGGCAGCCAGAATTATTTGATTTTTTGATCTCGGTTATTTTTTATTTTTTATTTTTTTTTCTTCTTTTTTTTGAATAATGCTCACTTGGCTATGCCTGGATGGTTTTGAGGGTAAGTAGCAACTGAAATGTGAATCCTATCCAGGTTCCTTCTGATGACTTAATCATTGCTTTTTGCTTGTTTGGGTTCCTTCTGATTACTCCAATGCGGTTGGATTACTCCATTTGCTACACAAATGTAGCACAAATTACTCCATTTGCTACACAAACAAATGTAGTTATGGGTCAGGGTCAGGTGTCCGATCAAAGCGGGGTTGCATCAAATCATCAAAGTCTTGGTAGCCAGTCATCACTGCCAGCAGTTATAAAGTGGCAGTTCTAATTATGTCTCTTATTAATTACGTAACACACCGTTACAGAAATGCCACACAAAATAAATCATGCAAAATAAGTCCTGGCGGGGGTCTGCAATCTCTGATTGCTCTTTTTCTTGTTACATTTTGTATCCCAAACCTATTACGTCTGCATGCAGAC
The DNA here is from genome assembly GCF_056783735.1 of Eptatretus burgeri. Lineage (NCBI taxonomy): Eukaryota > Metazoa > Chordata > Myxini > Myxiniformes > Myxinidae > Eptatretus > Eptatretus burgeri. The sequence continues at coordinate 11,728,268 of NC_140967.1, forward strand.
CTTGACCAAAATTTAATTTGTTCTTGGTATTGTCACCTACCCAACTCTTCCACCAATTTTCATCCGATTCTGTCCACAACCTTTTGAAATGTCATATATATATATATATATATATATATATATATATATATATATATATATATATATATATATATATATATATATATATATATATATATATCATAGCCTGGTGTTGGCTTAGTGGTTAGGGTGGCGGCTTGGGATCCCAGGGTCCTGAGTTCAAGTCCCGTTGGCTGCTGAATTAACACCAGGGGGTTGACTCAGCCTGTCATCCTTCCGAGGTCGGCGAAATGAGTACCAGTGTACTGGTCCCGGTGTATGCCCTGGTTAGAATAGGTGTACCATATCCCTGTGTGTCATAAGAGGCGAGCAGGGTTGGCGTCAGGAAGGGCATCCGGCCATAAAACATTGCCTCAAGAAAAAGCCAAACCCCTGCACAGCAGGGAAAAATGGCTGTAAAAACGGTCATTTTTATATATATATATATATATATATATATATATATATATATATATATATATATATATATATATATATATATATATATATATATATATACATCGTTTTTGGTCCTATCTCTCAATGGTGAAGAACCATTGAATTTTTTTTTTTTAACTCTTATATCCAGATTTAGATCTTCACCAAAATCGATTAAATTCGCCCTTGTCAAACACCAAACATCTCCACCAGGTTTTGTCAGAATCCATCCATAACTTTTTGAGATATTGTGCTATATATCGTTTTTGGCCCTATCTCTTGATGGTGAATAAACACTTTAAATGTTCCAATAATCCAGATCTGGATCTTTACCAAAATCGAATCAATTCGTTCTTGTCACACACCAAAAATGTCCAACAAGTTTTGTCCGAATACATCCATAACCTTTTGAGATATCCTACTCACAGACAGACAAACAGACAAACAGGGGTGAAAACATAACCTCCATCCACTTTTGGAGTCGGTGCCCGGAGTTAATGAGAAATGGTGGATTGTCATTGCCTTAAAAGTCTTGTCTGAGTTGTAAGACTGAAGTGACTCAAGGAGACAAAACTCCATACATTGGAGAGAATGGCAACAAAGGATTGATGCTGAGCAGTGAGATTACAATTGGATCAGGTAAGAAGGTATTATTTGCTGGATGATTTTGCACAGCTTGGTAGTGCTGGCAAGAGTTGAAGGACAGAAGGAACATTTGGGGTCAGAGGAGGTGAAACGTAGTACAGAATCGCAAGGCATCAAATTATCAGCAGGAAGAAAGTAACTCCCTGCATTTCAGCCTGTTGTCTTTTGCGACCAATTACAGTTTTGGCCTGAGTGTCCACTGCCTCCAGGGGTGGAAGATGAGAAGCAGAAGCACCAGCTCACAGAGATGGTCTGCTTCGTGGCAGAACCTAAAAACTGCAAAGGAGGCCTTGAAACTGTAAGGATCTGATGACATCCAAAGAAGCACTTTGTTCCATGAAGTATTCCAAGGGAATACCCAGCCCTGGAGGCCAGCGTGTTTAAATGTGATCAGTCAAAGATGGAAAACATGTCAGATTGTAAGACCAAGGAGCTCCAATAACTGCACCTCCATCAAACGTTGTCTTTTGAGGTGGATTAAATGAAAGAATAGCCAAACTATATTCAAGTTAAAAAAAATAAGATTTTCAATCATTTAATTTCACATTCCAGGTCGTTCAATAAATGTTATAGCTCCACAGGTCAGCATCCAAGGAAGTAGCTGCTGCAATGGTATTACTGGGGTGAGGAAATGTCTGAAACAGGGTTGAATCATCGTGGTATAAAGCATTTTCAGGGAGGGAGATCGGTTATTGATGTACAAGAAATTAGTAAAGGACCAAAGACCATGCCTTGGAAGACATTCCTCTGATAGAAGAGAAAGAGAAACAATCCTATCCCAGGATACACATTGCTTTCATGCATGAAGGAAATGAGCAAAGCAGTTAAGGAGATGACCCTAGATGGAATTGGTGGACATGTTTTAGTGTTCAGAGCTCAATAGCAAACAGTGGTACACCCTCAGAAAATGTCTAGATATTGCCCTGACCTCTTGTTTGAGATTCATGGCAGTCATCCTTTGTAAAGTTAGAAGGAGGAGTATGATTATGTGAGAGTCGCCAGACAGATGCCAAAGTGGTTGTCTTCAATGAGTACATTAGGTTGTCTGGATTGTGAGTAGTGATGGCTGTTAGAAATTTCGCAAATGTTTCCTGCCAATGGAGCCATTGTTTAGCTGCCATGCTCGAGTTCAGATCAGAGTCAAATCTGTCTGACTTGAGGAACTTGTCCATGGTAGAATGGCTTGTGTGAATAAAATTGTTGGAGGATAGAAACAAGCCGACTTCAATAATTCACTCAATCAAAGTGATACTGAAACATAAACATAAACTGCTGGAACCCCTCAACAATGTGCTGTTTCTATTGTTGATCTGTATGCCGTTTCAGCGAGTCGTCATGTTGAGGCTTTCATTCCTCCTGCTGACCTTCAATAATGTGCTGTTTATGTTGTTGCAACCGGTCATCATGGTGAGGCTTCAGTTCTTCATCACGTTTCCTCTGTTCTTTTAGTCTCTATCCTTCCTCTCTGTGCTTTTGGATTTATTTTCTTTCACTTTTCTTCCTTTCTTTGTCTGTGTTCTCTTTCTTCTTTCTGGTGCACCTCTTCTCGTTTTATTTTTCTCTCCTCTTCTTCCTTTATGAGCCCCCATTGGACTTTTTCCAAAACGGGGGCTTATGCATTTGGTCTCAATTTCCGTGTGCCGTCCGTGCTTTCACAATCATATCTCTGACATGTATGGACTGATTTTATTCGTACTTGGCAAAGAGAAAAAAAAAACTTGATGGTATATATATATATATATATATATATATATATATATATATATATATATATATATATATATATATATATATATATATATATATATATATATATATATATCAGCATGTCATTTTTTTTTCGAGTTCAGATCCAAGATGGCCGACTGGCGGTCATTTTCTTATTTAAATGTGTCCCCAAACATTTCTCAGATGTGCATGGTCCAATTTTGTTCAAACTTGACACAAGCACAGTACATTCTGGCATACAAGTGTACCTCCCTTTATTTTGTGATCTGATTAAAGATGGCCGATTGGTAGACTGGCAGCCATTTTCGATGCAAACCCCCCCCCCCCCCCCCCGTATCGAACACGACCTCAACCATTTCTCAGACATGCATTTACCGATCTTGTTCAACCTTGGAACACCAATAAGGAATGACGGATTACATATGCACGTCATTCTTTTTCGGCATCAAATCCAAGATGGTCGACTGGCGGCCATTTTACTTAAAAAAAAACAGATGTTGAACACGTCCTCAACCATTCCTCGGACATGCATTTACCGATCTCGTTCAAACTTGGCACACAGATAAGGAATGATGGTTTACATATGCACGCCATTATTTTTCGACATCAGATCCAAGATGGTGGACTAGCAGGCATTTTCTTTGTAAAAACCCCGATGTTGAACACATCCTCAACCATTTATTGGACATGCATTTACCGATCTTGTTCAAACTTGGCACACTGATAAGGAATGATGGCCTACATACGCACTTAATTATGGTTTTTTCGAGATCAGATCCAAGATGGCCGACTGGGAGACATTTTCTTACTTAAATGTGTCCCCAACCATTTCTTAGACATGCCTGGTCCGATTTGTTCAAACTTGGCACAAACACAGTACATGTTGGCATACACGTGCACCTCACTTTATTTTGCGATCTTATCAAAGATGTCCGACTGGTAGACTGGCGGCCATTTTAGTTGTACATAAATATGGGCTAGCCCTTTAACTCCGTACAGCAAAATTACTAAAATAATAAGGGCTCTGACATTTTATGTGTTTTTTTACTTGTTTGAGCCTGTATTTGTTTTGCATTGCGGAGTTTTATTTGCCGATGTTTATCCTGCTCTCTTCGCCTTTGTTACTTTACCTCACTTTGCCAAACCTCGTGTTCCCATGTATGCACATCCTTTTCCCTTTTACAAACCTCCTGCTTCAATATATGTCTTTTGCTCTCTGCACAACAACTCTTCCTCATTTTTTGTCTTTGTCTCTAGAAATTTCTCTTGCTGCCCACTCTCCTTCTCCTCTATTTGGTGCAACACTTTCTCCCTTTTCTCCACATCCTGCTCTCTTTTCCAAATCTCTTCCTCTTGTCAATGTGTCTCAAGCACTCCATGTTTATCTCCAGTTCTTTCAATGCCTTCTTTTTTTCGAATTGAGCCTGTTGCTGCAACTCAATTCCCTCTCTTTTATCAATCTCTTTCTCAAATTTCTGTACCATGTGCTCACTCTTTATAAGTTCTTGTTCTTTTATTTTGTTGAATCTCGAGCATTCTGCATGTATGACCCTGATATACCGATTCCTTTCGTTGTTTAAGATCTTCCTGGTGTATTTGGTTCTCTCAGTTCTCTCAGATCTTCCTGTTGTATTTGACTTCACTCTGCTGCCTTCATTTTTTTTTTAGCTCTTCTTCATGCTTTTTCATCTGTTTTCCTCATTTCCTTTTCCTTGCTTTTCCTCTGCTGTTCTTCCTCTGTTTTCTTCTGCTTTTCTTTCTCTTTTTGTCATACTTCTTCCTCATATCTTTGTTTCAGGTCTGAAATGAAATGAAAGCGAGAGAAGAACCTTCAGAGTGTAGGCTTTATTCCATTTGATTGAAGCCGCTTCTACGGGCACACCAAGGAGTACATAAGCAGTAAGGTATACACGTGCAACTAATCACCGCAAAATAAATCAGTATAAGCACGGAGTCCGATATACTCTCAATTCTCACCATTCAACGAACACCAAGTGAGCCGCCGCCGTAAACGACAATGCCCCTGGGACAATCCCCCCGACCTCGCGGAATCTTAGCTTTATCTATTCCGTGCTCGAGCCGTGCGACATGTGATCACACGTCACGTCCTTCAATTCACCACATTTTCCCCGTCTTTAAAATGTAACTAGAGGCCCAACTAACGCACCATGATTACTTCAGCACTATAGGAGTATACATTTCAAGCAACGCGAACTATCTAAACTACAGAAGCATACATGCCAAGCAGTGAGGATTATTTTGAGTTGTAGGAGCATGGTAATGAGCATCGATATATGATGTAACGAGCATATAGGAGCATGAGCATCGAGGATGCCAATAATCCCCTTTACAGATTGAGTCGGCGAGGGGGTATTATCCGTCGACCTCTCCGGGAGTAAATGGCGGTTTCACTTGAGGGAGGCTTCCGATCCTCTTGGTGAGCCTCGACTCGTGCCGGGGATGACTCCCCGATCACTCTCGGGTGGAACGCGGCAGCTCCGTCGCCACCATTCTCGGGTGGAGTTCCTGGGGGGGGGGAACACCTGGGGAGGGGATGTCAGAGGGAGGAGTGCCAGATGGTGGTGTACCTGCGGGAGGAGTACCTGAGGGAGCCAAATGGCGAACCGACACAGTGGTCTCCCTGCCATCCGGGAGCCTGACATGAGCATACTCTGGATTAGTATCGATGAGTTCGACCCCCTCCACCATGGGTTCATACTTGCTTTGTCGTACCGGGCGTTTCATGAACACTGTTCCGGGATGGGTTAGCCAGTTGGGCACCGATTGGCCGTCAACATAACGTCGCTGGTGAGTAAACATTCGTTCGTGAGGAGTTGCATTGGTGGACGTACAGAGCAAAGAGCGTATGGAATTCAGAGCGTCGAGAAGGGTAACCTCCCACCGCTCGGGCCCCAGTCCTCTTGATTTCAACGCCAGAGTTACGGCTTTCCAAATAACTCCATTATATCGTTCCACCTGCCCATTACCCTGTGGGTTGTAACCCGTCGTTCGACTAGTTGCTATGCCGTGCTCTAATAGGAATTGTGTTAGCCCGGCCGACATGAAACACGGCCCTCTGTCTGAATGTATGTACGAAGGTTTCCCAAACATAGCGAAGAGGTCAGACAGACATTTCACGACAGTGCCCGAGGTCATATCCGAGCACGGAAATGCGAAAGGGAACCTTGAATATTCATCAACAACAGTGAATATGTATCTGTTGTCTGTCTCGGTCGGCAGGGGCCCTTTGAAGTCAATGTTTAGTCTCTCGAAGGGAGAAGTGGCCTTGATCAATCTGCCAGAAGCCGCGCCATAGAATCTGGGTTTCAGTTCAGCACAAACAGGGCATGAAGCATTCATTTGTTTAATATCTTCGATAGAATAGGGAAGGTTTTGTCTGCGCACGAAATGTGCCATTCTGGTTACCCCCGGGTGGCACAGAGAAACATGGAGGTCTTGCAAAGCCCGACTGATTGTCGCCAAACAGTAGACCCGAGAGAAGGTGTCTGCAGCAGGGTTTTCCCTCCCGGGCTGGTAAACAATGTCGTAACTATAGCAGGCTAGGTCTATCCGCCATCTCATAATTTTTTCATTCTTAATTTTCCCGTTATTTTTCCCATCAAACATGAATGCCACGGATCGTTGGTCCGTGACGAGCGTGAAATGGTTTCCCAGGAAATAGTGTCTCCATTTACGTAGGGCTTCGACAATAGCGTACGCTTCCTTCTCTATTGCCGAGTGTCTCTGCTCGCTTCCAGAGAGAGTTCTCGAGAAGAATGCGACGGGTCGCCCAGACTGGTTAAGCGTCGCAGCTATCGCGTGATCAGAAGCATCTGTTTCCACCACGAAGGGCACCGAGCTATCGATCGATAATACCACGGAATTACTGATATCATCTTTGAGGCTGTGGAAAGCTTTTACAACAGCGGCATCTGGTGGGAAGTTTTTGCAATGCACTAGGGGATGTATTTTTTCGGAGTATTGGGAGATCCATCTCGCATAGTAAGCGAACATGCCTATCACCCGGCGCATTGTCTGCAGGTCCTGAGGTGGGGGTAGCTCACGAAGTGGGCGCAATCGTTCAGGATCAGGCTTAATCGTGCCGTCGGCTATTGTGTAGCCGAGAAGGTCAATTGACCTTGCCGAGAATACGCATTTCTCGTAGTTGAGGGTCAGATTATATTTTCTAGCAATGCTCAAGAATCTGTCCAGATTCATATCATGTTCCCCCTGATCCTTACCGCACACTGTGACATTGTCCACGTAAACAAAAGTGTCTTTGAGGTTTTCATCTGAGATGATGTCGTCCATAACTCGTTGGAAGCAAGCTACTCCATTCGTGACACCGAACGGAATCCTCCTGAATTGGTAGAGGCGTCTACCTGCCTGGAATGCGGTGTAAGGTTTGTCTTCCTCTCGGATGGGAATTTGATGATAGGCGCTTCGCAAATCGATGGTGCTGAATATCTTATAATTGGCCACGCGTTCGACCATCTCGTCTATGCGCGGCGAAGGGTAGGCATCGAGTTGGGTGAAACGATTGACCGTTTGGGAATAATCGACAACCATTCGTTTCTTATGATTCTGATTGGCGGTGACCAACATCTGTGCGCGCCATGGCGAATCGCTCGGTTCTATAATTCCTTCTTCCAGTAATCGCTTGGTCTCTGAAGTGATGAAGTTCATATCAGCAGTGGTATATCGCCGCGATTTGATTGCTATCGGTTTACAGACCGGCGACAAGTTAGCAAACAGCTGGGGGGACGTTACCTCTGCGGTGGTCAAAGCATTTAAAATTAGACGAGGTTTGCTTCCTCCAAAGGGTATTTCGATGCTCGTGTGCTGCTTGAGGACATTATGACCCAGAATTACGTCTGCGCATAAATCACGAAGCACCAGTACCCTTACATCCCGATGCGTGTACCCTTTTACGTCCAATTCAACATTGCAGTACCCTCGTACGCGGGACTGTAGTGATGTGGCGGCCATGCATACCGTATTGTCTGTCGGGTGGATCTTCCATTTCCTGCCCTTCACTAGCGAGCTGTTGATGAAACTCTCAGAGCTACCGGTATCAATCAGAGCCTCAGCCATATGCCCGTTAATTCGTACGTTGATGATAGCCTTGGATAGATTCCCCGGTGAGGCTGCAGTTAGTTTCTTTTGTGAGTAGAGAGCCGCAGAAGTGGGTTTATTTCTCCTTAGAGTAGATTTACATACCCTGGCATAATGCCCTTTCTTGTCACAATTCATGCATGTGGCATCTCTGGCGGGGCATTTGTGGCGGAGGTGTCTTTTGTACCCACAAAAGAAGCATTTACCAACCGGAGTAGTTGCTGAGGAGTTTGACGAGGTCTGGGTATCCGACTCCTCGGGTTTTTCTCCATCCCCTGTGTCAGGCTGTGTCTGTGTCTGTGGGGTTCCTTGAGTTTCCACCGTAGCGGCGTTCATTAGCAGCATCGGTGTCCCAAATGACTCAGATTGCTGCTGAGCCATATCCATCGCGCGAGCCTGGTCGACTACCTTTTCAAGAGTGGGTTGCGCTTTCTCTCGTAAGCGTTGCCGTATGTGGGCTGACCTGAGTCCTTGGATAAATGCCTCTCGGGTCGCTTCATTTCGGTGTTCCTCGGCGTTTACGGCCCGGAAGCTGCCGTCTTTTCCCAGCTGTTTCAGAGCTTGCAGGAACTGATCGATTGTCTCCCCGGCTGCTTGCTTGCGTGTGTTGAGAAGATGTCGTATGTACACCTCGTTCTTGCACTTCACGTAGAGCGCCTGCAGCACGTCGATCGCTGCTTCGTAGGTGTCACACTCCGAGAAGAGCCTGTATACGCTGGGCGAGACATGATTCACAAGGGCGGCCAATTTGTCGGCTCCCTCTTCGATGATGGTCAGATAGTGTGAGAAGGAACGGAACCAATGCGACCATTTCATTTCTGAGTCAGTCGCGTTTGGGTCTGCATCGAACCTCTCTGGTTTGTAGATCTTGTCCATCGTTGGTTGAGAGAGCCGAGAAAACCAAATGGAATAAATTGAAATGAAAGCGAGAGAAGAACCTTCAGAGTGTAGGCTTTATTCCATTTGATTGAAGCCGCTTCTACGGCACACCAGGGAATACAGGTGCAGCAAGGAGTACATAAGCAGTAAGGTATACACGTGCAACTAATCACCGCAAAATAAATCAGTATAAGCACGGAGTCCGATATACTCTCAATTCCCTCCATTCAACGAACACCAAGTGAGCCGCCGCCGTAAACGACAATGCCCCTGGGACAATCCCCCCGACCTCGCGGAATCTTAGCTTTATCTATTCCGTGCTCGAGCCGTGCGACATGTGATCACACGTCACGTCCTTCAATTCACCACACTTGCTTTTCCTCTGCTGTTCTTCCTCTGTTTTCTTCTGCTTTTCTTTCTCTTTTTGTCATACTTCTTCCTCATATCTTTGTTTCAGGTCTTTTCCAGCACAGATTGCTCTCTGAGCTGAACTAATCGCTCTCTTTCTTTTAATTCTTCTTTTTGGTACAACTTTTCACCACCATTTTCCCATAGTTTCTCTCCTCAGCTACAACTTTTCTCGCACTATTTTTTTTCCTGTCCCCTCTGTAACTCTTGTTTAGCTAACAATTCCTTTTTTTCTTTTATCCTCCTCTTGCTTCACTTCCTGCATCTCGACTACTTCCTTTTATTGATCCTCCTCGAGCAACGACCACTCTATATTTCCCATTTTTTTCTGTAAATGTTTCTGGTCACATGAACAACTGCAAGAAACAAAGACAAAGTTTGTCAGTTCTAGACAAATTCATGAATATGTGAAAAACGGAAAGTATGTTCCATGAGTGTTGCATTGTTATTGGATATAAAACATTGAGCTTGCTGGTAAGCCTGGTGTTGGCTTAATGGTTAAGGTGGCTGGCTTAAGATTTTAGGGTTTTGAGTTTGAGCCCCTACCATTCGGTTTAACAACACCAGGTGGGTTGACTCAGCCCATCATCCTTTCGAGTTTGGAAAAATGAGTACCAGCTCATTGGAAACAGGGGAAGGTGGGGTACTGCATCAGCAGCACAGCCACGCTCCAAGCAATGATACCACCAGCAGCCATAGGCTGCATATGAAAAATAATAACAAAGCTTTCTGGTGTAACTTAAAGAAGGTTCAAAGGATGTGTCTGGATTGATGAAACTAAAACATAAAACAGACAAATACTTTATCGAGGAACAAAAAAATGGAGAAGACTTTGCGAAGATGTAAAGGTATGGAAGAAGAAGTAAACCTCATCTGATCTTCCTTTGAAAGGATCAAAATTCATAATGAATCGTTAAAAGTTTCACCAAAAACATAAACCGAGACCATAATTGCTAATTAAGCCAACGCCACCCCCCCCCCCCTAAACAGAGATAATCTATTCATATGGCTGACAGGATGGCCAAAAGCAAAGGTCATAAATCTTTTTGGGCAGAAGAGCCAAACAAAATTAAAATCTTGAGCAGTTGATGCACAAAGAGCCAATGATACAATTTAAACACCACATAGGATCCTTTTAACTTTAAAGCCGGTCTTGACCGTGCTCGCAGCAGTAAAAGAAATTCAATGAATTTGTTCAAATAATGACTTCATCCACAAAAGAGTTGCTGTTCAATGTAGAACAACCCTGCAGACATCACAATGTTTAATTGCCCATTAAATATACATTGCAGAGAATCCACCATGTTGCCTGCTCATCTGTATATGCTTCACGTGGTACATCGGTTCGCAGTCCGCACAAACGTTTTAACTTTTTTTTTTAAAACATCTGTTTTTCACCAGATTTGCTTTGATTCCTTGTAGAGCACCTCACAAAACCTCCAAAAATATAGACACAGGTCTGTCAGATACGATGGATATATAAGTAGTCCCTCTGCGGGAAAGGGTGCAAGGTCAAGCAGTGAATGCATTATATCATATAGCTCAATGAAGCTGGTTATTTTGGCACATTTCTAAATTTTTTGTTCACTCAATATAATTCTCCAAATAGTAGAAAGAGATAAGTTTAATGCTTTGGAAATTTCACATTTTCTTGTGTACATATATGGAGAAGGAGGGAGCATAGCCTTGCTTGCTTAAAGTAAATAGGTATATCAGCTTAGTTATAAGACTCGTTATTTCTTAAAATTATCAGATTTCACTCCAGATTTCGACACTTATCTAGTCCAGACGATATTCAATCCTCAAAACTGAAAAAAATATTTCGATTTTATAGTTTAATTAGTCTGTGAGAGTAGATCATGGAAAATTGTATCACATAATGCATGAAATCGCTCCAAGCTCCTAATATGAAAACAACAGCACTTACAAAAGTGATGTATACAGAAATTCATTGCAATGATGAACAGGCATTCGATAATATCAGTGAGGAAAGTGAAAAAAATCTAACTTTATCTTTAAGAAATCATTGCAGCCTGTTCCAAGTCAAGGCATGGTTGAGGAGGCCAAAAAATATGGTGGCTTTAGACCCCAGCGAGGTAACCCAGGATACGCAATAAGTCTCCACGGAGAGTGGTGACCGAGGATGCGCCTGATGAAGGATATAATTACATACTGATGTTAATTATCTTCAAAAGGGATGTTTTAATGAACCAAAACATGCAATTTTCACTCTTGCGCTTCCTTGGAGT
>NC_140967.1:11752289-11757289 GCF_056783735.1 Eptatretus burgeri
ACACGGACGACTTAAATAAAATTGCCGGCGCTAGACAAACATGCCGGGGGCGCACTCATATTTACAGTACATCTTAACCTTAACTTACAAATTTTACACTAAACCATGGCCCAAGATCACTGAACTCTGCAAAAGAAAAGCAGTTAGCAGGGAGCCAGGCTGCCCACATGCAGTCTCTGGCTCAAAACAATGCAGGTGACAGGGAACGTGGCTGGCTGCTCACACGCAGTCCAAGGCCTTCCCTTTTGAACTGAACACAGTGAACCACAACGGTGCATGGGCTGCACAAACGCAGTCTCCGTGCCAGCTCAAGTGGCACACGCAATGAACACAACGAATGGATGGATGAACACAAACACGGTGCACGGGCCGCCACTGCAGGTCCGTGTTGTAGCTGCCAACAGGACAGTTCTCGCAGCTTGCAAACTGTTGCCTTGCGGATCCTGGCGCACATGGAAATGAACAGGGGGGGGGGCAAAGCAAAAATTGAACGGGGCTGGTGAACAGGGGCAGTGGGCATGGCATGGCAAAGGTAGCAGGCAAACACAGCCCGCCGAAGAAGGCCGCTGCAGGCAAACACAGCCGGCAGATGAACTGGCCGGCACAGGCCTTGCAGAAAAACAGCCAGCCGGCAGACGATCCAGCCGGCACAGGCCTTGCAGCACAGCAGCTGCCGATGAAGTGGGCCGGCCTTTGCTTTGCAGCAACGCAGCCAACAGATGAAGCTGGCCAGCCTTTGCCGTTCAGTGGAGGTTGGTGGAAGGAGTGCGGTGGTGCTGGCCACTTGGAAGGCGGGCTCGGACCTACCTACCTGTCTCCCTCCCACCTATCCTGCCTTTGCCTGTCACTGTACATACCCACTCCCTTAATTTGTCAAACCCCAATTTAGCCCCAACTTATTTTTTTGTTGTTTTTATTTTTACTCCCCCACTATAAATCGTCCCCTAACCCCCTTTATCGTCCTTGTTCGGCTAACCTATCCTGTCACCTAGCCTACTCCCAACCCCTACGTTCCCTTCCCGGAGGGGAACAAGGGAGAGCTAACGTCCTGTGTCGAGGCCCAACGAAGCCTCAGAATGGCCTCCCCAGAGTTCGGCGATCTATAACCAAAGTGGGTCCAGCGGCCCACAACGACAGCGAGGGGATGGATGGTGCGGAGGGGTACATCTCCTAATCTACCCTAACCATTTAACTGTTAAACTACCCCGGGGCTTTCAACAAGCGCCTCTCGCTTAAACTATTGGTTCTAACAACCCAGATTCCCGTCGCCTGTGTTGGTGTCCTCACAATTTCGGGCCTCGCCCCCCAATTTTCTCTCCGTGCCCTCACACGGTCTCCTGGCTGGGACACGTGGCTCTCTCTGGCAGGCACGACCCTCTGCCGAATCTCCCGCTATGGCACCCCCGGGCACTACACTGCCTCCGAGCCTACCAGCTCCCTAACACCGGGGAGTGCCCCCCATGGCACCTCCCCTGAAACGCACACGTGGCAGGCCGGCCTCCCGGGCCCCTTTCCGAGGGTCACCCGTGCCCACAACACTGCCCACGCGGCTAATGGCGCCCCGGGCCCCCGCACCAAGCAGGCGCACCCGTGCCCACTACGCTATCCCGGCCCCCCATGGGCCCTTGGCCTACCGCGGCCGACTAGCCTGGTGCCCGGGGTACCCACCCAGCGATACTCACCTTTCGCAGCCACGCTCCCAAGCCCGTCAACAGGGCTCCTGCACCCCTCCAAATGGGTCTCGAGCCTACTTTCCCACCAACAACAAAACGACCTCCATTTTTCAATTTGACTAACCCAGCTAACTCACTTTACTCTTACCCCGGGGTCCCTTGGGCGGGAGTCACTCCTCCCCCCAATCACTCATCGCACCATGCATTCCCCATTCGCTCCATACACACAGACCCGCTGGCCTCACTCACTCAACATGTACACGTACTCACCTCACAACCCACAACTCTTCAACACACTCACCGCTGAACTCTGCCATCCTTCTAACGACATCCCCGAACTAACTCGTGCTCCCACGTCGTCCCTTAAACTATAGCACGTTCCTTTTAACACTACGTAGCTAAACTACGTCAACTCTACACATCCAAAGTCTGTCTCTGTCTCTAAATCAATCATTTTATTTCCCAACCTAAATCTGGCTACAATCCCTCTAACTAATCCATTCCACGGACTCCATGAGGACTTACCCCTGCCCCATGAAGTCGGTCTAACTAAGCTAACCCTTCCCCCTAACTAGTTTCCATCCTGTGCCCAGGGTAAGGGGGTCTTCCACCCCTTGCCCAGGAATCCTTTGCACCCGAAAGTGAGGCTTGTTTTTTCCTTTTTTTTTTTTCCATGCGCAGCACATGCGCGGCAACTCAGAGCTCGCGCACTTTGCACCTGCCCGTGACGTCATGCAGCTGCACGTGTTCCTCGTCCCTCCTTGGACGGTACCATCCGGCAGAGATACCCCTCCTGCCGGATTCCAACCCCACGTGCAGCCATGACGTCACCGTGCGCATAAAAAAAAAAAACACAAGCCCCACGTCTCGAGGGGTTCCCCACGCGAACACATGTGCTTTGCCCGTTGGAGCTTAACACACACGATCGCGTGGAGAACCCGTCCAGTCCAAATCCATTTACCTGCCGAAACTTTGTCCGTCCGCGGGATCGGCAAATCCACCGCGTGCGTTTCCGGACCGGGACTTCACTCTCGCAAGCGAGCACGTGGTGGTCTCGTGCGTTGCACAGCACGAACCGCGTGCTCACTGCTGGGTGAACCCGGCACGGTCCCCGAAATAGCTACAGCCGCTACTCGGCTTTCTTTCCTGTCATGTCGCCGTCGTCGCCATTCGACCCACGCACACCTGCGTGTTACGACGCACACAGTCCACTCCATCACATTCACACCGGGAGATGCGGCTGCGTGCTCCCGCATGCCAACCGACATCTCCCTCTCATACCGCTCTCTCACACACACGGTCTCCCTTGCACACAGCGACCTTGCACACGGCCGTTCACTCACGCGTGCGAGGCACTCACCCGCGGTGCCTCATCCACACACGGCGTGCTGGGAAGCACACACTCCGGCACACTCGCCACCACACCACTCACACGTGGTGCCTCACTCATACTGGCCGTTTCACTCACACACACGGCCTCACTCACACACGGTGCCTCACCCACACTCGGCGTGCTGGGAAGCACGTACTCCGGCACCATCGCCACCACACCATTCACACACGGGGTCGCTTCCACACACGGGGACGCACTCACACCTTGCACCACACACACAGGGACAACCACACTGGGGATTCGTGTCCCCACAAGGGTCTCCGGGGCCTCTATACCCCCCAAGCTCTCCGTGCACCTGTCCACAGCACTCGTCCCCTCAACCTCGCAAAGCACGACCGAACTCACCTGGTCGTGACTCGCCTCAAGGGGGCATACTCCCTCCCCTCGTTCCTGGAGGAGGTCATCCAGGTGCTCGCACTGGGTCCCTACACGCTCCGCGAGCTCACCCCCATTATCCTCCACTACCTCCGTGTGTGTGTGCGTCACTTACCCCGTCTTCATCGTGTAGTCTCTCCTCTATTTTTTCTATCTCCCGTGTCTCTATAGATTTATAAGTTTCTGTCGTCGTCACCTCGTGTCCCGTCTCACACGTTTTGGTCTCCCCATTTAATTTTTCCCTTTTGGTCACCGTCGATTCCTCTGTCACGACCCTCGCCCAACACGCCCCCCGAATTATTTTTTTACCCGCCTCCACCGCGGGCCTGTCAGCCGTTGCACCCCCTTCCAGCTCGTTTGCTCCCACACGTGGAGTCGCCATTCTCAGCTCCCTGGTCACGGCCTTCATGCCCGCCTGCAGGCATCGGCCCATGTTCTGCGTCTCACCCCGTAGTTCTTTCATTTCTTTTTTCATTTGCTGTGTATTCGCATCCATCGTCGTTTTCACTTCATTTGTATTTGTATCCATCTTTTCATCCATTTTTTGTGTATTCGCATCCATCTTTTCGTTCATTCCTTTCATTTCGTTTTTCATATTCGCATCCATCTTTTCGATCATTTCCGCATTCATCTTTGTTTTTACTTCGTCCATTTGCTTGTTCATGTTCGCAATCATCTTCGCTGTCGTTTCCGCATACATTTTTGCCAGCATGGTGAATAGCTGGGTCATGTCGGGTGCGCTTGGGTGAGCCGTTTCGGCAGGGGTCGGGGAAGGGTTTTGGTGGAGAGGAGGGGGGGGGGAGGTGTCATACACCGCGGCCGCTGCCGCACCCATTTCGGGCTCTGGGTTCAGTTGGGCGAGTCCGTGTTCCTGCACAATCAACATTTCCTGCTCGGGGATTCCATCCTGGACCATGGATTCTACACATTCTACATCCATTTTTAATACCCCCGGCTCCCGCTCGCCTTGAGACGCCATCTTGCTTCTCTTAAAGGGTTAATTTGCTCGCTCGTAATTTGGAGGGAATCGGGGGTCGCTTCTCTCAACCCTGGACCGATTCCCGTGAATTTAATTGGAGACAGGAGAACCCGTTTTCCTGCTCTCCAATACCAGTGCCGCGAGGAGGGCGATGAATTTGTATCGCACGACCTGACACCAGTGTTACGGGATTCGCGCCCGCCGGCGTGCTGACGGCCACGTAACTCGAATCGCGGCACGTCGCCCACCGGACGGACAATCCAGTCGTGACCCTCTCGGACTAACGCCGGGAACCAGTCACGGGTGGACCTTTCGGTCTCACCGCGATCGAGCCAATCAGCCCCCGCGTGGGAGAGGGTTGCTCGCCAAATTCGACCTACCTAAGTACCCACGCGGAGGGTAGACCGGGCGATCGCACCTCGCCGCAGGTCGACTTCGGACACGGGCCACTTAAGCGACCCGTTCCGTACTATCGGGATAACCGAGCGGTGTTATCGTCGACCTCGACGGTTCGATTAATTATCGGGCGTATTCAGCCCACTACCAACCCTTTACGTGAAGCAAGATGAGGATTCAATGA
>NC_140967.1:11759789-11774789 GCF_056783735.1 Eptatretus burgeri
CCTGGTCGCTTCTTACGACACAGGGATAAGGATTGGGTTTCGCCATGATTCCGGGCTGCCCTACACCCTTTCATAGCACAGCTCAGCTCAGAGCACCCGTCCTCAAGCGATCCTCCAACCCAAGCCTCCGAGTAGCCGGATTACAGGCACACGCCACTACGCCCGGTATATATATATATATATATATATATATATATATATATATATATATATATATATATATATATATATATATATATATATATATATATATATATATATATATATATATATATATATATATATATATATATATATATATATATATATATATATATATATATATATATTTATGTATATATATATATATGTATATATTTGTGGGCATGAGACGTTCCCTCCAAGAGAGTCAGGTGGTAGCTGCGGTAGTTGTGATTGTACGTCCATCTCCATTCTTTTCAACTTTTGTTCTGAGTGTGCTCCATTTGAAGGGATGCTGTTTCATTTTTGGATCACTCACTGGCTAAATAAAACAACGTATTCCTGGTGTCATTTCTGAATCAGTTCTTGTGCAATTTTAGATGGTCTCTTTGCATAGTGGTGCTTTTTGTGGTGGAGCAAAAGAGGTTTATCGGTAGTCGTAGTATCCCATGGAGGAGATTGTTCGCTGTGATCTTATTACCCCTGCAGTGCCGGTGGTCGAGCAAAGTGAAGATTTAGGGTTTCTCACCATCATCCTCGTGGTTCAGGAACTACTCGAGTTGCCTTCTTCTGAACTCTCAATCCTTTCTCCAAACACTTTATGTCGTGTATGCCAGATAATGTTTCTGCACAAAAGATGGGGCCTAACCATGGTTGTGAGGACAACTCCTAGCATTTCTCCTGTTATGTGGGAAAGCATTTTTTTTAATGATTCCAAGTGTTTGGTTGGCTTTAAGCACAGATGATGAGACATGTTTATGGAAATTTAGGTCGTTGTCGATCAATACGCTTGGGTCTTTCTCATGTTGAAATTTGAGTTCAGCTTCATCAACGTTATCGCTTGCTTCATTGTTTGTTCTTCCAATGTGCAAAACTTTGCACGTGGTCATCAAATGCTAACCGCCAGACATCCGACCATTCATTGGCTGTATCCGGGTCTTCTTGCAACTTCATTGCACTAATTATTTTAGTATCATCAGCGAAGATGTAAAGATAGTTCGTGATTGCAACGGGAAGGTCATTAACACAAAGCACAAACAATACAGGTTTGAGTACACTCCACTGATGGGATCCGCTCCTTACCGGTCTCCATTCTGAGTGCGCTCCATTGATGTCTTCCTTTTGTCTTCTTCCAGTCATAAAATTCGGTTATCCATGCATGCAATTTTCCTTTTCCACAACATGCTTAAGGACTCGAGTGTAAACAGTTTCTCTCGGAATCTCGTTTTAGAATTGAACGCTTTCCGAAGTCCACATCGAGGATGTCTGTTCCTTCTCTTTTGTCGAGCATGTCAATCACTTCCTCAAACACACAGACCAGTTGAGATGTACAAGATTTATCTGAAGGAGAGTCATGTTGGTTGTTCGAAAAGAGATCATGTACCATCATTTGGTGAATAAGATGACCATGCTTTTGTCTCATCATGCTTTTCACAATTTTCCCTGCCACACGTTCATCCGATGACTTTTGGAAGATTGTTCTCAGGGTCTCTGCAATGATAGATGCCATTTTGTTCAAGCACACTTGGTGTTAGGCCATCTTGTCCAGCGAATTTGCTGCAGTTTGTATTGTCAACCTTTCTTCCTTGTACTCCACTTTATGATTCGTACTTCACTCAGATTGAGACCCACGTCACAATGCTCAAGCTTTGCTGGTTATAAAATCACCATTGAATGCATTACTAAATAAATTATTCACAATGCTTGATTTTTCTTTTTCCATTCATGCAAATATTCCTTTTATCCTACGATACTACTCACTCCAGAGTTCATTTTATTTGGCATTGTTAGGTTTTCCAAAATAGCTTGGAGCTTGGACAAAAATGTTTTCCACCAGTACGGCCTTCTCCTCTTTACAATCCTGTCTTGTCATTCGGTGGAGTTTATCCGGAACTCTTGCATACCTCGCGTAATCCAATTCACTGTCAGTTTCCTTTTAACTTCTTCCATGCCTTCCCTTTTCTAGGGGATTGAGTCATCACCTCATTTGCGATTTCAGTCTGTGGCTTTTTCTTACTGACTCTATTAGGTACATATTTGGGAATACAGGTTTCCGTACTTTGCTGATGATTTTATAACCAGCCAAAGCTTGTTCCTCACCCGAGAGGTGCCTTGTGGTGTGCTGTTGGAAGAAATGTTATTGTTTCTAACCTTGTGGTGCCTTGTTGTGTGTTGTTGGAAGAAATGATATTGTTTCTAACCCTTGTGGTGCCTTGTAGTGTGTTGTTGGAAGAAATGTAATTGTTTCTAACCCTAGTGGTGCCTTGTAGTGTGTTGTTGGAAGAAATGTTATTGTTTCTAACGCTTGTGGTGCCTTGTAGTGTGTTGTTGGAAGAAATGTTATTGTTTCTAACCTTGTGGTGCCTTGTTGTGTGTTGTTGGAAGAAATGATATTGTTTCTAACCCTAAAGGTGCCTTGTAGTGTGTTATTGGAAGAAATGTTATTGTTTCTAACCCTAAAGGTGCCTTGTAGTGTGTTGTTGGAAGAAATGATATTGTTTCTAACCCTTGTGGTGCCTTGTAGTGTGTTGTTGGAAGAAATGTAATTGTTTCTAACCCTAGTGGTGCCTTGTAGTGTGTTGTTGGAAGAAATGTTATTGTTTCTAACCCTTGTGGTGCCTTGTAGTGTGTTGTTGGAAGAAATGTTATTGTTTCTAACCCTTGTGGTGCCTTGTAGTGTGTTGTTGGAAGAAATGTAATTGTTTCTAACCCTAGTGGTGCCTTGTAGTGTGTTGTTGGAAGAAATGTTATTGTTTCTAACCCTTGTGGTGCCTTGTAGTGTGTTGTTGGAAGAAATGTTATTGTTTCTAACCTTGTGGTGCCTTGTTGTGTGTTGTTGGAAGAAATGATATTGTTTCTAACCCTAAAGGTGCCTTGTAGTGTGTTATTGGAAGAAATGTTATTGTTTCTAACCCTAAAGGTGCCTTGTAGTGTGTTGTTGGAAGAAATGATATTGTTTCTAACCCTTGTGGTGCCTTGTAGTGTGTTGTTGGAAGAAATGTAATTGTTTCTAACCCTAGTGGTGCCTTGTAGTGTGTTGTTGGAAGAAATGTTATTGTTTCTAACCCTTGTGATGCCTTGTAGTGTGTTGTTGGAAGAAATGTTATTGTTTCTAACCCTTGTGGTGCCTTGTAGTGTGTTGTTGGAAGAAATGTAATTGTTTCTAACCCTAGTGGTGCCTTGTAGTGTGTTGTTGGAAGAAATGTTATTGTTCCTAACCCTTGTGGTGCCTTGTAGTGTGTTGTTGGAAGAAATGTTATTGTTTCTAACCCTTGTGGTGCCTTGTAGTGTGTTGTTGGAGGAAATGTTATTGTTTCAAACCCTAAAGGTGCCTTGTAGTGTGTTGTTGGAAGAAATGTTATTGTTTCTAACCCTAAAGGTGCCTTGTTGTGTGTTGTTGGAAGAAATGTTATTGTTTCTAATCCTAAAGGTGCCTTGTAGTGTTGTTGGAAGAAATGTTATTGTTTCTAACCCTCGAGGTGTCTTGTAGTGTGTTGTTGGAAGAAATGTTATTGTTTCTAACGCTAGAGGTGCCTGTGGTGTATTGTTGGAAGAAATGTTATTGTTTTGAACCCTATAGGTGCCTTGTGGTGTATTGTTGGAAGAAATGTTATTGTTTCTAACCCTAAAGGTGCCTTGTCATGTGTTGTTGGAAGAAATGTTATTGTTTCTAACCTGAAAGGTGCCTTGTTGTGTGTTGTTGGAAGAAATGTTATTGTTTCTAACCCTTGTGGTGCCTTGTAGTGTGTTGGTGGAAGAAATGTTATTGTTTCTAACCCTAGAGGTGCCTTGTGGTGTATTGTTGGAAGAAATGTTATTGTTTCTAACCCTTGTGGTGCCTTGTAGTGTGTTATTGGAAGAAATGTTATTGTTTCTAACCCTAAAGGTGCCTTGTAGTGTGTTGTTGGAAGAAATGTTATTGTTTCTAACCCTAAAGGTGCCTTGTAGTGTGTTGTTGGAAGAAATGTTATTGTTTCTAACCCTTGTGGTGCCTTGTAGTGTGTGGTTGGAAGAAATGTAATTGTTTCTAACCCTAAAGGTGCCTTGTAGTGTGTTATTGGAAGAAATGTTATTGTTTCTAACCCGAAAGGTGCCTTGTTGTGTGTTGTTGGAAGAAATGTTATTGTTTCTAACCCTTGTGGTGCCTTGTAGTGTGTTGTTGGAAGAAATGTAATTGTTTCTAACCCTAAAGGTGCCTTGTAGTGTGTTATTGGAAGAAATGTTATTGTTTCTAACCCTAAAGGTGCCTTGTTGTGTGTTGTTGGAAGAAATGTTATTGTTTCTAACCCTAAAGGTGCCTTGTAGTGTGTTGTTGGAAGAAATGTAATTGTTTCTAACCCTAAAGGTGCCTTGCAGTGTGTTGATGGAAGAAATGTAATTGTTTCTAACCCTAAAGGTGCCTTGTAGTGTGTTATTGGAAGAAATGTTATTGTTTCTAACCCTAAAGGTGCCTTGTTGTGTGTTGTTGGAAGAAATGTTATTGTTTCTAACCCTAAAGGTGCCTTGTAGTGTGTTGTTGGAAGAAATGTAATTGTTTCTAACCCTAAAGGTGCCTTGCAGTGTGTTGATGGAAGAAATGTTATTGTTTCTAACCCTAAAGGTGCCTTGTAGTGTGTTATTGGAAGAAATGTTATTGTTTCTAACCTTAGAGGTGCCTTGTAGTGTGTTGTTGGAAGAAATGTTATTGTTTCCAACCCTAGAGCTGCCTTGTCATGTGTTATTTTTTTTTTGTATACCATGTCGAGGCTCGTGTGAGAGCTAACACACAACGCACAGCAAGGGGGGCATGAAACAAGAGGGGCAGGAGTGGGAGGGACAAAACAGTGGGGAACAGAGACATTAGGAGATTTGTGGAAGGGAGAGGGATGGGACGGGGAACATGGTGAATAGAAGATGGACATTACAGGGACTTTCAGGAAGAAAAGCAGGGAATTTGAAGGAGGTGGGCTTGGGTGGATTATCGGTGGTAGAAAAGATCTAGGATTTGGATGGGGGATGATAAGAGGTGGTGGTGAACAACTGTTTTGAAGGCCTGGAGGGAAGAATGGGATTGAATAGAGTGAGGGAGTTTATTCCAAAGGCGAGGAAAAGAGGAATGAAAGAGTGAAGGTGAGCTGTGATTCGTGATTTTGGTAGTTTTACCGGAAGGGGGTTGTTGGCAGACCTAGAGCGCCCTGCGGAAATGTGGTGGGGATAAATCGCAGAGAGAGCGAGGCTGGAGAGGAGAAGGTAGAAGACAGAAAGACCACCGACAACCTGCGGTGATTGAGTGAGAGGCCCAAAGACTCAGCTTCATTGCGGGAGATAGCAATGATCCGAAATGCCTTGGTTACTACAGCGTGAAGCCGAGGAAGGTGGGAGGCAGGAGCACCAGGCCAGAGGGGAGTGCAGTACTCCATCAGGCTGCAGACGAAAGCTTTTTATGTGGTCAGGAGCTCAGGTGGGCCGAGGAAGGACTTTGCATGATGGAGGATTCCAAAATTGGCGACTGCCTTTGGAGGCAAGGTTGGAAATGTGGCTTTCCCAGGAAAAGTCATGGCAGATAGTGAGACCAAGGAGCGTGAAAGAAAGGACTTCTTCCAGAGGATTGTTAAGAAAGTGGATGGGGGGGGGGGGTTAAACGGTCCTTTTGAAGAGACATAGTGAGAGTGTGAGATTTGTCCCGATTGAAAGACATGTTCCACGTGTTGGACCAGTTTGTGATTTTATCCAGATCTGCAGTGAGCGACTTGCCGGTCTGAGGGATGACCGGTGGTACGGCAGAGGGTGGAGTCATCAGCAAAGAGATATAGAGGATTTTCCAGGGAGTCGGAGAGATCATTGATGAAAACCAGAAAAAGAACAGGGCCCAGAATGCTACCTTGAGGAACTCCAGCCTGGACAGGAAGGGGGGAAGAAAGAACTTCATTTAGGGCCACACGGTGACTGTGACAGGAGAGTAAGTCTGCAAGCCATGAGTGGAGATGGCCTTGGATACCATAGGAAGAGAGTTTGGTGAGGAGTGCAGGGTGCCAGCCCGTGTCAAAAGCACGTGATATGTCCAGGGATACGGCTCGGATTTCCTGTCTGGTATTGAGGACCTCCATCCATTGTTGAGAGAGTAGAAGCAGCATATCCAGGGAAGAGAGACCTGGTCTGAAACCAAATTGATGATCGGAAATCAAGCCATTGGAGAAGAGGAAGGATTTAATGTCTGAAGCGATAATGGATTCCATAACCTTTCTGATGATTGGGAGAAGGCTGATTGGTCTGTAGCTGCAGGGATCTGTTTTTGCACCATTTTTATGCAGGGCGGTAATGTTTGCTGATTTCCAAGCAGGTGGCAGATGATCTTGAGCAAATGAGAGGGTGACTAGAACAGAGAGAGGGTGAGCAAGAGCGGAAGAGCAGGTTTTTAGGACACGTGGGCTGATGCTCTCTGGACCGGTTGCAGAATCTGAGTTGAGGTTTGACAGCAACCTCTCCACCTTGTCAGGAGAAAAGGACACAGAGTCCAGGGACAGTTGGGTGTGACTGGGTAAGGTGGGTAGAGAAAGTGATGGGTTTAGGACACGATTTAGCTGCAAACACCGAGTTTAGGCATTCAGCCTTTTCACGTGCGGTATCAGCAGTGTGGCCATTTGAGGTAAGGGAGGGGATGGAGGGGGAACATACACCAGAAACAGATTTGATTAGATGCCACCAGGATTTTGAGGAGGGAGAGAGGTTTGAGAGTTCAGACTTGAGCATTGAAAGATGTTGTTTTCTGGCTCTACTGAGGGTAGATACATACTTGTTCCCAGCTTTATGGAAGGAACTGAGATTGCCCTCAGTTGGGTTTGCTTTCCATGAGGCAAAGGCAAGTTGTTTCAGGACAACTGCCTGACCACAAGCTTCAGTGAACAAAGGACGGGAGGAAGGGTAGGACAACTGAAGATGAGAGGTGATAAATCTCTGCATGAGGAAGAGCAAGTTTCTTTCAAAGAATTCCCAGGATTAGTTGATGTTGGAGAAAGTAGAGAGAGAGGAGACCAGTCTATAAGTTTGAGGGCTGCTTGGAGACCCTGCCAGTCGGCTTGAGTGAAATGCCAGACTCGACGGCAGTGAGGTGGTTCTCTGATAATATCCAGAGCGATGTCCACTTTGACAAGGACGTGGTCAGAAGAGCAGATTGGAGCGAAGGAGCAGCAGCAGATATTGTCAGGGAAATTTGTCAAAATCAGATCCAGAAGAGAGGGAGTACCATTGGTTGAGATCCGGGTCGGGAAGTTGACCGATTGAGTCAGTCCCAATGAGTCGCAGAAAGCTTTTGCTGAAGTGCCATGACAGGTGAGAGAGGTACCCACACCTAGCCAACTGGCATGATGACAATTGAAGTCACCACATATGAGGAAGAGCGAGTTTGGATGAGAAGATAGAAGTTGGTCCATGTTTTCGGACAGTGAGGTGTAAATGGAGTCATCACTGTTAGGTGGACGGTACACTGCACATATAAACATGAGGTGGGAGTGGAGGGGAAACCGTAGCCAGATGTATTCCTGGGGGTGTGGGGGAGTGAGGGCAGTGCATGGAGAGTGAGGAATGGAGTCTTTGATGAAGAGAGCAACTCCACCACCAGGACGAGGCTCAGGTCTGTCATACCGGAGGAGGGAGTAACCAGGGAGAGATACTTGGGAGCCAGACACGTCTTGGGGGAGGAAAGTTTCTGTTTGGCAGATTATGTCTGGCTTGTCAGTGGCA
This sequence comes from Eptatretus burgeri, assembly GCF_056783735.1. Classification (NCBI taxonomy): domain Eukaryota; kingdom Metazoa; phylum Chordata; class Myxini; order Myxiniformes; family Myxinidae; genus Eptatretus; species Eptatretus burgeri. The sequence goes on from NC_140967.1 coordinate 11,767,689, forward strand.
ACCTGTATGGAAAGATCTGAAAGCTTTGAGTGAAGGCCCCGGATATTTGAGGTCCACACTTTTAATGAAGGGAAAGGGAAGGAGGCTTTGGGTGCAGGGGTTGGGGGGAGGGTAGGACAGGGGGGGAGGGGGGGGAGGTAAGGAGTGTTGTTGAAAGAGTGTGGGGGATTGCAGAATAGCTATGGGATGAGGCCAGAAAAGGCTCTGTGGTGTTTGGGGAGAGAGGGGACAAGAGAGGGGGAAGAAGGCTCTTGAGGATTTGAGGAGGTGGAGTGAAGAGATGGAGGTGAGAGGGCAGTGGAAGGAGGAAGCTTTGAGGATGAGAGGAGGGGCAACTTGGAGAAGGAGGAGTGAGGGGATGAATGGTGGGAGAAAGGTGAGGGGGGAGTTTTTGCGACAGGTGAGAAGGAGGCTTGGAGGGAGAAGAGTGGGATGGTTGCTTTGAGATTGAGGGGTGAGAGGGGTGAGTTGGCACAGAAGTTGGAAAAAAAGAATGGTTGATGGAAAGCGAACATTCATAGCAAACTGGGGTTTTAAAAAGTTTTAGGTCAGAGATGCGATTAAACACAATTCTTGATGGATGCAATAAAGGCGAATTCAGAGAATGGAGAGGTCGAATTGAAAGCAGTCTGTTTAAATTGCAGAAGAGTAGTGCATTATGATACAGTAAAGATTACCACATGTGTGAAAGAGGAAGATGAAGCATTAAAAGAGATCGTTTTCATATTTATTATTAATGTTTGAGAGAGTTTTCAACAGATTCGGTCATTGAAGTGTTGTAGAAAAAATCGAGGAAGAAGAAGAGGAGGGGAGAAGAGGATGACGAAGAAGAAAAAGAAGAAGAAGAAGAAGAATCGAGACTCATGAGTGTGCAAGGAAAAAGGTCGTGTTTTTTATTTTTTTGGTTCTTTTGGTTTAGGATAAGAAATGGAGTGATTCATGCCTGGTGTTGGCATAATAGTTAGGGTAGTGGGCCTGGGATCCTAAGGTCCTGAGTTCAAATCCCGCTTATCTGTTGAATTAACACCAGGTGGGGTTGACTCTGCCTGTCATCCTTCCGAGGTCGGCAAAATGAGTGCCAGCATGCTGGTATACTGTGTCGGAGTGGCGACCCGTCCAGGATTGTTCCCAATAGCCAAGGAGACTGCTTCGGCAGCACCAACGCTCTGCACAGAGTATGGTCCTTATGGATGGATGAATGGAGTGATTCGTGGGAGGGATGGAGGACGTTAGGAAAGTGGGGAAGATATAAATTGAAGGTAATGGGGAAAAAAACAAATTAACATGATCGTACACTGAGGGGAAATAAAGGGTAGGCCTCAAGCCTCAAGGGTAGGCCTCAAGCAGCCGGTAAGACAAGGTCGACAAAATAGCACGATTTTTGAAACAAAACCGAACTAGGAACACACAGTAACATGTTGGTGAGAAAACAAACCATTAAAACGGGACAGATAACGACTGGAAACTTAACTTTGAGATTGTCAGCAGAGAGCCCTGAAGGAGATCTGCCGACACTCCAAACCCAGAACCGGAACTCCAAGAAAAAATGTTGTTGGAAGAAATGTTATTGTTTCTCACCCTTGCAGTGCCTTGTCGTGTGTTGTTGGAAAAAAATTATTGTTCCTAACCCCAGTGATGTCTTCCAGTGTGTTGTTGGAAGAAATCTTATTGCTCCTAACCCTAGCGGTGCCTTGTAGTTTGTTGTTGGAAGAAATGTTATTGTTTCTAACCCTAAAGGTGCCTTGTAGTGTGTTGTTGGAAAAATCCTATTGTTCCTAACAATAGTGATGTTTGTAGTGTGTCGTTGGAAAAATCCTATTGTTCCTAACAATAGTGATGTTTGTAGTGTGTTTTTGGAAGAAGTCAGCTTGTTCCAAACTCTAGTGGTACCTTTTGGTGTTTGTCGTGTGTTTTTGAAAGAAATCCTTCTGTAATGTTTCAGTGAAAAGCTGTGATAGATAATTATCCAGTACTTTTATACATACATGCCAAGCATCCAGTGTATGCCTGGGTTCGTAAAGTCTCCAACGAACACTTCCGGTGACTCCTGTCTCTCAATGACTTTACGTAAGAGTTCATTCAACAATTCCTTGTTCTGCTAGCTGGATTCCATAGGTTGCAGTGTATACATCCAATGCAGGACTTTCAAAATGACGTCCAGTAGGAATGCTAAATGAGGCCTTTTGCACATGTGCTGTGTCTGTGTGTATGTATGCCTGGTGTTGGCTTAATGGTTATGGTGGTGGGCTTGGAATCCTTGGATCCTGACTTCAAACCACACTCGGCTGTTGAATTAATATCAGGTGGGGTTGACTCTGCCTGTCATCCTTCTGCGGTTGGCAAAATGAGTACCAGCTTGCTGGTATCCTGTGTCGGAGTGGCGACCTGTCCAGGATTCTGTCCAATAGCCAAGGAGACTGCTTAGGCAGCTCAAACACTCTGCACAGAGTATGGTCCCAATGGATGGATGGATGTATGAGTGTGTGTTTACAATGATTCGGTTTGGATCACCAGGCACTTTTAACCTGCTGTAATTACAATCGTAATTCTCAGCAATTAGACGAAAGAGTGGCAATTTCAGGTTGGTTAACTATAATTGTTCTGTTCCTGAATGAACAATGGACTCATGGAAATATAGGAAATACGGCAAATATCTGTGGATGAGACTGAGAGGTGTTGATTCCTGATCATTTCCTGTTTATTCAATTAGCGGGCACAGTGAAATACACTATGTTAAAATAACGCACACAAATGGACCATTCAACTTTTAGCAATGGATGCAAAAAAATGTAGTGTAATTTCTCTGGTGGCTCCAGAATCAAACAAACAACTTCTTGATAACAGCTGTCAAAGCTCCTGCAGTCCCCCTCTCCCAAACATGATTCATAGTAAATATCATCATTTTAAATTTACCCTGCACATTCAAAAGCATAAGATATGTCCTTCCCATTGGTGTTTAGAAACACCTGATCCAGATAAACGGTCGATTCACTGGAAGACATCTGTCCGGGGGTTTGTAAGGCAAACGCTTGTCCACTCGGACCTTGCGAGTTGGGAGTTTGGAGTCGAAAAAGCTTCGACAAGCGAAGAAAGTTCTCCCAGTCTTTTGTTGTGCAGAGGCACAGCCTTTTCTCACAGGTATCTTTTTAAAGTATCTTAGAAGCTTTGTGAGTCATCTCAAGTCACAGTACTTATCTCCGACACACAATTCACTTGATGATGCCCTGAACGCTGCACCGATCATTCTGAGACGGAATACGTCATTTCAAAAGTGCCATATTAGTGTCATTGAACACCATACTGATGCCATATAATTTGGGTGGACTTCCGCCTCCACTACTTGCAGAGAAGACTTTAAATAAATAATTAAGCCTCTCGTATTATTCATACCTGATTCACATCAATGGAGATTATCATGGAGTTGACAATTAATTTGCGATTGTTCTCGTGCAACGACCTTTGGGTTTACCTAAGTCATAAAGACGACAATCGACCGTGTCTTATCCAATAGCATTTCGTGTTCCATCAACCTGTTTGACAATGAGTCTGCATTGGTATATCCATCCATTCCGTCCATTGGGACCATACTCTGTTCAGAGCGTTGGTGCTGCCTGAGCAGTCTCCTTGGCTGTTGGACACAATCCTGGACGGGTCACCTCTCCGATACAGGATTCCAGCAAGTTGACACTCATTTTGCCAACGTCGGAAGGATGACAGGCAGAGTCAACCCCACCTGCAGTTAATTCAACAGCAAGTGGGATTTGAACTCAGGATCAGAGAATACCAAGCCCACCACCCTAACCATTAAGCCAATACCAGGCATATATTGGTATTTTACAGTTTCATATCCACTTTTCCTTAACTTGGAGTTTTCAGCATCCACTGGAAGCCGATCCATTTCCTGCTCTCGTCTCTGCTGGTGGATTTCTTCTTCACCCACTGCTCCTGCGGCTTGTGCTGGTTTCTCAACAATGTTTTACACTTCGGCATCACATTTCATACAGACACGTTTTAGAAGGACACTCGGGAGAGCGCATACCTCCGCCACGTCATGCCTGATCCATGAGAACATATCGGGCCCAATACATTTTTGAAATATCATGCTCCATATCATTTTTGGCCCAATCTCTCAATGGTGAAGAATCATTAAAAAAATTAAATAATTCTTGTATCCAGATCCAGATTTGGATGATCACCAAATTCGCAACAATTCTTCCTTGTCACCCACCCAACTTGTCCACCAAGTTTTATCTGTACGTCCACAATTATTTGAATTATCGTGCCATGTTTTAGTTTAGCCCAATCTCTCAATGGTGAAGAATCACTTAAAAAATTATCGGATCCGGAATCAGATCTTCACCAAAATCGAAACAGTTCGTCCTCGTCACACACGCAAGCAACATGCACACCAAATTTTATCTGGATCCGTCCACAAGTTTTTGAGATATCCTGCACACAGACAGAAAGACAGGGAAATGAAAAATCACTCATATAGCGACATTTGGCAAAACAGACCAAAGTCGAATGGCACTCAGAAGAGCATATCCCTCTGCCAGGTTGAACAGTTCACCTTTTGTATCCCACCGATGGGCTCGATCTGAACCAAGAACTAATCCGCTTGTTCTTGTCACCTAACCAACCCTTCCACCTAGTTTTGTCATAACTCATGCATAACTTTTTTAGGATACAATTACATACATATGTATATAGATATTGTTGCGGGCCGGGGACCTCGTGGCGAGAACGACCACTAGGTGGGGGAGGTTACGTCATCTCCCACCAGACTCCCTGGAATTGTAGGCCGTCGCTCTGGATAACTCCGTGAGGCGGTGGGTCGCTTAACCGGCCGTGGATGCCAATACCTCCACCGCGTAGCATAGGGTCTTTTTGTCTAGATCCAATTTACCTAATTAACCATACGGTGTCGTCTCCCAGGGAACCACGCCCTCGGCATGTCTTGCTCGAACCGGGTCACTCTACCGACTGCGGTAGAGTTCCAACTCTCGACTACCAACTCCGATTCGGGTGCAGCCGAGCGGAACTGCCAAAGCCATGCCGGCTCGGATGAACAGATTAACAGGAACAAAGACCTGGCTAAAACTCAGATCCGAACCATGCTGGACCAATGAAGGAAAAGACGAAAACGAACTGGGAGCATCTCTAATAATAATTTATTAACAATAAAGCATGGAAAGTTATCTAGTAGAGGTAATAGGTTTATTGGGGATGTTATGCAGGGGAAGATGAGAGAAAGATGTAGTGCGACAATTTACAGCAAATTACAAAAGAAGACACAGAGCAGATTTGCGGGAATACACAGGCAAGATTTACAATGATCAAAAACACTTATACAGTTTTTACTTATTAGACTGGTGCCACACACTCAGACACACACTCGGACAAAATAAACCCAGTTGAAGGCAAAGGACTTTTGTAGCCAGGGAGGGAAGTGAGCTGAGGTCGCAGTTATTTCGAGTTCCTGAGTCTCGGGGAAAGGAATGCTCCGTGGTGTGGCACCTGCCAACAGTCGTGCAGTCAGGTCCACAGACGCCCATGTGGAGTTGGGGTCCATGGAGGAGCTCGAGTGGGCCGGGACCAGTAGTCGGGCCATCGGGGTGAGACGTGAGCGGAGCCAAGCAGCAGGAACCCCTTCGTTTTCCAACCAACTCCGGCCTCCAAAAACAGAACGAACGACCCCCAAATAACTCAAGACTGAGGATGATGTTGTGGTTTATAGACCTCCCTCAGTGGGGCTGGGCCTTGGTCAAAACTGACATCACTGTCCACCCTGATTGGACGGGGCTCCAATGGGTCCGCCCTTTCTGGGCGGGGCCTCGGCCAGGCACCGGCGAGGGCCGCCCACTCCACGCATGTGGACTCGTCAAGAATGAGTTGGAGTGTTTGGTGAAGCCAAATAGGAACTGCGACAGCAAAGATTCTGTCTCGGAAAAATGAGCCTGCAGAGACAACAGGTGGACCGTGGTCCGGTGTTGCCAGCGAACCGAAAGCTGCAAGCGCTCTGAGACCATGGATCACAATGGAGGATGGGATATAAAGATTTATTACCCTAACTAAAAAAAACATTGCAACACACCACCTTGAATCCCACTACACACAAGGAGGGTTTCTGTCTACACATATACTTAACGGCATAACTGACTTGGGACACCTGTTTGTTGTACGCGTATGGTTCCCAGAACCGTAACACTACCCCCCCCCCCCCGTTTTGCTAGACTCGACCCAATTCGTTTAATATTCGTGTGGCATGCAGGTGTAGGTTTCCCCTCGTACGTTTTACCTACGGATCCCTGAGTGCGACATTTGAATACATGTCCCAAAAATAAATAACCTAGTGCGTTGCGTAACTAAACTAACAGACTCATTCGGACAACTTAACTACATTGCAGGCGCTAAACAAACAACAGGTGGGTTAGGATTATATACATTTCTAATATTTGCACTACCCATGCCTCAGGACCTGTGATTTGAGGAGAGAAAACAATAATAAAGTCAACATTCGTGGATGAGTGCACGGCAGCAATCGACGATCAGACGTCTTCAGGGCCTTCAATGGTCCCTTGTTTGTTACTGATTTTTTTCTTCCATTTCGGCTGCTGGAGGCAACTCATCCTAACACGGCAGGCCACACGCCGTTTCACAGGCCATTTGAACTGGCCTTTATGTAACAACAAGGAGATATCCGGTCTGCTCAGTGCAGTCCCCGGTCCATTTGAACTGACCTTTATGCAACAACAAGGAGATGGATGTACGGGCTGCGCAAATGCAGTCCCCGATAATGCGGCTGCCTGCAGGGCAGTCCTTGCAAACACTTTCAGAGATGGTCCTGGAGCACATGGTATAGGTAGTGACATGGCAATGTAAATAAAGGCATGGCAGGTATGGAGTCAAGGCAAAGGCAGAAAAAGGAATGACAAATGCAGACCAGGTAAGGTGCAGCACAACAGGTTGGCACATGAAGCTGGCCGGCCTCTATGTGATCTCGTGAGGTTGTGGAGGGAGTGTGGCGGCATTGGCCGGTCCGAAGACAGGCTCGGTCCTACCCTACGGTCTCCCCCCAACCTATCGTCATTGCTTGTCCTT
>NC_140967.1:11779789-11782289 GCF_056783735.1 Eptatretus burgeri
CCTGAGTTGTTGGCCTTGGACCGATGTTGACGTTTATTATTTTTTTTGTATACATGTCGAGGCTCACATAAGAGCTAACACACAATGCACAGCAAGGGGGGCATGAGATAAGAGGGGCGGGTGAGGCAGGACAAAACAGTGAGGAACAGATATTTTAGATCTGTGGAAGGGAGAGGGATGGGCTGGGGAACACGGGTAAACAAGATGGACATTACAGGAACATTCAGAAAGGAAAGCAGGGAATTTGAAGGAGGTGGGTTTGGTATGGATTAATGGGGGTAGAAAAGGTCGAGGTTTTGGATGGGGTAAGATAAGAGGTGGTGGTGAACAACTATTTTGAAGGCCTGGAGGGAAGAATGGGATTGAACAGAGTGAGGGAGTTTTTTCCAAAGGTGGGGTAAAAGAGGAATGAGAGAGTGAAGCTGAGCAGTGATTCGTGATTTTGGTCGTTTTATCAGAACGGGGTTGTTGGCGGACCTTGAGTGCCCTACGTAAATATGGTGGGGACAAATCGCAGAGAGAGAGAGCAGAGGGAGGGTAGGCGAGAATGGAGAGGAGACAGTAGAAGACAGAAAGACCACCGACCTGCCTGCAGCAGGAGAGTGAGAGGCCCAAAGACTCAGCCTCATCACGGGAAATGCCAATGATCCTAAATGCCTTGGTTTCCACAGTGTGAAGCCGAGAAAGGAGAGCAGTACTCCATAAGGCTGCAGACAAAAGCTTTGTATGTGGTCAGGAGCTCAGGTGGGCTGAGGAAGGACTTTGCACGACCGAGGATTCCAATTCGGCGACTGGCTTTGGTAGCCAGTTTGGAAATGTGGTTTTCCCAGGAAAACAACTAAGGTCTATGTTCACCTTTTGGTCTATGATGACCTCAAAAATAATTGGTTGGTTGAATTCATTGACATGAAATATAAATATTCTTCAAATTTCATGTCAATCGGATGAAAATTGAGGAATCTAGAAATACCACCTTAGTTGTTGATCTTGGGCCTATGTTGACCTTTTCGTCGATGATGACCTTAAAAATAATTGGTTGATTGAATTCAGTTTCCTGAAATATATATTGTATTCAAATTTCATGTCAATCAGATGAAAATTGAGGAATTTAGGAATCTCACTGCCTCAATGTCACAGTTTTGTATCCCACTGAACGAAAAAAAAAAAAAAATCTAATTGGCTTGTTCTTGTGACCTAACCAACTCATCCACCTAGTTTTGTCATATCTCGTCGACAACTTTTTGAAATATCATGCGAAATATTTGTTTTTGCCCCATCTCTCAATGGTGAAGAATCACTTAAAAATTCTTGTATCTAGATTTGGATCTTCACTAAAATCGAAACCATTCATTCTTGTCACACACCCGACCTGTCCACCAAGATTCGTCTGAATCCGTCCATAACTTTTTGAGATATCATGCTAAACATCATTTTAAACCCCATCAGTCAATGGTGAAAAATCACTGAAAAAATTCTCGGATCTGGATTTGGATCTTCAACAAAAGTGAATCAATTCTTCCGAGTCACACACCCAACGTGTCCACCAAGTATAGTCCAAACCCATCTAAAAGTTTTTGAGATATCCTGTTCACAGACAGACAGACAAACAAGCAGACAAACAGGAGTGAAAATGTAACCTGCATCCACCTTCAGTGGAGGAGGTAATAACAATATAAATTCAGTATTATAACAATATTAGGCTGCAGAAATATCATGCAGATACCCGCTAACAAACATCAACTTCCTTTCTTCTCTGCCAACATCTTCCAGTTACAGTTGTTTTTTTTCCAAAACTCTTCACACACCTCCTTGTACATCCACTTCTCCCAGGATGAGCCTCACACAAATGCCAGCATGAGTTGGAAACTCCAATCTTCCTTCCTCTCTCTCTCTCCCTGTTTCTCCACCCCCTCCTAATCTTCTGCCACACCATCTCAAGCATGACCAACAATACTTTATCCCTGCTTCCACTGAGCATCAACTTAACACGAGGTGCAATGTCCATCGGCCTCTGTACCAATGGCAGGCCTTGTTCTGCCCCAATCCCAATCCTCAAGGAGAGGGAAGAACATCATATGTTTACCACAATACAAAGCGCAGTGGGCCATCACCTTGAGGTTTCATCTCCAACATGTTTTTCCACTTCATTATCATTCACTTCAAATTTTTGTGACGCTCTTGGTCCCCCATAATGGGAGAGATGTTGATCAAGGATAATTCGCCACACCAACATCGAGAGGACGCAGGCATGCCGGGTGAGACCCTTATTGGCTTGACTGAAAGACAAACAAGGTTATTGGAGGGGGGGGGTTGATGGTCTTGCTGGGTAGAATAGAAGTTGTGGAGGTGCGCAGAGAGGGGACTGGGAGCACGAGCATGGTAAAAGCAAGGAGAGTGGGTGATGCAGATAGAAAGAGAGAGAGAGGAGAGAGTGAATGAGGGGCCAGACAAATGTGGATAAAGAATGGGAGAGAGAGGTTTAAATCATGTTTAAATCCCT
>NC_140967.1:11787289-11884789 GCF_056783735.1 Eptatretus burgeri
CTTGTTCATGCTGCAAGTAGAGTCAAATGAAGTGTTGTTGCAGATCCCATGTGCTACACACTCCTTTCTTGGTAGTTGGTCACTCTTGGCCAAATGGTTTGCACTTGCATAAAGGACAGACAGGCTGACCGACTCTGTGTTCCAAATTCTTCATCTCATAAGAGGTTCCCGTGCCAAATTTGGTCGCTCGAGGTCAAACGGTTTGTGCTTGTATAAAGTACAGGCAAACAGACAGGCCAAAATATATATTAGAATATATATTGAATCCCACAACTTAATGAGGCAGCAAGGCACAGGTCGAGTCCCATAACAGCAAATTTTGAATGACCTGTTAGCAACAGGCGTCTTCAACCACGCAAATGCATTGTCTCTTTCCAGTTAGGAAAGTTAGGAGCTGAGGAGCTAATCACCAGTTAGGAGCTGAGGTTGAAGTCAGGGTGAAGAAATTCAACAAAAGGAGAAACTCTGACTCTAAATGTAACATGACCCTGAGGTCAGCACAATGTCGCATTTACGTCTGGAGTTGCTCCTTTTGTTTTACACTGTGTGTGTGTACATACATATATATATATATATATATATATATATATATATATATATATATATATATATATATATATATATATATATATATATATGTATATATATATATATATATATATATATATATATATATATATATATATATATATATATATATATATATATATATATATATATATATAATAAGATTGGGACAGTTGGATTTACACATTTTTAAAGAAGAAGAGGAAGGCGCTTCCAACCAAAAGTAAAAAACTAGATCGACTCCGCTAATTTGAGCAAAAATGCGAGAGCAGACCCGGTCTCAGGCAACCTTTTGCTGGCTTCGTCGCCGGCTTCATCAGGCACAATAGACGATAGACACAATAGACAATCTATTGTGCCTGATGAAGCCGGCTGCGAAGCCAGTGAAACGTTGCCTGAGACCGGGTCTGCTCTCGCTTTTTTGCTCAAATTAGCGGAGTCGATCTAGTTTTATACTTTTGGTTGGAAGCGCTTTCTTCTTCTCAAGAAAAAAAAAATATATATATTTCCATCAAGTCGTGTGCGGCTTCTTGTGACATTCATGATAAGATTTCTCCAAACATCCCTATCCTGCACCACTTCCCAAAGATCTGGCAGAGACAGCTTGGTTGCACCATTACGTCATCTATCCAGCATGTAAACGGTGTGCCTCTTCCCCTTCCTCATCTTCCCTCAACCCTCCCTACCCAGAATGGTTGATTTTTCCAGATTTTTGTTTTCTGCACGGATGATTTATCCAAAGCATGACAGTTTCTCTTTTAGCATCAGTGCTTCTCAAGTACATTCAAAATAGAGACCAATTACTGCATTGTCCTAAGAAGGAATCCAGCCGTAAAAAAAAAAAAATACACATACAAACACGCACACATATATAAACACACAAACACATATATAATGTACTGGAAATGACTTAGAAAAGCTATTTTATTTGAAGTTATAACCTTAACTTATGAGCATTTTACTGATTTCCCAACTGCCCGGATCATCAGCTGGGTACCGTTTTTCATCATCGTTTCGATCCTTTCAGCCCAGAACCTTTCCAAATGGTGGATCCACAACCCTGGTTGCTGGTCCACATCAGTACATTACTCAACATCAATTGACCTATAACCTCAAAGTTATGGCCAGACAGTCAGTCAACACAGCAATGCAATATCCTCATTCAAACTCATTTAATTGTGACACTTATTTAAAGTATTACTGCATATGAATAACTTTAATCATACACCACTTTATATGACAATATATTAAGCGATAAACATTTTACCTTGTAGACATGTCCATTACACCACACCTCCATCCATCTATCGACTCAAACTGTCATACAGATATTCAAACTCTCGTCAATAAACCAATTTTAACATGCGGCACTGCATATCTTAGCAACCACCAACAAATTGTTTTAATGCTTATTATATTTATAATGTATTTTATAAATAATGTTAAATTGTTGAATTTTTATCTAAATACCTCCATTATTTAATACCATCTATTAAGGTTTTTTTAATCAACAAAAGTAATTAAATAATTTACCCCACTAAAATAATTAATTAATTCATTGTTATTATATCAAATGCAATGCAATCGGAACTTGTTCACATGAAAACAAACCAAACTTAAATCAAAGGTGATAATGGAATCTAAAGACATTCTCACAAGACCTGATCAAACAATCATCCAAATATCCTCTGTTTTACATGATGGAAAAAAACCTTCTCAGCACGTTCCACAAAATCATCCTTTACTGAACAAATTCTTGCAAAATTTAGCATCCGACATTAAAAGACATTGTTTCCCATTTTATTTGGTACATTGCTACCTGGAAAGGTGTAGAAGACTACTAGGAAACTGAAATCATCAACTTTATGATATACAGTACTCTCGTACTAAAACCATTCTGTCCAACTCGAACCAACACATCCATGTATGGAGCAAATGTACAATCATTACAACTCCTGTTGGCAATCAGACTATCTGGATAAATCTTGTAAAGCTGCCTCTCTAAAAAATTATAGATAACCACACAAATATCATCGCTATAACGACATGTATGAGATAATATTTCAGCTAATCCTAATTTTTTTTCTCCTTCATCACTTTCTGCTTAATTGAAAAGTCACAGAAAATAAGAAAAATGTCCACTGGTAGGGGGCTGCAATTCATGGTGGTGTTATTTCTTCAACCACGGATCTGTTTGTTCTTCTTGCAGTCCATGGAGTTTTTAACATTCTTACAGCCCATGGAATTATTAAACATTCTTGCAGTCCTTGGAGTTTTTAACATTCTTACAGTCTATGGAATTATTAACATTCTTGCAGTCCTTGGAGTTTTTAACATTCTTACAATACATGGAGTTATTAAACATTCTTGCAGTCCTTGGAGTTTAAACATTCTTACAGTCCATGGAGTTTTTAACATTCTTACAATACATGGAGTTATTAAACGTTCTTGCAGTCCTTGGAGTTTTAAACATTCTTACAGTCCATGGAGTTTTTAACATTCTTACAGTCCATTGAATTATTAAACATTCTTGCAGTCCATGGAATTATTAAACATTCTTGCAGTCCATGGAATTATTAAACATTTTTACAGTCCATGGAATTTTTAACATTCTTGCATCCATGAGATTAATAAACATTCTTACAGTCCATGGAATTATTAAACATTCTTAAAGTCCATGGAATTTTTAACATTCTTACAGTCCAGGGAATTTTGAATATTCTTACAGTCCATGGAATTTTTTACATTCTTAGAGTCAAGGGAATTTTGAATATTCTTACAGTCCATGGAATTTTTTACATTCTTACAGTCCATGGAATTATTAAACGTTCTTGCAGTCCTTGGGGTTTTAAACATTCTTACAGTCCATGGAATTATTAAACATTCTTAAAGTCCATGGAATTTTTTACATTCTTACAGTCCATGGAATTTTTAACATTCTTACAGTCCAGGGAATTTTTAATATTCTTACAGTCCAGGGATTTTTTTTACATTCTTACAGTCCATGGAATTATTAAACGTTCTTGCAGTCCTTGGGGTTTTAAACATTCTTACAGTCCATGGAATTATTAAACATTCTTAAAGTCCATGGATTTTTTTACATTCTTACAGTCCATGGAATTTTTAATATTCTTACAGTCCATGGAATTTTTAACATTCTTACAGTCCATGGAATTTTTAATATTCTTACAGTCCATGGAATTTTTAATATTCTTAAAGTCCATGGAATTTTTAATATTCTTACAGTCCATGGAATTTTTTACATTCTTACAGTGCATGGAATTATTAAACGTTCTTGCAGTCCTTGGGGTTTTAAACATTCTTAAGGTCCATGGAATTTTTTACATTCTTACAGTCCATGGAAATTTTAACATTCGTCTCCAACATCATATTTAAAAACTTTTTTCATCCTTTCTTCTGCACTGTCCACGACTCACATCCACACATTGTAACTGGAAATGCCAGAGCATCCATAAACCTCCTCTTGCTAATACAATATATATATATATATATATATATATATATATATATATATATATATATATATATGTATATATATAAACATGCATTAGAACTATACTTTATTCAAAATCTCATAACATTGATTACAAATTTTTTTGAACAATGTACATGTTCATTGAAACCCAGCAACGTCGATTTATATTTTAAACGAATATGTTCACTTTCACTGTCAAAGGGTAGAAACTTTTAATTGTTATTGGACCATTCAAAAAACAAATCCCAATGCTAGAATGGAAGTGTAAAAGAGATGAGAAAAATAAGTTCTGTTAACGGGAAAATTGGGATTAGTCTCAACATTGGGATTAGTCTTCAGGTGGGAAAACTTTGAGGTGCTCTCGTCATGTATCATGACAAAGATTATACACATTCCACGTTCGGGAGTTCCGTCTTAGTTTGAATTTCATTCTTGAACCGACCGAGACTGACCACAACCACATGGTTCCTGTTGAGAAAATTACAGATATCGCGTCGCTGAGCAACGTCAACTTATGCACAATTATCACCAAACGATATGCAAATCAGCAAATAAAATGAGACCGTGCTGCGGTAAATCTCTCTTTAAAAAGTTTTTTTTAATTATAAATAAAACTTTGTGTATGAAAGCGAAGTTGAAGGCAAATGGAAAACGACATCAATTGTTATATTCACACAAGTTTAGCATGAGTTTGTTTAGCCGACAGCACTTGTCGCTGGGCCATTGTGGCTTTGCATTAGATTTTTCAAGAAAACAAGCAAACGTTATAAAATATATATATACAGAAATGTATGTATGTGTATATATATATATATATATATATATATATATATATATATATATATATATATATATATATATATATATATATATATATATATATATATATATATCGCATCATTTCGCATTCAGCGGCAGAGATTCCCTTTTTGTGAGAGATATGTGTGTGTGTGTATGTATATATATATATATATATATATATATATATATATATATATATATATATATATATATATATATATATATATACTGAGGGGGCATCGGAATAACAGGTGCACATTGAAAGCATACACACATATACCGCTGTACACAGCGTGCTGAGCATAGCCATGTGCTGCGATCCATCAAGGGCGCGCGATATCAAACGGTTGAAAATATTTAAACTCTCATTATGATCACGCGTCCAATGTTATGCGCGCGTCGCTTTGACAATCCGACTTCTTGCTCCGTTTAATAAAATTCGTACTTGTAATCGAATCGCTCCTAATTGATAGTTCTTCAGCGCCACTTCCTCTGATTACTGATGCGTTCTCACACATCACCTGAGGTCGCTCGCTCTATCTCGAGCACCTGCGAGCGAAGCTCCGGTCCGTGCAGGTTTATCATGCAAAACGTCGCTCATCGTGAATCGCTCGACGTTGTCGTCGTCGTCACAAACGCCTCCCTACCTGACTGTGGATCGGTTTCTGGAGTTTGTGACCCATCAAACGTGGACTCCTGCATTAACCAATTACTCGCTTCAGATGTCAGTCGGGCAGAACGCCGTCGCCCCGCCTCTCCTGTCCGTTTTAAACATCTGCGCCTGCCTCCTCACGTAACCCGGTGGTGGTACAAGCATGGCAAGAGAGGCGGACAGGAATCGGGCCCTGTCCCACTAACCTCCCCCACCCCCTCCTCCTTCTACTTCCCCTCCCGACTTCAGCACTTTGCTCTCCACGGCCCCTGCGTGACGTGAGGAGACACGGAGTGGGTTCCTTCACCGAGCGCCTCCATCGATCTCCCCCCCGCTCTGCCGACACACCACGCAAAACTGCCGGCAAGCCATGTCCATGAGCCCCAAGCACACGACGCCTTTCTCTGTGACCGACATTCTCAGTCCAATTGACGAAAGCTACAAGAAGGTGGAGATGGATCTTCCCTGCTCCATGGTGGCGTCCATGGGAGCGACGTACAGACCTGCCATACAGGTGGCCCCGAACGGTGTGCACGGTGCCGCACATCAGGTGCACACGCACCAACAGCAGTCCATGGTCGGACACGGGGTCTCCCCGTACGCAGGAGTGTCACACGCAGTGCCACAGCTGTCGCACGCCGTAAATGGCTACTGCGGCGGGAACCTGGGCGGCCTGAGCAACTTAGGGGAGCTGCCACCCTACCAGGAGAGTGTGCGCACGAACGCGGGGGCCGGAGGATGGTATGGCACAGGTGCGGACCCAAGGTTCTCTACAAGTAAGGACGTGCGCACCCCTGCAGTCTCTTTTGCTTAAACCCATCACGAGCACAAGCTCTTCCTCTCGGTAGGCGTCAGGCAACACCTCGTCCCGCATGAAGTACCTCTCTCGATTGTCGTCACGTCTCTACGTGGTCCAGCCTGAGAGAGATGGTTAAGTTGGTGTGGCCAAGTACTTGTCATTCTATATTGTCAAGGATTCCACTTGACTGATGAACTCAGTTATATCAAGAGGTTCGAAAGGATGGGACTTGCATTAGCGATTCTTTTTTCCTTTTTTTCACTCGAATCTTCGAATAGATCATGCTGTAATAATGACGTAATAATCACTTCACCTTGAATGGTAAAACACAGAATTAAAAGAGACATGGCATCAACAGTTACACCTTACATATTTAATATTTTTACCTGGTTAAAAGTGTGTAGGTACACACACACACACACACACACACACACACACACACACACACACACACACACACACACACACACACACACACACACACACACACACACTCATATAGACCACATTACTCAAACAAATTAACAAATGTAAAGATATCTCCAAAGTTTATCAAATTAATTTATTGATTTGTATTTAGATGATTGTATAATGTGTAAAGAGGATGTACAGTGATAAACATCTCAAGGGTGTGTGCGTGTGTGTGTGTGTGTGTGTGTGTGTGTGTGTGTGTGTGTGTGTGTGTGTGTGTGTGTGTGTGTGTGTGTGTGTGTGTGTGTGTGTGTGTGTGTGTGTGTGTGTGCTGTATATGCCAAATGGGAGAATAACACCCAATCGCATGTCAGGATGATGCAAAAATCCTGTGACGTCATGTGTGTTTTTCAGTTTCACGCTTCATGAGTTCGTCGTCTGCAATGAACGTGACTGGGATGGGAACCCTCGGAAGTTTGGCCGACCAGGGGAAAGTGGCCCTGGGGTCGCTGCACGCCGCCCCTCGTCGCAAGCGCCGCGTGTTGTTCTCGCAGGCACAAGTGTACGAACTCGAGAGGCGCTTCAAGCAGCAGAAGTACCTGTCGGCACCTGAGCGCGAGCACCTCGCCAGCATGATTCATCTGACCCCCACGCAGGTCAAGATCTGGTTCCAGAACCACCGCTACAAGATGAAGCGCCAAGCCAAGGACAAGGCGGCGCAGCAGCTGCAGCAGGAAAGCGCAGGAAGTTCTCAGCAGCAGTCTCCACGACGGGTTGCCGTCCCGGTCCTGGTGAAAGACGGTAAACCGTGTCCAGTAGGCTCTGGTGCGGTGAGCCACGGGGCAATAGTTTCAGGACACCATACCATGTCAAACAGTGGCCTGTCCGTGGGTCTGACGCTTGCCGCGGTAGGCCAGCAAGGAAGTCCATCCGACGAGCAGGATCTGTCCCCGAGTCCACCGACTCTCACGCACGCCAACGTGGCCACCATGGTTACGAGCACACCTGACTTTAACGTGGCCATGTCGAGCCCAAACCTCCTTTTCGGGAGCGCTTGGTGACAATGACAACACCAGGGCCGAGTACGTTTGGATTTCTTTTCCCAAACTATTGGTGAATAAAGCATTTTATCCCATATATAGTCTTTGAGGTCGAAAGAACTCGCTCGACGGTAAAGGCTGAACAGTTGATGTCGGAGCACCAGTGTTTAATGAGGCGATGTGGATCACTCAATGTTTCTACACTGGACGATGGAGTCACTGACATTGTTGATGTGCATGATGCATATATATATATATATATATATATATATATATATATATATATATATATATATATATATATATATATATTCAGAGAGTGCGTTCCGATTGTCTGACAGAAAAACTGATTTTGAATATCTCATCGAATTAAGATGTGATGATCGACGATGATGGGGACAATTGGTGCATTTTTAACTGAGGCCATCATGAGAACTGGCAATTCCAAGTATCCTTTGATTTTTTATATACATATATATATATATATATATATATGTATGTATATATATATATATATATATATATATATATATGTATGTATATATATATATATATATATATATATATATATATATATATATATATATATATATATATATATATATATATATATATATATATATCAATGCACATCGGCGCATGTATGAAATCTTGGGGTTAACGAGGAGCCGTACAAGGCCCAAGTATAAGACAACCACCTTTAGGTTGCGCACGAAGTGGAGCGAAACTGAAAATTCGCAAAGACATGGATGTTTTGTGTTTTAATAAAATGTGTGTTCACGGTACATATACCATTGGATTCATACGTATTAAAAACCGTTGTGCAACATTTACGTAATCTAGTTGATGTTCTAGCGCTTAGTTTAAGAGCACAAACACGTGAGCTTAGTGTTATAAGAGCAGGCTATATATATATATATATATATATATATATATATATATATATATATATATATATATATATATATATATATATATATATATTGATATGATATATATACACACAAACAGGGGATGAAAAAGTAGGTATACAGTAATGAAAACAAGTACAGTCCTTACTGTATACCAACTTTTGCAGCCCCCTGTATATATTAATATATATATATATATATATATATATATATATATATATATATATATGTATAGCTAGATCTCGACACGATGTTATAGTCTATCGTATAGTTCGCGTTTCCATTGACTTAGTTTTCGAGCACATGTATATATATATAGATACAATGACATGCATGCGCATTCCTGTACAATGGCTTCGCTTGTTCTAAATTATTAAAAAGAAAAGTGTGTTGGCAAAAGTTGGACAAAAGGTAACGCTTAGAACAATCAAATATTAACACACGTTTGCCATGGTGTTAACGCACACGTTCGAGGAGGGTGTTGTCACGGGGTGTGTGTACGAATACTTTGCTTGGAATGTGCTTCTTCGTCCTCCCCAATCCCTCCACGATGCACACCCCCACACCATCCCGGTGTGACCAAGCGGTTCAAACACTATTTACCCGAAACACTCTCCAGTTCAACTGAATCTGAAATCGGAGTTTGCTACATATGTAGTCGAAGCCCTGTATAACGATGATTTTGTTAAAAATCATGAATTTATTTATAATAAACGTTTGAGTCAAAGCACTCAGGTCTTTGCTGCACTGTCTGGGGGATGGTTTACACAGGATGGATTCCGAGAAAGTCAGTGTGGCGGAAACTTGTTGCGTTCGCTCAAGATGCCGTGCACCTGCATCAGTCGCACACACCTAGCGTCTCGAGTCACTCAAGGAGCATTACCTGCAACGGCGTACGTGTGTTTGTCGACAGCACGAGCCGGTCAGGAGGGGGGGGGGGGAAGAAAAGTCTCCTGGATTTCAATTGAGCTGATAGCGGCTCTAGTTGGCATAACGATGGTCCTCGTCTAGCAGTGCCTCCCGGTTTTCAGGAGCCGGAGCCGCTTGTCCTTTCGCAAAGCCTTGAGCAAACATGTCGAGCCGAATGTCTGGCGCCGGCCCAGGGCCGTGTGTGTACACGGGGCTTGGAGCGGACACCAATTACATGGAAAGAGCAAATATGCTCTTAGAGCACTTGCCATTTATTAATAATTTCTTTTTAATGCCAAAACAAATACGAAGGATCCGCATTATTTACGATCGTCACATCAACAGATTCACATGGTAGATATACAGATATATATATATATATATATATATATATATATATATATATATATATATATATATATATATATATATATATATATATAAACATGACATGGCAATTGTGCATGTGACGCGGGTTCCACACTGCAACCTTAAATCAATGTACATGGCATGGATGAGCCAGAACATCGATCGTGCAGGAGCTGTGGCCACACAGACCATGGCGCGCATTTGTCTGATTGGAGAAGCAGTGGGAAAGGCCGATGTGAGAAGGAATCTTGAGATGACGATCGCTCGGTCCCTCCCCGTGAAATTGTGACACGCATAGCGCCCAGGATCCACGGCCTCGAGGACGCACGACAGTCGGTCTCGCGAGCCCTGTCGGGATATCCGCAGTGCCAGAAACACAGCTCTATAGAAGGTAAGTTGTACTTCTCTCGAGTCCGCCTGCTTACCCGAGATGTTGAGTAAACGCACGTAAACAACGGCTGTTAATAAACTTCTCGGAACTGGATGCTCCACTTGTCATATAGTCACTTGTCATATACAAATGCCTCGAGGGAATTTATTTTTCAATGTGTGTGTATATTTTTGGGAAGGGAATATTCTTTCTTAAAAATGAGATAACATTATATAATGAAAATTAAAAGAAACCTTGGCCTTTCCTGGACTCTTGTGTGTTTCTTGTTTTGAGAACTTTTTTTAAACAATTCTCATCCACAAGAGTTTTCCTTCATCAAGGTGTCTATCAACGGTTTGGTCAATAAAACAAATCCATGTGAAGCGCTGTAACTCCTATATGATCGTTAACGACTCTTCAAAACTCATGCAGTTTATCATAAAGTTGCAAAACATACCATTGATGGGTGTCATGTACAGTAGTTCAAGGTTTTTTTCCCAAATTCTAAAATGTAAATTGTGTTTTCTCCTAATAATCCCGGATCCCAATTCATAATCTCGTTTTCTGTGAACAAAACCCCAGGGGATCATTCAATTACTATGTAGGACAACAATAGGGGAATATCCATTTATATTTTGGACAACACTAAGGGATCATTCGTTTACTCTGCAGTGTAGGACACCAATGGGGATTAGTCATTTATATTATCGGATAACAATAGGAGATTATTAATTTACGATATATCAGATGACAATAGGGGATTAGTCATGTATGGGAATAGCCATTTACTATATGGGATGATGATAGGAGATTATTAATTTACTATATAGGATAGCAACATGGGAATATTCATATATATTATAGAATAACAATATGAGAATATTAATTGACTGTATAGGATGACAATATGGGATTAGTCATTTATTACATAAAATCATTTATTATATATAGGATAACAATATGAGATTAGTCATTTATATTGTAGGGACACATATGGGACACACTTCTTTCTAATTTTTTCACAATTCTCTTTATTCATTCGAAATATTGTTCTTTCTTCTCTTTCATCTCTTTTACTCTCTATTTCTCTCTTTTGTTATCTGTCTCTCAAAGGAGAAGTGAATTATTCCAGAATTTTTTCGGTAAGGCTCACTTGGCTGTGTCTGGATGGGTTTGAGGGTTGAGGAGTAGCGGCTGAAATGTGAATCCTATCCAGGTTCCTCCTGATGAGCTCATCTTAGCTCCTTACTTCTTCGGTTTCCTTCTGATGATTCCAATGCAGTATTTGGTCTCTCTGCTTGAATAGGATAACAACACAGGATTATTAATTTCTATTATAGAGTGGCAATCGGGGATTATTAATTTCCTATGTAGGATGACAATAGGGGATTAGTCATTTCCTATATATGATAACAGCTTGGAATATTCATTTATATTATGGGATGATAATATAGGATTAGTCATATATAGGATGACAATAGGGAATTATTCATTTACTATATATGTTAACATGGGATTATTCATTTATATTATACTAATCCCCTATTATCATTTGATGATAATAGGGGATTAGTCATATATATGTGATGACAACATGGGATTATTCATTTATATTATGGGATGATAATATGGGATTCATCATATGTGGAATAACAAAATGGGATTATTCGTTTACTATGTATGATAACAACATGGGATTATTCATTTATATTAAGAGATGATAATAGGGGATTAGTCAAATATAGGATGACAATATGGGATTTATAAAATATAGGATAATACTGTGAGATTATTCCTTTACTATATATGATAACAACATGGGATTATTCATTTATATTTTGGGATGGCAATAGGGGATTATTCATTTACTATATACAGTGGGATGATAATATGGGATTACAAAGTCTGGTGTTGGCTTGATGGTTAAGATGGTTGGCTTAAGATGTTAAGGTCTCAATTTCAAGTCCTGTGATCATTGAATTAACACCAGGTGGGTTAACTCAGCCTGTTGTCCTTCTGAGGTTGGCAAAATGAGTACCAGCTTACTGGTAATAGGGGCATTGCATCAGTAGCACAGCCCTGCCCCCAGAAAATGATGCAGACATGCAGCCACAGGCTGTATATGAATAAATAATAAAAATGGCATTAGTCTTTCACTATATAGGATGACAATATGGGATGAGACATTTACTATCTAGGATGACAATAGAGGATTATTGATTTACTATATCGGAAAACAAAATTGGATGAGTCATTTATTATCTCAGATGACAATATGAGATTATTTGTTTACTATTTAGGATAACAATAGGGGATTATTAATTTACTATATAGGACAAAATAGGGGATGATTAATTTACTTTATAGGATAAAAATATGGGATGTCATTTATATTAAAGGATAACAATAAGGGATTATCATTTACTATCTAGAATGACAATATGGGATTATGCATGCACTATAAAGGATTTGTCATTTTTATTATAGGATGAAATTATATGATTATTAATTTACTAAATATGGGATGATAGTAAGGGATTATTCCTTTATTGTATTAAGGGCAACAATAAGGGATAATTCATTTGCTATATGGGATGACAAGAGGGGATCATTAATTTACTGTATCAGACAACAATACAGGATTATTAATTTACTATATAGGACTACAGGGGATTATTCACTTATTATTATATCAACTGGATTGGGGGCTATTCATTTATGGTAGGGTCACAAGCAGGGAATACTATTTTACTGCAGAACAATATTTTGGGATTATTTGAGAATTATCAAAATACTGTGTCGGATGACAAAAGTGGATTATTCATTTTCCAAATAGGACGTCAAAAGGGGTTATTAATTTATTGTCAGACAATTATTGGTCGTGGATTATTAATCTACTGGAGGGTAACAATTAATTAATCCAGTGTACTGGAAGGTGACAATCGGGGATTATTAATCCAATATCGGGGACAATCGGGGACATACAATGACCAGAGGTTATTCATTTACTGTATGGTGACAATCTCGAAATGTTGACAAACTGTAAGGCAATGATCAGGTATTTATACATTCATTTACTGGTCAATGGTCAGTGATTATTGATTTACTGTTGGGCAATGATGTGAGATTATTGATTAACAATAGAGGATGACAACCGGGGACGACAATTATCGATTAGTTTCCTGCATACTGCAGTTGGCTACACAAGACACAATCAGTAAATCTGGGGTCTAATCTAAAGGTACAAATATATATATATATATATATATATATATATATATATATATATATATATATATATATATATATATATATATATATATGCCTTTAAGTAATCCCCAAGAGCTTTTCTAGTCTTGCCCTCCCTTACTCTCTTTGTCTACAGCTCAAACGATTGATCAATGCTGTTTGTTTGTCTTCATGTTCTTTGTCACCAATTCATACTCACACTCTCAAATTTTCATCTATTCTTAACATGAGCTTCGACCTCAGAATAAAGGATTAACATTATTGAAAGGAAAACAAATCACGTGGGAAAATATTTCTTTCGGTAATATCATACAACAGCTGACATCATAATAGGCTACTAATTTCACAATCACCCCATGTTGTTTAATAAAGAAATATTTTTTTATGTGAAGCTACTATATATAATGTGAGGATACTAGATAAAATACCAAAAGGGAAATTATCTCAAGATTGTGTTTTTCTTGCTTATAATGTAACTAGCAGGGCCTACCCATCGCTTTGCTAACAAACCAATTAGTCGTGCTGTTTGCCAAAAAATTTGGGCAAGAAGGTCCTCACGTCCTGACCCGTCCCCCACTCTTTCTCCCCCTCCCGGTTTGTCCTGATGTCCCTTCCCACTATAAATGTCTCACGCACGACAGGCTTTGACAGGCCACTCCGTTTTTTTGGGGGGGGGAGGGGGTGCAATAACACAGTTAAGTTGTATATTAAGCTGGTTTAGCAGTAAAATAATACATGCTATATAGATGATAAAACTTCGGTTCTTTGTCCTGATTACTCATCAGGCATGTGTAAGTGTGTGTATGTATGTGCGTCTATGTATGTATGTGTGTGTATGTATATATAAATATATGTGTGTGTGTGTGTGTGTGTGTGTGTATATATGTGTTGTGTGTTTTATACCAAAATTACGCAAGTGAATGACAGTGTGGTTCGTCCTGAGCCCCTACTCGCCTCTTTGCACTCTTGCATCTCGAACAAAGCACGAACACTTATTCTTGCACAATTGAGAAAATTATTTGGAACAATAATTCGGTAAATATTAACCAAACACTTTCAGCGACAATGTCGTTCCTAAATCTACGCTTTCCCAAACATATAATTATATATTTCAAATGTTGCGATAAATGGAATAGTCATGAGAGCGATATTATACACGACAATCTGCAACACATGCCAGGTTAAGTTTTACTATTACTTTTTATTGTTATTATTATATTAATTCAGGTTTATATCCATCATCAAATCCACAAGTAATTGTTCTTCGTTCCTTCATTATCCGCACGGTACGATCACAGTAGATCGATCAATCAGCCAATTCTTACTCACCACAGACAAATACCATGCTAATTTGTACTCACTGTAGACAAATACCTCACCCATTTATACTCATTGTGGACAACAATGATGACATTTGATGGTGAGCAGAAACATTTGATTTTGCACACCAACGATGAGTCCCTGCGTTGTTCGTTTTGCAAGCGCACTGTTTGGCCCGGACGTTGCACCATAGGTGGACCGGGCTTTGCACAGTAAGTGGACCGGGCTTGTATCCATGACAAACACAAATCAAAACAGTACGGAAAACATCAGGCACAAGTCATGATACTTCAATACGAATCTTGCGACTCCGTTTGACATGACACAGTAGGAATATGTATGTACGAATGCATCAATATCAACGTTATGCTGTCATATATGAAGAAGATTCAACCTTGTCTCGATTAATTGCACATTGGACTGTGATTCAATAATTGATTTATCAAGATGGTCCTATCATTATTGCGAGGTGGGTTATGCCACATAAACAGTGTATATCACAGCAAGGATTACAACTTCACCAGATTACTGACAAACAATGCCCTCTTTGCGTGAGGTACCATGGCATATGAACTTGACATTAAGAA
The DNA here is from genome assembly GCF_056783735.1 of Eptatretus burgeri. NCBI lineage: Eukaryota > Metazoa > Chordata > Myxini > Myxiniformes > Myxinidae > Eptatretus > Eptatretus burgeri. The sequence continues at coordinate 11,802,771 of NC_140967.1, forward strand.
GGGAAAGAATGCATCAGCATAACGATGTGCAAATGAGATAAGTGAGCACGATGATGTACAAATGAGAAGTGAGCGTGATGACGTACAAATGAGAAGTGAGCGTGATGATGTACAAATGAGAAGTGAGCATGATGACGTACAAATGAGAAGTGAGCATGATGACGTACAAATGAGATAACTGAGCATGATGATGTACAAATGAGATAAGTGAGCAAGATGACGTACAAATGAGATAAGTGAGCATTTCGATATACAAATGAGATAAGTGAGAATGATGACGTTCAAATGAGATAAGTGAGCATGATGATGTTCAAATGAGATAAGTGAGCACGATGATGTTCAAATGAGATAAGTGAGCACGACGATGTACAAATGAAAGCTGACACTGCACGTGAAAAGGCTGAATGCCTACACTCCGTGTTTGCTTCTAAATCTCGTGCACCAAACCAATCGCTTTGTGTACCCACCTCACCCAGTAGTACCCAGCTGGTCCTGAACTCTGTCCTTTTGTCCTGACAAGGTGAAGAGTTTGCTGTCAAATCTCGACTCAGATTCTGCAACCGGTCCAGACGGCATCAAACCACATGTCCTAAAAACCTGCTCTGCTGCTGTTTCTCACCCTCTCTCTCTGCTCTATTCAACCTCTCATTTGCTCAATGTCATCTGCCATCTGTTTTTTTTAAAATCAGCAGACATGACCTTTCTGCATAACAAAAGTGCAAAAACAGATCCCTGCAACGACAGACCAATCAGCCTTCTCCCAATCATCAGCAAGTTTATGGAATCCATCATCGCTTCAGACATTAAAATCCTTCCTCTTCTCCAATGGCTTGATTTTCGATCATCAATTTGGTTTCAGACCAGGTCATCCACCTGGATATGCTGTTTCTGCTCTCCCAACAATGGATGGAGGTACTCAATGCCAGACGTGAATCAGAGCCATATCCCTAGATATATCGCTGCTTTGGCATGGTTTGGCACCCTGCCCTGCTCACCAAACTCTCTTCCCATGGTATCCAAGGCCATCTCCACTCTTGGCTTGCAGATTCCTCTCCTGTCGCAGCCAATGTGTGGCCCTCCATGGAGTTCTCTCATCCCCTCTTCCTGTCCAGGCTGGAATTCCTCAAGGCAGCGTTCTGGGCCCTGTTCTTTTTTTCTGGTTTTTATCAATGATCTCTATGACTCTCTGGAAAATCCTCTTTATCTCTCTGCTGATGATGCCACCCTCTGCCATACCATCTGTCGTCTGTCAGACTGGCATGCAGCAGCTTCTTTGCCCTCTGCAGATCTGGGTAAAATCACAAGCTGGTCTAACACGTGGAACATGTTTTTCAATCGTTACAAATCTCACACTCTCACTTTGTCTCTCCGAAAGGACCGTCTGGAAAACACCCCCACCTACTTTCTCAACAACCCTCTTGAAGAAGTCCTTTCATTCAAGCTTCTGGGTCTCACTGTCTGCCATGACCTTTCCTGGGAAAGCCACTTTTCCAAGCTGGACATCCTCCTTCATGCAAAGTCCTTCCTTGGCCAACCTGAGCTCATATTCACATACAAAGCTTTCGACCATAGCCTGATGGAGTACTGCTCTCCCCTCTGGGCTGGTGTTCCTGCCTCACACCTTTCTCTGCTTCGCACTGTGGAAACCAAGGCCTTTAGGGTCATTGGTATTTCCCGTGATGAGGCTGGGTCTTTGGGTCTGTCACTCTCTCACTGCAGGCAGGTCGATGGTCTTTCTGTCTTCTACCGTCTCCTCTCCAGTCTCGCCTCCACCCCCCTGCTCTGTCTAAGATATATTATCTGAGATATATCTGTCTGAGATAGATATACCTGCCCCCCATATTTCCGCAGGGCAGTTGAGGTCCACCAGCAACCGCCTTCTGGTAAAACTACCAAAAATCACGAATCACTGCTCACCTTCACTCTTTCATTCCTCCTTTTCCCCCACCTTTGGAACAAACTCCCACACTCTCTTCAATTCCATTCTTCCCTCCAGTTCTTCAAAACAGCTATTTATCACCACCTCTTATCTTCCCACCTGAAATACCACTATCTTTTCTACCCCTGCTAATCCAACCCAAGCCTACCTCCTTCAAATTCCCTGTTTTCATTCCTGAAAGTCCCTGTAGTGTCCATCTTGTTTACCCCGTGTACCCCCACCCCATCCCTCGTCCTTCCACAGATATCAAGTCTGTACCCTGCTATATTTTCGTTCTCAATAACACCTCTCTTGTATCCTCCTCCGCTTGTTGTACATTCTGTGTATTAGCTCTCATATGAGCCTCGACATTGCACCCCCCCCCCCCGCCCAAAAAAGGGTGAGCATGATGATGTACAAATAAGATAACTGAGCACGATGATGTACAAATGAGATAACTGAGCATGATGATGTACAAATGAGATAACTGAGCATGATGATGTACAAATGAGATAAATGAGCATGATGATGTACAAATGAGATAAATGAGCATGATGATGTACAAATGAGATAACTGAGCATGATGATGTACAATTGAGATAACTGAGCATGATGATGTACAAATGAGATAAATGAGCATGATGATGTACAAATGAGATCAATGAGCATGATGATGTACAAATGAGATAACTGAGCATGATGATGTACAAATGAGATACCTGAGCAAGATGATGTACAAATGAGATAAATGAGCATGATGATGTACAAATGAGATAACTGAGCATTTCGATGTACAAATGAGACAAGTGAGCATTTCGATGTACAAATGAGATAAATGAGAATGATGATGTACAAATGAGATAACTGAGCATTTCAATGTACAAATGAGACAAGTGAGCATTTCGATGTACAAATGAGATAAATGAGCATGATGATGTACAAATGAGATAACTGAGCATTTCGATGTACAAATGAGACAAGTGAGCATTTCGATGTACAAATGAGATAAATGAGATAACAGCATTTCGATGTACAAATGAGATAAATGAGCATGATGATGTACAAATGAGATAACTGAGCATTTTGATGTACAAATGAGACAAGTGAGCATTTCGATGTACAAATGAGATAAATGAGCATGATGATGTACAAATGAGATAACTGAGCATTTCGATGTACAAATGAGACAAATGAGATAAATGAGCATGATGATGTACAAATGAGATAACTGAGCATTTTGATGTACAAATGAGACAAGTGAGCATTTCGATGTACAAATGAGATAAATGAGATAACTGAGCATTTCGATGTACAAATGAGATAAATGAGCATGATGATGTACAAATGAGAAAACTGAGCATTTCGATGTGCAAATGAGATAAGTGAGCATTTTGATGTACAAATGAGATAACCGAACATGATGATGTACAAATGAGATAAGTGAGCATGACGATGTACAAATGAGATAACTGAGCATGATGATGTACAAATGAGATAAATCAGCATGATGATGTACAAATAAGATAACTGAGCATGATGATGTACAAATAAGATAACTGAGCATGATGTACAAATAAGATAACCGAACATGATGATGTACAAATGAGATAAATGAGCATGATGATGTACAAATGAGATGACTGAGCATGTCGATGTACAAATGAGATAAGTGAGCATTTTGATGCACAAATGAGATAACTGAGCATGATGATGTACAAATGAGATAAGTGAGCATTTTGATGTACAAATTAGATAACTGAGCATGATGATGTACAAATGAGAAAACTGAGCATGATAATGTACAAATGAGATAAATGAGCATGACGATGTACAAATGAGATAAATGAGCATGATGATGAACAAATGAGATAACTGAGCATGATGATGTACAAATGAGATAAGTGAGCATTTTGATGTACAAATTAGATAACTGCGCATGATGATGTACAAATGAGATAAATGAGCATGACGATATACAAATGAGATAACTGAGCATGATAATGTAGAAATGAGATAAATGAGCATGATGATGTACAAATGAGATAAATGAGCATGATGATGTACAAATGAGATAACTGACCATGATGATGTACAAATGAGATAAATGAGCATGATGATGTACAAATGAGATAACTGAGCATGATGATGTACAAATGAGATAACTGAGCATGATGATGTACAAATGAGATAAATGAGCATGATGATGTACAAATGAGATAACTGAGCATGATGATATAAAAATGAGATAACTGAGCATGATGATGTACAAATGAGATAAATGAGCATGATGATGTACAAATGAGATAACTGAGCATGATGATGTACAAATGAGAGAAATGAGCATGATGATGTACAAATGAGATAACTGAGCATGATGATGTACAAATGAGATAAATGAGCATGATGATGTACAAATAAGATAACCAAACATGATGATGTACAAATGAGATAAGTGAGCATGACGATGTACAAATGAGATAACTGAGCATGATGATGTACAAATGAGATAAATCAGCATGATGATGTACAAATAAGATAACTGAGCATGATGATGTACAAATAAGATAACTGAGCATGATGATGTACAAATAAGATAACCAAACATGATGATGTACAAATGAGATAAGTGAGCATGACGATGTACAAATGAGATAACTGAGCATGATGATGTACAAATGAGATAAATCAGCATGATGATGTACAAATAAGATAACTGAGCATGATGATGTACAAATAAGATAACCGAGCATGATGATATACAAATGAGATAACTGAGCATGATGATGTACAAATAAGATAACCGAGCATGATGATGTACAAATGAGATAACTGAGCATGATGATGTACAAATGAGCTAAGTGAGCATTTCGATGTACAAATGAGATAAGTGAGCATGACGATGTACAAATGAGATAAATGAGCATGATGATGTACAAAGGAGATAACTGAGCATGATGATGTACAAATGAGATAACTGAGCATGATGATGTACAATGAGATAAATGAGGATTTCGATGTACAAATGAGATGAGTGAGCATGATGATGTACAAATGAGATAACTGAGCATGATGATGTACAAATGAGATTACTGAGCATGACGATGTACAAATGAGATAACTGAGCATGATGATGTACAAATGAGATAAGTGAGGATTTCGATGTACAAATGAGATAAGTGAGCATGATGATGTACAAATGAGCTAAGTGAGCATGATGATGTACAAATGAGATAACTGAGCATGATGATGTACAAATGAGATAAATGAGGATTTCAATGTACAAATGAGATAACTGAGCATGACGATGTACAAATGAGATAACTGAGCATGACGATGTACAAATGAGATAACTGAGCATGATGATGTACAAATGAGATAACTGAGCATGATGATGTACAAATGAGATAAATGAGGATTTCGATGTACAAATGAGATAACTGAGGATTTCGATGCTCCATTACACAGATTTGCTGCTTTCCCACGCATTGTCATTAATGTCGAAGTCGACGCACACCGCCGAAACGGAGCACACGTTGGTGATGTGTACATGAGGTTTGGCCACCACGTCACAGGTGGACGTTGCTCGCAAATTGATTTCGCAAAGAGACGGGTAAAAGTCGAGTAAGACGGGTGGAGGACGAGCTGCGTGGAGAGGAGAGAGTCACATTGTGAGCGCTAATCAGATCGCGCGAGCAAACATGTCCGCGCCTTCCAGTATAAAAGCGCTCTGTTGTTCGGCTCCAATATGGAACCTAATGGAAGAGCAATGGTGATATCAACGCGTCCAAGGTATCATTTCGAGAAAGGTTAGCGAACTCGAGGCTCGCAATCCAAATAAATGGCGTGTTTTTCAGCAAAGCTAATCAGATCAACGCGCGTGCCTTTTGCGCCAAGTACCGGGTAAGTGCCTTCCGTCCAAACACTCGCTTTTTATCGCAGATTGAGGAGAATTCTGTTTAGCACGGCGTTATTAAACAAAAGATTAAGTACGTGCACGGTGAGTACAACTTACAGGCTGCAAAGCAGGGCCAACGAAAAATAATTGCTGTCAAAAGAGAAAATAGAGATGATGTGGAATCGAACCCGTTCGGAGGATGGAATTATAGAGCGTGTACAAAGCTCGTCTTTTTTTATAAAAAATTATTTTTTAATTCAATGTCTATATTAAATGGAGCAAGTGTAATCAATTTGTAATCTCGTCAAATCTTTAAAAATTTAGCGCCGAACAATGCAGCGCATTTTCCGTCGCAATGATCATCGTCTGGGACGTGGCACAGAACCGGCGATCCGACATCACAGGATAGTCTCAATGCTCTGATGGAACGAAATGAATGCATTTCGTTTGGTTAATAATTTGTACCATTGGTAACCAGTGAGATCGACAAAAAAGTTAAAAAAAAAAAAAAACACACAATGCTCATCATATTTTTTTTTTGTAATTCAATGTCGGTATAATGGAGCAAGTGTAATCGATTTGTAATCTCGTCAAATCTTTCAAAAATTTAGCGCCGAACAACGCAGTGTATTGTCCGTCCCAATGATCATCATCTGGGACGTGGCACCGAACCAGCGATCCGACATCTACAAGATGGATGATGATCTACAAGACGACATCTACATCTAAACGCTCTGATGGAACGAAATGAATGCATTTCGTTTGGTTAATATAATTTGTACCATTGGTAACCAGTGAGATCGACAATGAAAGTAAAAAAAAAAAAAAACCACAAACAAAAAAAACCCCATACGACCTCTTGGGAAAATTATTCAGTTGTGTTCTTAATTTAGATACAAATTCAAATATTTACATAAATATATTGGGTTTAAAAAAAACAAACATGTTCATTAAATTTAATCCGAACGAATTTCTTGCCTACTTTGATTTGAAGGTATAGATCTGTGTCGGAATCTTGGAGACGCAGTCGGATAGCGCGCTATTCCGACCAAAGAACACGTACCGGCGAGACGGGTCCCGGCACAAAGTGATGATGTACGGACAATGCGCTCATTGTGCTTTCACAAACGAATCCTTCAACTCTAAAGGCCGATCAGTAAGTGCGCAGCTTATAAACAGCAATGTAAAAGCAACAAAATAGAGTTTGTTCAAACAAAAGGTTGTAGAACATCGCTATCAAATATATTCGGAGGAGACTTTTTAATTAGTTCGTTTAACTTTCTCTTTTTTGTTTTTAGTGCGTGTGTGCGTGTGTGTGTGCGTGTGTGTGTGTGTGTGTGTGTGTGTGTGTGTGTGTGTGTGTGTGTGTGTGTGTGTGTGTGTGTGTGTGTGTGTGTGCGTGTGTGTGTGTGTGTGTGTGTTGTTATAACGTCACTTCGATGTGGATAAAGTGGGTAAGTGCTGGAGTCCTTTAAGGACATTGTAATTGCAAAAACGATAAGTTTTATGACGTCGTTTCCATTTTGATGACGTTTGTGCAATTGAGGTGAATCATTCAAACTGGCTTATGTAAGTTCTGTTGCTCTCATGAATCTTCAGCTAATTCGAGCATCCGCTCAGCATGTGAAGAATGAGCTAAGGATCGGCGAACACGACGTGCGGAAGGAAGGGGGACAGGGGAGGGGGTCGTTTGGTGTATCTGGTTCGCTTGCGTGAGTGACGGAGAATCACTCCAATGGTTTCACTGAGGGCCGAACCTGCAATGCGATCACAAACACACGAACAAATCAAATCCGACTTCACGGAGCGGCAAAGGTCCATATATAGTGCATGCGACTCGAGCATCACTTACGATTGTTCGAGTACTGCGTGTACAGATACGCACGGATACATATATGTGAACTGAGGGGTGCCATGTTCGAAACGTGAAAGAGGTGCAAATTAAAGTAAAGACCACGATGATCCGTATAAATAAAATGGCTGGTTGTGAAAATATCACCGTGCTGCAAAAAACAGTCCTGAGCACGGTATTTGAGTAACCAGGCATAACTACAGCCGTGCCACGAGTTTGGGCTCTGAGCCTCCCCCGGCTCACCTTGTGCTGAGAGGCGCTGGGCTGGGCCCCATGAGAGCGACCGCCGGACGAGCCCTGGATGGGAATGTTAACGACCTGCCCCTATTGTCCACTGCACGTTTGGGGTCACGATGCAGTGCAGTGAAGTGATTTGTACATGGCTGCACGTATATCGAATGTGCAGGAGTTTGCTCATGGATGGGGGCGACACAAGAGAGCGATCACATGGGGCCCCTAGATTCTTATAAGATACATTGTTGCAGTTTTGTGTTGGATGCGAGCACCGTCTTGTGAAATAAAACAAACAAACAAACACCTTTTCATGTAAGACTTGTTATGTGTGAGATAAGATCTGTTACAAGGGAGTTATATCACATAAATTATACTTAACTGTTACTCATTGACTATTTGTTTGATTGATATAAATTTGATCTGATTTAACTTCGTCTTTAGAGAGCGTCGGTGCTGCCGAAGCAGTTTCTTTGCAAGGATTATACATTTATACTGGGTGGTTTGCTATTCGCTTCCCAGAGTTGTTTGTATCTGTTCTATTCTATTAAATGCCGAGTGTCAAGAAAGGAAGCAGCACGTACCATTTGGAGAGTCTTTGGTATGACTCGGCCAGGGTTCAAACAACTGACCTCCCAGACTGAGTGGATACTCCATTACACCACAGTGTCTGGTTGCATATAAATGTATGTATATATATATATATATATATATTTTGACTTCTCCCATGCTCTTACAGTCGAAGAAGCTGCATAAAGCAACCAAGAAAAGCTACCAAGGTAAGCCCTTTGCTGTTTCACACCCTTCCCAGAGTTCCTCCACAGCTGGAAAGACATTTACAAATAGTACACACATGAGAATCCCAATGCCACACACCCCCTCAGCTATCAGACCGGTTTCATCGCTTATTGGCGAATCATCAGCGACAGTACAGAAAGAAATGCATACCAACGACGCTCCCAAACATGTGCCACGTGCAAATGTCAAATGCAGTCAATATATAAATGATAAAGAAAGACACACCCACCTACATATATAAATACATTCCACGAAAATCGGCCAAATTACATGTGTCCGATAAACCCTAGATGAGACAGGCGTAAAACCTACCACCAAGCATCGTCAGGAAGCATTTGCAAGTGGCTCAATGAACCAATGGCATTCATATAGGAACTTGGCTGCAAAGAAGGTTGCTCAGGCTCAGGCAAACATTTTCGAGAACTCACTGGGTGATCTCAGGTCATCTGATCGTTTGAGGTGGCATTGTGGCATCCAGATGCTTGCCCACAGGCTCCAGATACCCTCTCGTTTCACTGTGCCAACAATTCCTGAAGGTACTGATGAACAAATAGTTCATGCAATCAACCACAAATTTTCTTTGACATCACAAAGCCGACCACCCCTACTTGTTCACAAACTTCCATTATATCTACCTGTTGAAAAACCACTTCAAGTTGAAGTGTGGGAGATGTACCGTGAATTGAGTGAGATCAATGCAAGGAAAGCAATTGGCCCTGATGATGTTCCTAACAGACTTCTCAAGGAGTTTGCATGTGAACTCCGTATTCCCATCACAGATATGTTCAACTCATCATTGAGAGACGGCAAACTTCCACAAATCTGGAAAGACGTTGATGTGGTTCCTGTACCGAAAGAAAAGCCGGCTGTTCTCAAAAAGTTGAGACTAGTATCCCTAACTTCCCAGTGCGCGAAGGTTTATGAGGGGTTAAGTGCCAGATGGACCAAGGAAGATATGATGCCAAATTTTGATGGACATCAGTACGGGAGTGCTAAAGAGTCTTCAACTCTTTGGTTGAAATGCTGCATGAATTCTATAAGGGCTCTGATAAAACTGACACCATTGGGAATCTTGTTCCAGACTTCTCCAAAGCTTCCAACTCCATTGATCATAACATAAAACTCATTAAGCTAGGAGTCAGAAGATAAATGATCCCATTGATAGTGGATTTTCTAACAAACATGTGACAGAGAGTGAAATACCAAGGCACTCTATCTAACTGGAAATCTTTGAGCTGTGGAGTACCACAAGGAACAAATATTGGTCCTCTGGCATTCCTTGCCATGATCAATGATGAAATGGATTCATCAGAGTTTCAGCAATGGAAGTATGTCGACGATCTGAGTATCGGAGAGGTGAGATCATCGAAAGCCCCCTCTACAACACAAAACGCCGTTACAGAACTCAGCGAATGGGCTGTTGAGAACCATTTTCACCTGAATAGAACTAAATGCAAACAGCTGCAAATTTGCTGCAAACATACACCGCCGGAACCCCCTTCCCTCAACCTAGAGGAAACCAAAATACTCGGAGTATGGATCCAAGACGACCTAAAATGGGACAAGCAAGTAAAGGAATAGATGACCAAGAACAAGAAGAGAATGCATTTGCTGAGTAGACTGAAAAAGTTCAATATCCCACCACATGATCTTGTCAACATGTACAAGTCATACATCACCAGCCATCGCTCGAATATGCTGCACCACTATGGTATCCTAGACTAACAAAAGGGCAAACTAAAGCCCTAGAAAAAAATCCAAAAAGAGCAATGAGGATTGTTCTCGGTAACAAGTACGACTCCTTTTCGGATTCCCTCAGTGGCTGGGATTGAACCACAAGAGAAAAGAAGAATAAACCTAAGCACTAAGTTTGCATCCTCTTGTGAATGACCTCAGAGGTACAGTAACTGGTTCCTCAAAAACGATGCCACTCATGCAATGCAGCTTCGTGGTACTCGCAACTACAAAATCGACCAGTGCCGAACAGAAAAATATCAAAATAGCATGGTTCCATTTCTTGTAAAGCGTCTCAATGAAGAAGGGGTTAATGGGATCGATTAGGTTAAATCAGTTTAATGTTGGGTGGCCCAGTGGAATTATTTGTTCAGAAACTTTTCAGCGACTTGACTTTTGTATACTATTTATCTATGAATTTTAACTTGCTTTCTTCTTGTACATTGTATTAATTTGATATTATTTCTCAGTTTAAATATGAACTAATGACCATGAGTTAACCCAAGCGGGAGTGTGGATTTATCTTGAAATTGTGTTCACCTTCCTCTGCTTTGATTTACAATAGTAGACCATTATATGTGGATAACTTTTATGTATATCCCCATTTTTATGTTTTTGTTTTATTCTTGGTGATTATTTGATTAAATGTTTTATTTTGATATGAAATGTTGAATGTATAATGCATTTGTAAATTGTCATACAATTCAGCAGAAGCTGCAAAGTGATAATAAAATGGAACTGAACTGATCTCTCACCCCTGAATGGAGGGAATAAACAATCATCTCTCACATAATCAATTAAACCCAGGCGACTCGGATTATATCAATAAATCAACTCCTCCCATGCTCTTCTAGCAGAAGAAGCTGCATAAAGCAACCAAGAAAGGCTACCAAGGTAAGCCCTTTGCTGTTTCAAACCCTTCCCAGAGATCCTCCAGAGTTAAAAAGACATTAACAGATTATTATACACACATGAGAATCCCAATGCTGTGCACCCCCTCAGCTACCAGACCGGTTTCATCGCTTATTGGTGAATCATCGGTGACAGCGCAGACAGAAATGCACACCAACAAGGCTCCCAAGCATGTACGACGTGTAAACTTCAAAAGCAGTCAACATATAAATGAAAAAATGAAGACCACCCCACATCTCTCGGCTGGGGTTGGAAGGGGCGGGAAGGCAGAGGTCTGGCCTGTCGAGGTTGGGTGTAGACTGTGGAGGGTTCGCTTCTGAAAGTTTGATGACTTCTCGAAGCATTAAGCGTTTAGGAGCGACCACCAAAAAGGCCTAACTTTTCGAGAGAGTGGCATGCAGTACAGCTGAAAAAGCATCCTTTCACCTGCTGCTGAGAAGAGAGGAGTATGTGTGGGCTTTGGCCAACAAATAATACAACATCGAGTGAGACAAAGCACTGACTATTCTGTGTCTCTGTGGAAATGGAGAATTACATGATTGGTATAAATATAATGTGCTCTTCATTAACAGGTTCAGTTTTGAGGATTTGTCTGGCTGGAACCAAATGTGTTTCGGTACGTCTGGTTCAGAAAACTATTCTTTCAACATCTCACCACACCCTGGCCATTGATAAAGAGTGTGGATACCTGCCTGTTAAGTTATTTTTTTCTCCTCTTTCCACCCCCCCCCCCATCCCACCTTCTCTCCCTTTCTGAAGGAACCCCTATGATGGTGTGTGTGTTTGCTATTGGGTATTGAAACATATATATGTATAGATATATATATATATATATATATATATATATATATATATGTATAGATATATATATATATATATATATATATATATATATATATATATATATATATATATATATATATATATATATATATATATATATATATATATATATATATATATATATATATATATATATATATATATATATATATATATATATATATATATATATATATATATATATATATATATATATATATATATATATATATATATATATATATATATATATATATATATATATATATATATATATATATATATATATATATATATATATGTATATAGAGAGATATATTTACATATTTTTATATATATATATATATATATATATATATATATATATATATATATATATATATATATATATGTTTCAATACCAAAAAGCAAACACACACACACACACCATCAGGGGGTTCCTTCAGAAATATGTACTGTATATGTACATACATATATATATATATATATATATATATATATATATATATATATATATATATATATATATATATATATATATATATATATATATATATATATATATATATATATATATATATATATATATATATATATATATATATATATATATATATATATATATATATATATATATATATATATATATATATATATATATATATATATATATATATATATATATATATATATATATATATATATATATATATATATATATATATATATATATACTGTATATATACATATACTATATACTATATATATATATATATATATATATATATATATATATATATATATATATATATATATATATATATAACAGGCCCTAACCCTAACAGGCTGAATGCCTAAACTCTGTGTTTGCTTCAAAATATTGTGTCAAACCCATCGCCTTCTTTACCACATTACCCAGTCACACCCATCTGTTCCTGCACTCTGTGTCCTCTTCTCCTGACAAGGTGGAGAGCTTGTTGTCAAACCTCAGCTCTGATTCTGCAGCGGTCCAGACAGCATTACCCCACGTGTCCTAAAAATCCGCTCCTCTGCTCTCGCTCAATTCACCCTTTCATTTGCTCAAGATCATCTGTCATCTGCTTGGAAATCAGCAAACATTGCCACTCTGTATAAAAAGGTGCAAAAGCTGATCCTTTCAAGTGCAGATCAACCAGCCTGCTCCCAATCATCAGCAAGGTTATGGAATACATCATCGCTTCCAGCATCAAATCCTTCCTCTTCTCCGATGGGTTGATTTCCGATCATAAATTTTGATTCAGACCAGGTCAGTCAACCCTGGACATGCTGCTTCTGCTTTCCCAACAATGGATGGAGGTCCTCGATGCCAGACATGAGATCAGAGCCATCTCCCTCGACATATCGTGAGCTTTCAATACAGTCCAGCACCCTGCAATGCTCACCAAAGTCTCTTCTTATGGTATCCAATGTAATCTCTACTCATGGCTCGTGGACTTCCTCTCCTGTCGTAGTCAATGTGTGGCTCTGAATGGAATTCTCTCATCTCCTCTTCTTATCCAGGCTGGAGATCCTCAAGTCAGTGTTCTGGGCCCTGTTCTTTTTCTCATCTTTATCAATGATCTCTCTGACACTCTGGAAAATCCTCTATCATTTTGCTGATGACTGCACCCTCTGCAGTGCCTTCTCTCATCCCTCAGATTGGTGGGCAGCAGCCTCTTCCCTTTCTGCAGACCTGGACAAAAATCACAAGCTGGTCAAACACTTTGAACATGTCCTTCAATCTTAACAAATCTCACACTCTCACAATGTCTCTCCGAAAAGACCGTCTGGAACCCCCCCCCCCCCAATTCTCTTGAATAAGTTCTGTCTCTCAAATTTTTGTGTCTCACTGTCTGCCATGTTCTTTCCTGGGAAAGCCACATTTTCATGCTAGCCTCCAAATACAGTGGCCATTGGAAATACTTCATTGTGCAAAGTCCTTCCTTGGCCCACCTAATGAGCTTGATGGAGTACTGCTCTCCCCTCTGTGATGGTGCTCCGACCTCACAACTAGCACGGCTTCACGATGGGGAAACCAATGTTTTTTGGATCATCGGTATCCCCTGTGATGAAGTTGAATCTTTGGTTCTTTCACTCTCTCACCACTGACAGGTTGGTGGTCTTTCTGTCTTCTACTGATTCCTTTCCAGCCTTGCACCCCCTGCCCTGTCTGTGCTCTGTCACCCTAATATTTACACAGGACGCTCAATGTCTATCAGAAACCCCCTTCTGGTGAAACTACCAAAATCAATGACTGCTCACCTTCACTCTTTCATTCCTCCTTTTCCCCCACCTTTGGAACAAACTCCCACACTCTCTTCAACCACATTCTCCCCCCCCCAGGTCTTTAAAACAGCTATTCACCACCATCTCATATCCCACCATCCAAAACCATGTATTTGTTGCGGTATCTGCCTTTAAAATTTTTGTATTTGATGTGGCCCTTGGTCCTTTCCGTCCCAGGCGAGATGAAGGTGGCAAAGCATGTGTGTGTGTGTGTGTGTGTGTGTGTGTGTGTGTGTGTGTGTGTGTGTGTGTGTGTGTGTGTGTGTGTGTGTGTGTGTGTGTGTGTGTGTGTCATTGGTTGTTTTCTCCATGTGCGCATCTCAGGAGGTGGAACAGAGCCCTACCTTGTCTCAAAGCATCCACCTCCTTTAGCCTGTGCGTATATAATCTCTATATAAAATGAGCTCGGTCTCGGCATGCGTCCGTCCGTTCTTCCTTCCCTCCCTCCCTCCTTCTGTCCGTCCGTGTCACTATATGTCTATTATATACGTACCATTGGAATGTACCTTTCGACCCTTTAGACTGCTGAGATCCCTTCGACCTTTGAAAACCTTCTGAGACTCTGAGGACCCTTAAGATGCAAAAGACCCTGAAGACCCCAAAGTCCCTGAAGACCCCAAATACCCAAAAGTCACCAAAGACCCCCCCCCCAAGACCATGAAGACCCTAGAGACCCCACAGATGCCAAAGACCCCAAGACCTCAAAGACCCCTGAGACCCCCAAGACCCAGGAGACCCCGAAGACCCCCCAAAACCCACGGTGACACCCAATATCCCAAAGACCCAAAAGTTCCTGAGGACCCAAAAGTCACTGAAGACCCATAAGACCACAAAGACCCAGAATTCCCCAAAAACCAAAAAGATCCTGAAGACCTAAAAGCCACCAAAGATCCAAAAAGACCCTGAAGACCCAAAAGATCACAATCACAATTGTTCATGTGTAAATCATGATTCATATGTGTGCAAATCACGGTGTGTGTGTGTGTGTGTGTGTGTGTGTGTGTGTGTGTGTGTGTGTGTGTGTGTGTGTGTGTGTGTGTGTGTGTGTGTGTGTCATTGGTTGTTATCTCCATTTGTGAGTTTAAGAAGATGAAACGAAGTCCTTTCAGAACTCAACGTATCCACCTTTGCTTCGGTGGGGCCTCACAGTTCATGGACCAAGCTGTTCAACTTTGTTGTTCTCAGAGTTTTGTTCCGAGGGCTCTTTTCAAGATCATCACTGAACCCCGGACTGCCTCCAATTGTCGTTCGTTTACAGTGATATTCCCGGGAATGGTTTTCAAAATCTCAGTGAGGGTATTCCATATTATTTGTGCTGCACCAATTATCACTGGTGGTGCAATTTTGATGCTCTTCAGCTTCCAAGATGTTGATCTCATTTTTGAGGTCCTGGTGTTTGGTCATTTTCTTGATTTCTGCATTATTTAAGTCAAAATCGCTGCGTTCTGATCATCTCAATCAGCAATGCTGTCTTTTCATTTTTGTTCCTGAGAACGATGTCCGGAGGCAAGGCTTTGTTTTCTAGGTTCACGCTCGATGGGATCATTAGGTCGTATGTGAGCATGACGTCATTATTTTTAACGACTGCTCTTGGTTCGTATTTCCATGAGTTTTCTGGAACTGGGATGTTGAAGTTTTTGCAGATGTGCCCGATGAATCACTTTGCATACTTTGTCGCACGTTGCGTGTAAAGTTATCCTGATAGTTTTTTTTACATCTCAAAAGCAGGTGACTCGTACTTTCTGTTTAAAAACGACAGGTTAAAACCTGAATTTGTCCATCTGGCTCAGTCCTACCATCTTTTAAATGCCATTATTGTAGTGTCCTTGATCTTGGGCATTTATTATTATTCGTTCTCTGTCCCAGTTGAGCTAACGTATTCTTAGCCATTCCAATGAACCTTCTTTGTCGATCCCAACTCGGTCAAATTCATTAGTATTTTCCTGCTCTTTTGTCGTTCTCCCAGTTGTTGGTGTATATTTGTTGATATTTCCTTTTATATTTTACGTATTTCTGTATTTGTTATTTTATTTTCCTGCATGATATCTTCTATTCACACCTGATTTTGGAAATTCCTTGCAAGGTGAATTAGGGATACTTTTTTGGGTTTGTTGTGTTCATATTGGTCTACAAATCAAGTCTGACAGTCTGTTGAGCATTTCACATACTCAGCTAGTCCTACACTCATCGCTCTGTGTACCTGGTTGAGTTCCATCAGGCCGCTCCCTCCCCCCACTTGTCTCTGCAGGTACATTCTTGGGATGCACTGGTTTTTGTAGAACATTTTGTGGATGGTAAGGAGTTTTCTTGTTTTGATGGACTTATTAATTTCTTATTAATTTATTTTTAATGGACTTATTAATTTCCGATTGGGGCCAGTTTAGTATTCCACCGCTGTATTGGAACTCTGGTACTGAGAGTCGGTACATGGATTTGATTTTGTATCTTGGGGAGAGGTATGTTTTCAGGATTGGCTTCATTCTACATAGGTATTCTTTGGTGATTGTTTTGCATATTTGGTGTCCCTCTTCTGCTCCGAGGTATTTGTATGTTTCGTTTTCTATCTGCTGTATTGTTGTTTCAAAGTCAATTTTTATGTTGTCTGTTTTTGTTGGTTTAGCATCTACAAATATGCACTTGGCACACTTATCTAGTCCAAATTCCATTTCATTGTCCTCAGAGAACAATTTTACTAGTTTTAGCTGTTCTGTCAATTTTTTGTCATTTGGTGCAAAGAGCTTTAAACCATCCATGTATAGTAGGTGTGTCACCTTTCCTGTTTATAATTTGGATGTTCTCTTCTTGGTTGTTGGGGTGTATCTGTGTCCTTGGTTGTTTATGAGGTTACTCAATGGGTCTAGAGCCAGACAAAACAAGAGAGGATTTGGGGTGGGGAGACCATCGCCCTGGAAGATCCCAAGCCATATCTTCCATCTGGTATTTTGATATTTCCTTCTTAGTACTGTTATATCAAAGTGGTATTCCGGAGCTCCATTGGTTTCTCAGTTTGATTATTTGGGGATTGATTTTGTGTATTTTCATGCATTGTGTGTGTGTGTGTGTGTGTCTAAAAGAATACTCTGTGTGCAAACAAACATCACATAGTCAGTGTCAAAACACAGAGTTTGAAAGATATCATTATCGAGGATTGTTTAGTTAACAAGTTATACAGTACCTGCTGGGAAGCAGATATGGAGAAAATTAGGATACTTTATTAAATAAAAATTTGGAGCAATAAATTCCCATTATTCGTTCCTTGCAAATAAAATTTCAACAATATAAATTGTTGTCTGTTTGGTTGTCAATGATCATAACGTAAGGATATGATCAGATATTTAATGTTCCTCGTGAAACCATCTTGAGATATTTCAGGGAAGAATGACGTGAGATCATTCATTGGCCTTTAACCCATTTGATATTTCAAGTTTGTATAAACGTGATAAACATGACCGGTGGTTCAGTAGTAATTCAATAATTTCGTATTTTCTTTGCTTCCCTGAGAGCACGTGCAGTGGGTTTGGCGAAGACCTTTTGCACACAGTGGTTGGTGCTCGTAGAAGACCAAGTGTAGAAGCTGAGCTACTTTGATGTTTAAAGATGCCACAATCTCCATGTCAAACTGCAATGACGATTCAATTATTTGATGCCTCAGTGAACCAGATCCAACTTTAAACTGCCTTCCTGGTACTGTGCAGATGCAGTATTACGTTCAATCTCATGCTCCACAAACGAATATGGACAGGAAAGTATGCTTACATGATAGTTGTGATTTGCAATGAACTTTGGGGTCGATTCTATAACTTCCAAATTGGCCCATTTTGTACCGTCATCTAAACCCAGGCCTCATCTCATGTTGCTAGTATACCCAGGTTAAAATCGAGGATGGATGGTGATGTCCCACTTTATCCCAGGCCTCATGTTGCTCGCATACCCAGGTTAAAATCGAGGATGGATGGTGATGTCCCACTTTATCCCAGGCCTCATGTTGCTAGCATACCCAGGTTAAAATCGAGGATGGATGGTGATGTCCCACTTAATCCCAGGCCTCATGTTGCTAGTATACCCAGGTTAAAATTGAGGATGGATGGTGATGTCCCATTTTATCCCAGGCCTTATGTTGCTAGCATACCCAGGTTAAAATCGAGGATGGATGGTGATGTCCCACTTTATCCCAGGCCTCATGTTGCTAGCATACCCAGGTTAAAATCGAGGATGGATGGTGATGTCCCACTTTATCTCAGGCCTCATGTTGCTAGTATACCCAGGTTAAAATCGAGAATGGATGGTGATGTCCCACTTTATCCCAGGCCTCATGTTGCTAGCATACCCAGGTTAAAATCGAGGATGGATGGTGATGTCCCACTTTATCCCAGGCCTCATGTTGCTAGCATACCCAGGTTAAAATCGAGGATGGATGGTGATGTCCCACTTTATCTCAGGCCTCATGTTGCTAGTATACCCAGGTTAAAATCGAGGATGGATGGTGATGTCCCACTTTATCCCAGGCCTTATGTTTCTAGCATACCCAGGTTAAAATCGAGGATGGATGGTGATGTCCCACTTTATCCCAGGCCTCATGTTGCTAGTATACCCAGGTTAAAATCAAGGATGGATGGTGATGTCCCACTTTATCCCAGGCCTCATGTTGCTAGTATACCCAGGTTAAAATCGAGGATGGATGGTGATGTCCCACTTTATCTCAGGCCTCATGTTGCTAGTATACCCAGGTTAAAATCAAGGATGGATGGTGATGTCCCACTTTATCCCAGGCCTCATGTTGCTAGTATACCCAGGTTAAAATCGAGGATGGATGGTGATGTCCCACTTTATCTCAGGCCTCATGTTGCTAGTATACCCAGGTTAAAATCAAGGATGGATGGTGATGTCCCACTTTATCCCAGGCCTCATGTTGCTAGTATACCCAGGTTAAAATCGAGGATGGATGGTGATGTCCCACTTTATCCCAGGCCTCATGTTGCTAGTATACCCAGGTTAAAATCGAGGATGGATGGTGATGTCCCATTTTATCCCAGGCCTTATGTTGCTAGCATACCCAGGTTAAAATCGAGGATGGATGGTGATGTCCCACTTTATCTCAGGCCTCATGTTGCTAGCATACCCAGGTTAAAATCGAGGATGGATGGTGATGTCCCACTTTATCCCAGGCCTCATGTTGCTGGGAACTCTTGGTTCAAATCCCGGATGGATAGTGATGTTCAATTTTGGAATCCCATCTGAACCCAGTCCTCATGGTGTTCGGATCGCTGGATTCAAATCCTGGATAAATAGTGATGTCGTAATTTGTGTAAAAGGTAAACCGTTTTGTTTTTGTCCTAAACATGTGATTTATGTACAAGATTAATTCTGCCTCCCCACACACCCCCCTTCCCATGATGTGACCCCAGGTGCAATGCATGGATCAAGATGGAGAAGGTCCTTTCCTCAAATACCTCTTTCACTCGAAACACCAATGGTCTGTACATGTCCATGCAACAAATGAAGCCACAAAAACAAGACGTGCACAACACAATATGCCGTACAGGTGTGGTTACCATGATGGCGCCAAGCATCCTTCTCAGCACGGGTGATAGTAGAGTGAGTTGATAGAGAGCGAGGGAAGCGTTAATTGACGCCAGGCGCTGTCAGAAGCTCCAAGAAGCCATTGATTTTGCGCTTTGAAGGCTCGGCCCGTCCCTCGCCATTGAGTACCCGGCGAGCCGGAGCGGCGCCGAGTCAACACGCCTCCATTGGCGATGCTTTCTCCATCCAGCAGAGGTCAAAGGGCACAAGTAATGTTTTGTTCCTACGAAATGAGGAAAGGCCTTTCTCGCGGGGGGAATGGGAGTGCAAATGAGATTTGGCTTTAGGAAGCGCAAATGAGAATATGAGTTTGAAATAAAGACAGTAACGATGGTTCGATACCTGTGCACGTTCGTTTAACGTTATTCACCTTTCCTTTACATGATCTCTCTGCAAACATGTTGGGCTGAAAGGTGGTAATTAAATGTTAAAATCCTACAAAAAAAAAAATCCTAAAAATATATAAATAAGGTGTTTACCACGTTTTTTTTTTCACACGACTGTTCACTCAATTCGTTCGTGAACGTCCTTCTGGATGTAGTGAAACATCGTCGTGATGACGTGTTGTGTTGTCCTCTAAAGAGACGTCTCAAGTCTCGGCTCCGTGGAAACCGATTGTGTGAACGAGGAATCACCGATGGACGTGATTCCTAAAATGTCTTGAGCGAGGGGGGGTGGGGGGGTGCAGGTGTTCAAGGGGGTAGAGGGCAGGTAGAACAGGTGAGAGGCAATTTATTTCTCCGGAAACGATCATGTTATTGGAGGAATTGACTGAATATTGTTGGAAAATATTAATAAATTTATTTTCTCTCCTCCTATACTACTCGTGTCATCGTAAAACCTTTGGACCTCCTCTCTCGTACTAGGGTTCCTCTGTAAGTTCGTGCTCTCACGTAGAACTACGGAAATGTAACGGTTGTCCTTCGTATCCACAGAAGGCCAATCATTTGAAACTTGTGAACCACCTGGTTAATTAATTCACACTGCAGAAGCTGCCACTCAGAAAACAACCACAACACTCGAAGATAACAAGTGGTTTAACCAGTGGTTAAGGAATCTCCAAGAACAGACCACATGCTACCCACAATCCAGGCAGGAATTTGTAATTTGTTCAGGGTGCCTGTGCCAACTCACCTTCGCTTCACGACCACCATCGTGGGATCTTTAACGTCCACCGAAGTCCATCGGACAGGCAGCGCAGGTGTTGATGCATAATTGTATCACCTTGCCTGCAAAACACCAGGGTGGCAGTTTATAGATAGGTGGAGATTTGAACTCAGGATAGACGGCTCAGAGTTGGGCATCTATACAGTGCGGAAATAACATTTGGGTGTATGGATTAATTATTGAAAAGGTGAAATTTGTTATTAGGGAAAAAAAAATCAATCATCTTCATCAATATTGAGTTTGTCGGGACACACAGGTTTAATCATCACACATCGAACCTGCATAGTAGGGTAGCCGAAGGATGAGTATGAAAAGGTGTTTAATGAACACATCATCGCAGCAAGGTGCAAGAGGTGTACATCCGCTGCAGTTTGAGAACAAGGAAAAAAGAAAATACTGATCTGTCATGATATCTGAGATGTCATGTCGTAACTCACATTGCTATTAGGATCAAGAATTGGGCATGACGTTGGGGTGGGATGTCGGATGTGTCACATCTGTGATTAGCCAAATGGCCTATATGGGTTCTGAAGTTTCCTTGTATGACTCGAGGAATGTCGAATTCTGACAATTAAACCACTTGTGATTTCTTTACATCAATAAAGTGATCACTTGAGAAACCTAAATTCACAAGCACAGCATCAAGTGTTGTTGAGAATGAGGGAAGAACACTTTCCCTCGTATCACAAAACGAAAATGGCACTCGGTCGAGCGCATACCTCCACCAGGGTGAAGAGTTTACGTTTTGTATCCCACTGATAGGTCGGATCTGAATCCGGACCAGAACCAAAATCGAATCGGGTTGTTCATGGAACCTAACCAAGTCATCCACTAAGTTTTGTCGCAACTCGTCCACAACGTTTTGAAAAATCATGCTATATATCGCTTTGGACCAATCTCTCAACGATGAAGAATCACTTGATAAATTAACAAAAAAAATTCTCCAATCCAGATCCGGATCTTCACCAAAATCAAGTCAATTCTTCCTTGTCACAAACCCAACCTGTCCACCAAGGTTTTGGCTGAACCCATCCACAACGTTTTGAGAAATCGTGCTATGATCGATTTTTGGCCGAATCACTTAAATAAATTTAGATATTCGTGGAGGATCTCTAAGTCTTACTCACGTTGTTGTTCTTCATCTTCTTCTGGTGGACTTTTTTGTTTCACAACCTACAGTTTTCATCAAAACTTCCTGAAACTTGGCATATATATGTAAAAATACCCTGCACAGACAGTAACCATCTCCGATTTTGAAAATTCCTCCGAGAAAAAAAGTTATGACGTCAAAATATCTCCGCTAATGGAAATCGCCTAAAAAAATTATCTCCGAAACTAGGCAAGCTTTTTGAATTCTGTTTGCGGGAATCAAACAGGGCATCAGCAGAGATGAATTACCGCACATATGATACATCACTATGACGTCATATCAATTTTTATGATGTCATTCCTATTTTTTGACATTTTTTGTTTCACAACCCAAAGTTTTCATCGAATCTTCGTGAAACTTGCCATGTATATGCAGAAAGCCTACGCGCAGGCAGTAACCATCTCCGATTTTGGAAATTCTTCCTAGAAAAAAAAGTTGACATCATAATATCGCCGCGAATGGAAATCGCCTATACCATTATCTCCGAAACTAGGCAAGCTGTTTGAATTTTGTTTGCGGGAATCAAGCTGGGCATTAGCACAGATAAATTATCGCAAACCTGATACATCACAATGACGTCATATTCGTTTTTATGACGTCATCATTAAGAGGAGGAGGATCTTAGCTCATTTGAGCTTGTTTTCCTGATTTTCACCAAAATCTCAAGAATTCGTCCTTGTCGCGCATCCAACATGTCCAGCAGGTTTCACCTGAACCCATCCATAACTTTATGAGAAATAATGCTCACAGACAGACAAACAGGGGTGAACATATAATCTCCGTCCACCTTCGATGGCAGAGGTAACAAAACCTTCATGTAGCCAACAAACGTGCTCGTTACCTACACAACGAAAGTGTTCACTTAAAAAAGACAAAAACAACATTAACAACAACA
Source organism: Eptatretus burgeri (assembly GCF_056783735.1). Lineage (NCBI taxonomy): Eukaryota > Metazoa > Chordata > Myxini > Myxiniformes > Myxinidae > Eptatretus > Eptatretus burgeri. The sequence continues at coordinate 11,826,029 of NC_140967.1, forward strand.
AAACAACATTGACAAAAGAGAAACAGGTGGGAAGTAAAACGAACACCTTAATGTACGACACGCGCGAAGGTCTCTGTATGGCAAAGCCTGTTTTCCTCACTGTGGTGTACAGCTTTGTGATTGTGAAAAAAATCCATTATTTAGGAAATAAAATTAAATAACGCCAAAAGGCTCTCGTGAGCAAAAGTACAAGAAAGATGGAACGCTGAAAACAATTAGGTGTCACGGACCGACAGACCAACATTTGGTCAGTTCAGATTGAATCGTGGAGTGTTCACAAACACGATGGTAAACACATGACATCAGTGTGTTCCACGTGAAGTGCAGGCACAGCTAGGGGAGGTCGAGTGATGGGTTGGGGCTTGTTTTTGAGAAAATGAAGTTGGAAATTTGTTCGGAGTTAATGGAACGGAGTATGAAACGGAGCTCACTTCTCAGCTCGAGGCGCTGTCATGTCGGTTGATGGGTCGGATTGGAACAGGTTAGTGTTAGGTAGTCGACAGGATGGTACAAAGGTAGCGAGCGCACTTTCCTTTGAACGGTGGAGCCTGGGGTTTGATTCGTGACCCGACTATAAACTCCCGGATTGGTGTTTTTTGCGCAGGGCATTGCATCACAAAGTGCACCGTCTCTTTGGATGGACGTTAAGCCGGGTATCCCTGTCCCATCTGCAGCATTATCTGGTGCACTCACGATGTCTTTCGTAAATGGCAAGTGGGTTGTCGCCGACACCCTGAACCAAATCCAAATTAGCTCCAGTCTGACGTCATACCTGGCCAGCCGGCTCGTGAAAGACTTGGGACAAACAATTTCTCTGACCGATCCCACAAGGTGGGATTAATTGGGCAGTTGTAGTCGTGGTAGTAGTAGTAGCAGCAGTAGTTTGTCGTAGTCGTAGTAAGGGATCACAGGTTAACGTGTTGCCGGCATAGCTCAGATATAGACCCGACTACAAATCGTCAAACTGGTGATTCACATCGACGAGCGCAACATTCTTCGGTAATGCTGGCACACTGGATGCCCGGACATTAAGCTGGTTGTTCCATGCACCAGCATTGGTTTTCGGTGGACATTAAATATCCCACGGTGACTTTCACAAAGACTAGGCAGGTGTGTGCCGGTGCAGCAGCCAAATTCAAGCACAAATGTGAAGGATTACTGCAACAGCAGCATTGCGGTGCCCGAGTAGCGATGCAACCAGGGAACTCTAAATTGAATCCTGGTGTAATGTTTTAAAGTCTCATTGCAGCGGACGGGACAAGCCCCGTGAGTAGTTATGCAAGTGACCTCATGCAGAAATGCTGTGAAGTAACTGAGTAACTGTTTGGATGAGAGGAATCTGTTAATCCATGAGTGTTAAAAGAGTTTGAGGTTGTAGGTTGAAGGAAAAAGTGAGGACATTAAATCATTCCAAACTCGAACTGCATGTGGAATGAAAAATGTTGTGTGTCACTGCGTTGTACAAGTATTGTATGTCAAGTGATGTGTGTAGAGGACAAGCGAAAATATTATATGCATCAGCAAATGATAACGGCCCTGCGAGATAAAACAAACCTTTAAAGCACTTATTAAGTGTATTTGCATCTGTAACCAATCAGCAAGTGTGCTGCAGGAATAGCAAGATGGCATGTCAAGAAATATGCCTGGTGTTGGCTTAATGGTTAGGGTGGTGGGCTTGGGATCCTGAGTTCAAATCCCCCTCAGTTGTTGAATTAATACCAGGTGGGGTTGACTCTGCCTTTCATCCTTCCGAGGTCTGAAAAAATGAGTGCCAGCTTGCTGGTATCCTGTGTCGGAGTGGCGACCTGTCCAGCATTGTGTCCAATATCGAAGGAGGCTGCTGAGGCAGCACCAACGCTCTGCAGAGAATGGTCTCAACAGATGGATGGTGGGCTTGGGATCCAAGGGTCCTACTTGAGTTGAAATCCCGCTCAGATGTTAAATTAATAGCAGGTGGGGTTGACTTTGCCTGTCATCCTTCCGAGGTCGGCAAAATGCGTACGAGCTTGCTGGTATCCTGTGTCGGAGTGGCGACCCGTCCAGGAATGTGCCCAATAGCCAAGGAGACTGCTTAGGCAGCACCAACGCTCTGCACAGAGTATGGTCCCGATGGATGGATGGATGTGAAGAAAAAGCTTTGGTTCATCGTTCCGCAAGAAAATGTCCCATTTGATGGTCATATGGTCGATTCTTGATCATTGTTCATTGGAAGTGTAATGTGAGGACATTTGTCATTGTCTGGGTTGTTACTTCGGAGACGAAGTTGACTTGCATTTCCCATGCAATTCCTCAGGGATATATTGACGATTTTTCTTCATGTCCGGCTCTAAATGGCCAAGTTTTGTCAACAGTTTTGGGGTCTATTGGCTCTCCGACCTGTACTTCGCCCCCAATCTGCTAACCATATCGACTCTGCACAATGCCCATTGTCTTTACAGTTGCAGCTTCGCTCCAAGTCTATTTCCAAACTGGGGACGACTCACGTTCACCTGTGAGATGTCTAGCGGCTAGGTTTGATTCGCAGCCCAACTATAAGCTTGCATCAGATTAGTGCTTTGCAGGTCTGTTGTTGCATCACAATGTGCATCGATCCAAAATTGAATAGATGTTAAAACTGGTCATCCAGTCTGCTCGTATGAGTTGTTTGACCTGACTACAGGTGCCAGTGTTTAATGATGAAGAGTGGACCAGTTATACCCAACACTGAACAAATTCCAAATGCTTGCTCAATTCAATGAGCTGCAGTCAATGAGTATAAAAGTGCCAGGGCTGACCCGTCGTCTCATGAAAGACTTGGCGCGGAAACAGCTGCAGGTGTACACAGGACACTCCGTACATCTCTACAAATGTACATCTCTCAGACATCACCGATTCACACATAAGCTACCTCCAAGTCTTGCCAGTATCCCTGCACCCCTCCATCCCCAATACATCAAGGTATCGACCTAATGTACTGTTTCTGATGCCACTCTCTGTTCATGGAGACCATTCCATACATCAACTACTTTCTGAGAGAACGATCCTTGCCTTACTAATAAGTCGATGGCCTCTCTGCAAAAGCTGGTGAGTGATTCCCTGGACAATTAGCAATGCTGAGCGAAGCCTATTTGTCTCAATGTTTGGTGCAAGACGAATTTGTGAATAACATTGTCCACCAAAGTTCATGTGAAGATCGAACAAGTCGGATTTCACAGCTTGATCACCGTATCCACAATTTGTCCTGCTTTATACACCGAGTTACCAAATGTGCAAGATGTGTTTGCTTCGATTTTCTAAATCATTCATACCATTCATATTGTTGTTTGAGGCGGAACTGATGTGTAACACTATACGCTTGTGCATGAGCAAATAAAAGTTTGGGTGCATTAAAATTAGAAGGGCACTCGGTGGAGCACGTACCTCCACCATGCAATGCCGGATCCATGAGAACATATCGGGCCCAATATATTTTTGAAATATCATGCTATGTATTGTTTTTGGGCCGATCTGTCAATGGTGAAGAATCACATTAAAAATTCAATAACTCTCTTATTAGTGGCGCCGCACAGCTCACATATTCAAAAGAATTGTGCACTAAGTGATAAAAGCACCAAATTTGGCACATTTGTAGAAAGACACATTATGAAGCGATTTGGATATTTGGCCACCACAGATTTAGCCTCTGAGGGCCATGACAGCCATTTTACAAAATGGCGGCCAGGTGACATTAAAATGGCTACCAGAGGAATTAAAATGGCTAGGGCTTGTAGATTTGTGGAACAATTTCATCGTTTATGGGGTCTATGGATGTGCCTCACCGAATACTACAAACGTATGGGAGCAGATTTTCGAAATTAGAAATTTTGAAGGGGGGAAAACCCTTTTTTTTGAGAAATTTTTCCAATCACTGTGGCTTCTATGTTTATACTGCGGTGACAACTATTACTGTGCCTATATATGCGACTAATGAGGCTCTACAAAATAGCAGTTAACGATTTTCGCGTTTTTTAAAGGGGCGGGGGGGGGTGAGGGGGGGAGAAAAATAGAAAAATCGCTCTGGGCCCCACTACATTTATGTTTTTTTTAAGAAAGTCCGCGCCACCACGTAAAGGGTCACCCAACTGGTTGGCCCCCCACATGGCAGCAGGAAGGCCTAACTATAGCTAAGCTGTCCGGGGGGGGAGGCGCTACTCCCCCAACTATCGGTTGGACTAAACTAGCTAACCTAACCTAACCTATAGTCCAACCTATAGTCCTGCGCGTGACATAATTACACAACAAGCGTAAAATAAATTACAATGAAAAAGCGTGTTAGAATAAACATTCCTGGAAATATATCATCAACAACAACTGACTAAAATATGATCTAAAAATGACCAAACATCCACCCACCCCGAAGCTTCTATTAAATCATTAAAAGTTAAATGCATGGTGTATTTACAAAAGAAATATAAAATAATTTACTCAAGAAATACAAAATTCCACATTATACATTTCGATGACACATGATGTTACAGTGATATGATGAAAAACGCAAAATTAAAAGTAGAAATATCTAGTTCTGGGTGCATTCCCCCTCACACTGGCGCAGAGCAGTACATTCAAGTGCAGCCTTTTTGCACTTGCGACGATTCACACAACCCTTCTTACATTTACATGACAGCAGTTCACGGCAAGTTTGGGCTGCTTGTGGTAATCTTGTCCAGTGGGGCTCATGCAGCCATCCTCACTTTTGGTCCACCCCCAGCTGGTTGCCGGCGGCAGCTCTGGTGCAGGGAGCAACACCTGGCCCCATACATGACCTCCCTGGTAGGCTGCCCTCTTAACGTGCTCTTCCAGAGCTGCCTTGGTTGGAGGAATCAACTCCACATTGTTCTTCCTTGCAAAAAGTTTCTTGCGTGCCTTGTCAAAGTCTGTGCATGGACTTGTTCTGTCGTACAGGAGGATGACAAATCTCTCAATGGTGTACATGACCTCTTCTGGTCTGTCACTTGGTGCAGATGACAACTTTAACAGTGCTTCGGTCAACTCTGGCAACACATTCCAGACTGCCCACGCAGTCTTCTTCCCATGACTTGCAAAACTTGACAGTGTCACACCCTGTCAGAGAATGGAACATCGTACGTGTTTGTGCTATTTCATGGGCTGCCAGGTATCGGAACCCTTTTCCAGTTCCGAATGTAATCCACAGTTCATTTTCTGGCTGCAGATTCTGGACAACTGAGACAGCCAACACCACAACATCTGTGTCAACCATTCTGATCATGATTTTGTTGTGGCCATGGCGGGCTGCATGAGATACATGAAGCAGCATTCGACTGTCGGCTTGCTGCAGACTTCTTCTCCATCAGTGATGATGCGCTTGCATGCATCAGTATTATGGCTGTCATCAGCAGTTACACGCATTCACTTTTTGGTGCTCTGTACTTTTGTCCTGTTATATTTCAGTCGACGGGTTTCGTGATAACCAGCACTGTTCGCAACCATAGCTGCTTCAATTCCGTGACCTTTCTCCCACCTTTCATCCCCCTCACTCTTCCTTCTCAAAGTTGCCCCCCCTCTCATCCACCAACCTGCCTCCCTCCACTGCCCTCTCACCTCCATCTCTTCACTCCACCTCCTCAAATCCTCAACTGCCTTCTTCCTTGTCTCTTGTCCCCCCTCTCCCCCAGCACCACAGAGCCTTTTCTCCTCATTCAGCCCCCTCCCCTCGCTGTTCTGCAATACCCCACACTCCTTCAGCAACCCTCCTGACCTGCCCCCCTCGTCCCTTGTCCTACCCTCCCCCTCCCCCTCCACCTCCTGCACCCAAAGCCTCCTCCCCTTCCTCTTCATTAAAAGTGTGGACCTCAAATATCCGGGGCCTTCGCTCAAACCTTTCAGATCTTTCCATACAGGTTGCCACTGACAAACCAGATATTATCTGCCTAACAGAAACTTTCCTCTCCCAAGACGTGTCTGACTCCCAAGTATCTCTCCCTGGCTACTCCCTCTTACGGTATGACAGACCTGAGCCTCGTCCTGGTGGAGGTGTTGCTCTCTTCATCAAAGACTCTATTCCTCACTCTCCATGCACTGCTCTCACTCCCCCACACCCCCAGGAATACCTCTGGCTTCGGCTTCCCCTCCACTCCCACCTCATGTTTATATGTGTACTGTACCGTCCACCGAACAGTGATGACTCCATCTACATCTCACTATCCGAAAACATGGACCATCTTCTATCTTCTCATCCAAACTCTCTCTTCCTCTTATGTGGTGACTTCAATTGTCATCACGCCAGTTGGCTAGGTGTGGGTACCTCTCTCACCTGCCATGGCACCTCAGCAAAAGCTTTCTGCGACTCATTGGGACTGACTCAATCGGTCAACTTCCCGACCCGGATCTCAACCAATGGTACTCCATCTCTTCTGGATCTGATTTTGACAAATTTCCCTGACAATATCTGCTGCTCTTCCTTCGCTCCAATTGGTTCTTCTGACCACGTCCTTGTTAAAGTGGACATCTCTCTGGCTGTTATCAGAGAACCACCTCACCGCCGTCGAGTCTGGCATTTCACTCAAGCCGACTGGCAGGGTCTCCGAGCAGCCATCAAACTGACAGACTGGTCTCCTATCACTACTTTCTCAAACATCAACTCATCCTGGGAATTCTTTCAAAGAAACTTGCTCTCCCTCATGCACAGATTTATCCCCTCTCGTGTTCAGTTGTCTTACCCTTCCTCCCGCCCTTGGTTTACTGAAGCTTGTGGTGAGGCAGTTGTCCTGAAACAACTTGCCTTTGCCTCATGGAAAGCAAACCCAACTGAGGGCAATCTCAGGTCTTTCCACAAAGCTCGGAACAAGTGTGTATCTACCTTCAGGAGAGCCAGAAAACAACATCTTTCTCATCTCAAGTCTGAACTCTCAAACCTCTCTCCCTCCTCAAAATCCTGGTGGCGTTTAATCAAATCTGTTTCTGGTGTATGTTCCCCCTCCATCCCCTCCCTTACCTCAAATGGCCGCACTGCTGATTCCACACGTGATAAAGCTGAATGTCTAAACTCGGTGTTTGCAGCTAAATATTGTGTCCTAAACCCATCACTATCTCTACCCACCTTACCCAGTCGCACCCAACTGTCCCTGGACTCTGTGTCCTTTTCTCCTGACAAGGTGGAGAGCTTGCTTTCAAACCTCGAGTCAGATTCTGCAACCGGTCCAGACGGCATCAGCCCACGTGTCCTCAAAGCCTGCTCTTCTGCTCTTGCTCACCCTCTCTCTGTTCTATTCACCCTCTCATTTTCCCAAGGTCATCTGCCATCTGCTTGGAAATCTGCTAACATCACTGCCCTGCATAAAAAAGGTGCAAAAACAGATCCCTATAACTACAGACCAATCAGCCTTCTCCCAATCATCAGCAAGGTGATGGAATCCATCATCGCCTCAGATATGAAATCCTTCCTCTTCTCCAATTGCTTGATTTCCAATCATCAATTTGGTTTCAGACCAGGTCACTCTACCCTGGATATGCTGCTTCTGCTCTCCCATCAATGGATGGAGGTCCTCAATGCCAGACAGGAAATCCGAGCCGTATCCCTGGACATATCACGTGCTTTTGACACAGTCTGGCACCCTGCCCTACTCACCAAACTCTCTTCCCATGGTATTCAAGGCCATCTCCACTCATGGCTCGCAGACTTCCTCTCCTGTCGCAGTCAACGTGTGGCCCTAAATGGAGTTCTTTCATCCCCTCTTCCTGTGCAGGCTGGAGTTCCTCAAGGTAGCGTTCTGGGCCCTGTTCTTTTTCTGGTTTTCATCAATGATCTCTCGGACTCTCTGGAAAATCCTCTATTTCTCTTTGCCGACGACTCCACCCTCTGCCGTACCATCTGTCATCCCTCAGACCGGCAAGCAGCAGCTTCTTCGCTCACTGCAGATCTGGATAAAATCACAAACTGGTCCAACACGTGGAACCAGTCAAATCAATCCAGACAAATCTCACACTCTCACTATGTCTCTTCGAAAGGACTGTTTACAAAACCCCCCCATCCACTTTCTCAACAATCCTCTGGAAGAAGTCTTTTCTTTCAAGCTTCTAGGTCTCACTATCTGCCATGACCTTTCCTGGGAAAGTCACATTTCCAACCTCGCCTCAAAAGCCAGTCGCCGACTGGGAATCCTCCATCGTGCTAAGTCCTTCCTCGGCCCTCTTGAGCTCCTGACCACTTACAAAGCTTTTGTCCGTAGCCTGATGGAGTACTGCTCTCCCCTCTGGGCTGGTGCTCCTGCCTCCCACCTTTCTCGGCTTCACACTGTCGAAACCAGGGCATTTAAGATCATCGGCATCTCCCGCAATGAAGCTGAGTCTTTGGGCCTCTCACTCAATCACCGCAGGTTGGTCGGTGGTCTTTCTGTCTTCTACTGACTCCTCTCCAGCCTTGCCCCCTGCTCTCTCTGCGATTTGTCCCCACCACATTTCCACAGGGCGCTCAAGGTCCGCCAACAACCCCCTTCTGGTAAAACTACCAAAATCACGAATCACTGCTCATCTTCACTCTTTCATTCCTCTTTTTTCCCGCCTTTGGAATAAACTTCCTCACTCTATTCTTTCCCATTCTTCCCTCCAGGCTTTCAAAACAGCTGTTCACCACCACCTCTTATCTTCCCCCATCCAAATCCTCGATCTTTTCTACCCCCGATAATCCACCCAAGCCCACTTCCTTCATTTCTCCTACTTTCCTTCCTGAAAGTCCCTGAAATGTCCATCTTCTCTTCGCCATGTTCTCCGTCCCATCCCCATCCCTCTCCCTTCCACAGTTCACCTAATGTGTCTGTTCCCCACTGTTTTGTCCCTTCCACTCCCGCCCCTCTTGTCTCATGCCTCCTTGCTGTGAGTTGTGTGTTAGCTCTCATACGAGCCTCGACCAAGGTATACAAAAAAAAAAAATAAAAAAAAACCTTCATCAAGCCGGCGTAACTGAAGCATACGTGGAAGCTCCTTTAGTTCATTGAATCTGATCAGATTTTCGGCCAGGGAACTGTAGCCGCTCACAACATCGGTTCGCTTGGACTGTGAGGGACGAGTCAGTGTCTCTTTCGTGTCGTCTTGACAGATGATACACAGGTTCCAGTTCGTTGTTGGTGGATGTGACAACATTGAGACAGGTCGCTCTGGGTCGACCAACTTGAAGCTCTTGGACATGGCTGCTATTAAGCAACGACCACCATCACCAACCTGCAATGACAAATAAATATATTAGAGTCCATGTTACGACTATACGAGCATATTATACAAAATTTTAATTATTTCCCAAAAAAAGGTTTTCCCCCCTACCCCACCCCCCTTCACAATTTCGAAAATCTGCTCCCACACGTTTGTAGTACTCGGTGAGGCGCATCCATAGGCCCCATAAACGATGAAATCGTTCCACAAATGTAGAAGCCCTAGCCATTTTAATTCCTCTGGTAGCCATTTTAATGTCACCTGGCCGCCATTTTGTAAAATGGCTGCCACGGCCCTCAGAGGGTAAATCTGTGGTGGCCAAATATCCAAATCACTTCATAATATGTCTTTCTACAAGTGTGCCAAATTTGGTGCTTTTATCACTCAATGCACATTAGGTTAGCTATGCTGCCCCACTATATTCAGATCCGGATTCGGATGTTCACCAAAATTGAATCAATTCTTTCTCATCACACCCCCAACGTGTCCACCAAGTTTCGTCCGAATCCATACACAACTTTTTGAAATATCGTGCTACTTATCGGTTTCACCCTTTCTCTCAATGGTAAAGAATCACAAAAAAATAATCAGATCCGGATTCGGATTGTTCACCGAAAATTGAATCAATTCTTTCTCATCACACACCCAATGTGTCGAGCAAGTTTCGCCCGAATCCGGTCACAACTTTTTGAAATATCGTGCTACTTATCGGTTTCGCCCTTTCTCTCAATGGTAAAGAATCACAAAAAAATAATCAGATTCGGATTCGGATTGTTCACCGAAAATTGAATCAATTCTTTCTCATCACACACCCAATGTGTCGAGCAAGTTTCGCCCGAATCCGGTCACAACTTTTTGAGATATCCTGCACACAAACATAGAAACAGACAAACAAACAAACAGACAGAATGGGGGTGAAAACAACCTCCTTTACCTTTGGTGGTGGAGGTAATAAAAGTTTTGAGAATGAGGGTAACTCTCTATGCCTGGTGTTGGCTTAATGGTTAGGATGGTGGGCTTGGGATGGCTTGGGATCCAAGCAGCGTCCTAGGATCCTGAGTTCAAATCCCATTCAGCAATTGAATTGACACCAGGTCGGGTTGACTCTGCCTGTCATCCTTCCGAGGTGGGCAAAATGAGTGCCAGTATGATGGTGTCCTGTGTCGGAGTGGTGACCTGTCCAGGATTGTGCCCAACAGCCAAGGAGACTGCTCTGTACAGATTATGGTCCTGATGGATGGATGGATGGATGGTAACACTCTCATTAAGGGAAACTACCAGTGAAAAGTTGTGAGAAGGGTTCTTGTTTTCATCTCATCTCATTTTGAACACAATGTCAGGTGTTATGTGTTTTCTACACCGCAACACGTATGATAAAATATATACTTGACACGTTACGCATTTTCTACAACACATTTGTCACGTATGTAACATTTTATACAGTACGTACTCGTATTTCACTCACACTCCTTTTCCTTGGTGGAGATTTTGTGCCTGATTGGCTCTAGATAGGTCGGACCATGAGTTTTACGAACATCACCAGTCGAGGTTCATTTCGGCAATTTTTGGGAGCAGATGTTCGTGCAATCATTGTGTGTCAGGCTGGATCGAAACTAGATGTTGTTGTCTCATGTGGGTGCATGAGTTCACTTGGTCATTAATTTATATTTGAACTAAAAAAAAAACGCATTGCCTTTAACTGAAGAATAACAATCTTTATCAAAACACTTGGTGTTGTAAAGGTTAGAGCATCCACTCCGAGTCTGGAGGGATGCTGGTTCAAACCCAGGCTGTCATACCAAAGACTTAAAAAAAAAAACATGTATGTGCTGCTTCCTTGCTTGATGTTCAGCATTTTAAAAGAATAGAGCACGGACAATCCTTGTGGGTTGGCATCCATGGGGAGGAAGAAATTATGTGAAGGGAAGCTGGGTACGGTGAGAAAAGCGGTGCCATTATGACGTTGCTGGTACCAAGAGTATCGCAGGAAGTGACAGCACTTCCCCCAAGCTCAGTGGCTGTGTGAAGTGTTTGTTTTGTCAGTATGTCCATGTGTGTGTGAGTGGCAGCAGCTCCATTACAAGCCTTTGACCTTGTATTAAAATAAGAAAAGAAAAGTAAAAGGTCAGTGAATAATTTCGAGAACATTTTTGTGTATGGCTGAAAAGTGGCATCCTTTGGTGGCGGTGTCTTTCGTACTTGTTGCATTTAGAATTGGTAACTGGAAAGTTGGAGAGAAAGTCTTTTCTGTGCACTTCTTCTTGTCAAGTCCTTTCCTCGTTCATCGAGATACCTTGGATGATGGGTTGTCTCCAGACACTGTACTTCGGAACTCAGCAGTCTCCTGCCCATTCTCTACCTCTTCCAACCATAAAGCCATTTATGTGTTTGGTACTTTGTGTTTTACAATTTGTTCTCTCATCCATTCTGTCAGTCCTATTATTGTAAGCTCCGTTGTCTTATTCCAGTTAATCCTTATATTTTCTCTACAATTTGGTCTTTTTGTAAGTAATGCACGTAATTTTCTGTCTTTCACTATTCTGAGATCACCTGTGATAATGTGTTTATGATGTGGATCTTTACCTCCGCCACTGAAGGTGAAGGAGGTTATGTTTTCACCTCTTTCTGTCTGTTTGTTTGTCTGTTTGTGTGCAGGATATCTCAAAAAGTTGTGGACGGATCCAGATGAAATTTTGTGGACAGCTTTGGTGTGTGACGAGGATGAATTGATTAGATTTTGGTGAAGATCCGAATCCGGATCCGGATGCGAGAATTATTAAATTTTGAAAGGGATTCTTCACCATTGAGAGATAGGGCCAAAAACTATATATAGCATGACATTTGAAAAATGTATTGGGCCTGATACGTTCTTGTGGATCAGGCATTGCGTAGCGAAGGTATGCGCTCTTTCGAGTGCTCGTTTGAATTGAATATATTTTCATCCCATTCTTAATTCAATTGAATAATAGTGATAAAAACGTCATGGGTCAGGGTCAGGTGTCCAATCATGGCCGGGTAGCATCAAAGTATGTCCTGGTCTTTGATGACTAGGACATCTGGTCTTGGTACCTGGTCATCTTGGTACCTGGTCATCTTGGTACCTGGTCATCACTGCCAGCAGTTATAAAATGGTGGTTCTAATTATGTCTCTTATTATCCCGCCCCCCCCCCCCCCAGAGGCAGGGAGCGGGATATTGTAATCGTCCGGTTTGTTTGTCTGTTTGTTTGTCTGTCTGTTAGCAACTTTACGGCAAAACGGCTTTAGCAAACACTATCAAATTTAATCCACAGGTGGGCAATGAACCTTGGACGACCCCATTAACTTTTGGGTCCAATTGGATCAAAGGTCAAGGTCAAGGTCAAGGTCACGAAAAGATCAAAATCGTTTTTCACTCATAACTTCGTCAAAATGATCTGATTTACTTCAAACTAAGCTTATAGTGAACCTTATTCTATTTGTCACTTATAATCCTACCCATTCCTATGGTGAAAAATGCATATTTGTGAAGATCGGTAGGGTCCGAATTTTTGGGGGTCATGGTCATCGGTCAAAATTACAAAAATTCCATTATAAATCAAAAAAAGGTTAGGAACATGCGTGTTTACTATGGAAGACATATATCAAGTCCTTTATTGGCTTTCATTTGACACTATGACCTTTGACCTTACATGGCCTTGAAAGGTCAAAATCATTTTACGGTCATAACTTCGTCAAAAATGGTTGAATTGACTTCAAACTAAGACTAAAATATTCCTTATTCTATTCCTTATAATCAACATTCAGGTTAAGGATGTATCAAATTTAAATTTGATCCCCAAAATAACTTTATGCCTTAATGGGTGGGATTTGTTGTGCCTGGCACCACTTGTTAATTATGTAACACACCAGTGCACAAAACTACACAAACACCACACAAAACAAGTCCTCATGAGGGTCTACAATGGCTGATTGCTCTTTTTATTCTAATGAGTGTTGTGGATAATGTCGATTACAGGTTTGGAATTATAAATGATCCAGAATTTTTTAATACCGGAATAAAACCTCGCCTTTTCACAGTGGTTTTTTTTAAGCATTCATAAATTAGTCTAATCGCCCCCTGTAATACCACCTGAAAATGGTTTCAAACTTCATTCTCTACTTGCGATGATGAACCTGATCTTACAAGGGTTTTTGTACATTTTTGCGATCCAATAAATGAATGGTAATTTATGGTGTACATCTGGAACTTACAGTCTTCTAGTTTTGGAGTGATTTATATGGTGTTGTATCGAGTCTTTTTTATTATCATTACTCATTTTGTAGGTCTTTGAGAATCCAGTCTGTAAGCCCAATTTTTCCAAAAAATGTTTTAATGTCGAATGTTATACATACAATTCAAATATTATTATTTGCTTTGTCAATTGGAACAATAACATATTGTGTTTGAAACTGTTTAAAATAATCACTTGTCTCTGCATTGTTTAAAATTGCGTTTGGATTATTGATTTCAAACTTTTCTTTTCAATCAACAATTCTCCTTTTATTATATGTTTCTCTACCTCCTCCAACCATGAAGCCATTTATGTGTTTGGTACTTTGTGTTTATCAACGTGTTCTCTCATCCATTCGGTCAATCCGCAGAGTAAATGCACAGTGAAGCTGCTGGGTCGATGACAAGTATCAGGAAGAGTGGAGAGAGACACGTGTTTACAGGAGGTATATAGTTAGAAAGGACACAAGGAAGATTATTATTTTTGATGGAATTTTGAAGAATAGGTAAGATTTGGGAATGGAAGGTTGCAGGAAGAAATCGTGAAGGTAATGGCGAGAGTGGGTCAGCTCAAGTGGAATAAATATGGTGTGCCGGCAGAAGGAGGAAGAAGAAGAAAAAGAAGAAGAAGAAGAAGGATGGGGACTCATGGTTATGCAGGGAGAAAGGTAGTTTTTTTTCTTTCTTTTTTTCTTTTGAATTTAAGACAAGAAACAGAGTGTTTAGTTGGGAGGGATGGGGGGCATTGGGAAAGTGGGGAAAATTGGAATTGAAGGTCACAGGGAGAGAATAAAAATAAAAACGATCATACACCTCGAGCCTCAAGGAACCTGGTAAGACAAGGTCGACGAAAATTTACAAAATAGCACGATTTTTGAAACAAAACCGAACTAGGAACACACAGTAATGTGTAGGTGAGAAAATAAACAGTTAAAACGGGACAAATAACAACTGGAACCTTAACTTTGAGAAAGTCCACAAAGATCCCTGAGAGAAACCTGCCGTTGCTGCAAACCCAGAACCCCAAATTCCCTGCTTTCCTTCCTGAAAGTCCCTGTAATGTCCATCTTGTATACCCCGTGTTCCCCGTCCCATCCCTCTCCCTTCCACAGATCTCCTAATGTCACTGTTCCCCACTGTTTTATCTTTCCCACTCCCGCCCCTCTTGTCTCATGCCCCCCTCGCTGTGCGTTGTGAATTCACTCTCATACGAGCCTCGACAAGGTATACAAAAAAAATCCTATAATTATAAATTCCATTGCTTTATTCCACTAAATCCTTATATTTTCTCTATAATTTGGTCCTTTTGTAAGTAATGCACATAATTTTCTATCTTTCACTATTCTGAGATCACCTGTGATAATGTGTTTATGATGTGGATCATTAAATATGGAATGTTCACAATTACAATGATGTTTGTTATTTAACCATTCCTCTCCCTCTACAGACTGCACCGTTTCATTATAGTTGAAGATCTTTCTCCGAATTGCATTTTGTAAAGTGTACACATCCCTTGGTGGCTCTCTCTGTTGTATTGTTTCTGGAAGTTTACCACACACTTCCTTCTGTTGTAGTTACACACACACACACACACACACACACACACACACACACACACACACACACACACACACACACACACACACACACACACACACACACACACACAAACACACACACACACACACACACACACACACACACACACACACACACACACACACACTAGTGTAGATATAAAAAAGGTCCAAGTGGTCTAAAACTCAAAATGGTCAAGGGTCTAAGCTGCCTAATCTTTCTGAAGGCTGTAAAGGGGTCTAAATGGTATCAAGGTCTAAGGCGCTGTTCTTCATGGCATGGCCTGTGAGCCACTGGCGGCCCTGGTGGCATAAAGTGCGGCCCCTGACGTGCAGCCAATAATACCCAAATGTGAAAATACCACCATAATCCACCATAAACGCTATCAAATTGACACAATGGTTTCAAATGAGTGTTCCAACGCAAAGCATAAAAGTAACATAACTACATCAGTAGATGGCAGCAAACAAACAATTATGCTTGCAGCCCAGGTAACCACAACGCGAGAAGAGTACATCAGGGAGGAGCCTAATAGCAGCCATTACATCATCCTGCAGGTGGTGTGGCAGCTCTCACACAGATGCCTTATCGGCAAAAGTGTCCCCCCCTCGAAAAAATAGTGAAGATCACTGGTCTAAGGGGTCGAAAGGGACTTAAGGGGTGTGAAGGTCCAAAGGTTCTAGGGTTAAAAAGGATATAAAAAGTCGAAAGGGTGAAGGAATCTAAAGGTGTCCAAAGTATTGAGGGGTCTTAAAGGTAAAAAGGGTCTCAAGGGGTCTTGTGGGTCTTTGCGGACTTTTGCATCATCTGGGTCTATTGCATCACCTGGGTCTTTTGGGTCATCTGGGCCTTTGGGGTCTTTCTCTTTCATATGCAGCACAAAGTTGCAGGTAGCATCATTGGATGAAGGCACGGCTCTGCCGCTGATGCAATGCCCCTTTACCAGGCCAATGGTACTTATTTCGCCGACCTCGGAAGGATGACAGGCTGAGTCAACCCTACCTGGTGTTGATTCACTGGGACAGGGCCCAAACTCAGGACCCTAAGATCCCAAGCCAGCCACCTTAACTGCAGGCTGAGTCAACCCTACCTGGTGTTAATTCAATGGTGACAGGGCCCAAATTCAGGACCCTAAGATCCCAAGCCAGCCACCTTAACCGCTAAGCAAACACCAAGCTTGTCTTTTGGGTTCTCAAGGTTTTTTGGGTCTGAAAGGGTCTTCAATGGTGGAAGGGGTCTTAGATGTCTAAGGCATCAAAATGTACATTCCAATAGTACGTATTTAATAGACGTACCGTATTTTCCGGTGTATAAACCGCACTTTTTTGGCAAAAAAAAAGGTAAAAGTTGGGGGTGCGGTTAATACACAGGTATAGGAAAAAAAAAAGTCAGTCTTAAAAACGATTCCTGCTTAATTTCAATTACATGGCAAATGAACACGTTTGTAGCAGTCAGACCTGCTGTTAATCCTCAATTCCGCCGATTAAATTTTGAAAATGAATTCAGGTTAAGAGTTTGTACAGCGTTTTATTAACCATGTGCATAAATTAAATAAATAAAAAATGGAGACACCCGGAGTTTAGGTGCGTGGCGAATACAGAGCCTCGTGTCTGAAAACGCCATGAAACACAAAGGATGGAGAAAAACACAAAGGATGGAGATGGATGGAGAAAGGATGGGATGGTCACATCAAAAGAAGAATTATTCACAATAGCTCGAGTCCAGTAATGGAGCACCCACATCTAATGAGCTTGGTGTGGCAAGCTTCCCTCGTACGTCGTATTCAAGAGGAAGACACTGACAAAGACAAGTTTCCAGCCGGTCCGTGATTGTCTTTCGGCTTCCTTTGGTTCTCTAAATTCTTCCTGGTTCTCTTTGTTTTCCCTCATTTCCAGCAACGGTTCCTAACTTGCTTCGCACGGATTACTCACGTCGACCAGACGAACTTTCTTACTTCACAGGCCTTTGTATTCGACCCAGGTTTCGAGGAACGTTAGCTGCATCTCGGTGGAACCACCACAGACAAACTTTCCTATTTCCCAGACTCGGTATTTTCATCAGTTGAAAAATCAATATTTTGTGACGTGTTTCGTGTCGGGATTTTCGACCCAGAATTCCGGGGAGCATTGGTCACATGCATTTTGGTTGAACTTTCACCATTACTCCCGTCACTACGTTGGCTGAGCATTATGTTGACTGGGAGACGGCTGGCGTACATCGGAAGGATGAGGAAGGTCGACCTTCCGATGACCTGAGGCTGGATCATCAAGGTGTGGGGGGGAGATACTGTCGGACATCATCAGGGAGCAATTCTGAAATGCTGCATCTCCAACAAATAACATGGATGGCACAGAGGATGACATCATTCGGGAGGAGGTGGCTGCAAATGGCGGTGACAGTGATGTGGACAGTGACGTGGACTTGCTCGACCCTGATTTGGACAAAAAGTTACGTGCCGTCTTCGATGAGGAAAGCATTGACGAGGATTTCCTCGGGTTTCGCTGAAAAGTTTCATCAAACCCAAACGACCCTTTTCAGGGACACAAATCCCCCCCCAAAATACGTATAATACTGGAATAAATCCCTTTTCTTCCTTTTTCCAAGTATCAAAAAAAAATCCTCTTTATAATGTTAAAAAAAATAAGAAAGAAAAATAAAAACTTCTTGATATCCTCGACTCTCTCTCTTCAATTCCTTGAAAATGAGAATAAGACTGTTAGACAAAATGAAGCGGACATGAGAGTCAGCACGTCGATACCTCCGTCACTTCGTTCCATACACAGTTAATGGACAAACGATCTTGATTAAGATCTCGATCAGGAAATAAAATGATCAATATATTCATTAATTTTGAGGGTGAAAATCGTGGGTGCGGTTTATACACCGGAAAAAAAGGTATGTGTGTGACGTCAGGATGCAACAGACGTTCAAACAGTACGTAATTAATAGACATATAGTCACACAGCTTCACTGTGAAAGGAAAAATCGAGCATTACGTAATTTATAGACATTCGTGTAGTGTGCAACCAACGTTCAAACAGGACGTGATTAGTCGACATATAGTCTTCGCAGATTGAGTGACTGACAGACGACTTCACGGACAGACCGTGGTTTTCCTATATGTATGTACGTATACACTATACGGTGCAAATTTTTTTTTCAATAAACAGGAATAAATTCCTGCGTGGGTCTAGTGTGAAAAAATTCTGACAACCCAGGACTCAAACCCAAGTACCTCATCACTTACATGGTGACAAACCCACTGAACTATTGAGTCTTTGGGTGAAACAGAAAGGTTTCAATATTGTTGTGGATCCGGGTTCACGGGGGTACTACGAGGTCGGATATCCCCGGTTCTCCTCGGACTCACCAGGAATCGAGGCCGTCGCACACGAATAAGTCAGTGTCGCGGCTGGTCACGAATCGACCGCGAATGCCAACAATTTAACCACGTGATCCAGTGTCCTCCGTCTGACTACTGTTAACTGTGGTGCATACAATCTCTTGATGGGAGAATCGCGCCCTCGGCAATCAAGCTTTTATCTTTATTGGACTTTGATTAAGGCGGCTGAGCTTACCGCTAGCACAACGTCAGACTGATGTGAGAGCCAATCCATCATCACACCATTTTAAAGCCTTTTTCCCTGAGCAGGGGTCAACTTTTTGCGAGCTCCAATCATGGTACCCTTCAGCACCAACTCCGACTCCTCATTCAGCACCATGAGGGTGCCCAAAAGGATTTCCAGAGTCTCAACAAAGATGAGTGCATCATCTGTGAAATCAACGCCAGAGATCTTGACATTCCCAAGTGATGCACCGCAGCTTGATCTTTCCGATATCCTCCCCAGAATCCAGTCCATACAAATGCTTAAAAGTGTGGGGGCCAGTGCACATCCCTGAGGAACTCCACTAACAACTGCAAATAAGTCGAAGATGGAATCACCACACTTCACAGCACTCTCAGTACCAGAATATAGTTCAGACATCAGATTGATCAGTTTTGTTGGCATGCCACGAAGACCAAGAATCCTGCAGAGGGAATCCCGATTCACTGAATCGAACGCTTTGTAGAAATGAACACAGGCTGCAAAAGCAGCCCCTGCCAAAACTCTCGTCTACATTCAGTGAGGACTCTAACAGCAAGGATATGGTGACTCACTTACCACTTTGGTGTCAAACCTGACTGCTCTGGGCGTTGGTGCTCAAGCAGATGGTGGCGAACCCTATCAATAATTGTCCGAGCAAAGACCTTGCCCGGCACTGAGAGCAGCGTCACCCCTCGGTAGTTGTTGCAGTCCTATCGATCACCCTTCCCTTTCCAGAGAGGGACAACAAGGCCCCTCTTCCAGTCAGTTGGGATGATGCCTGTGTTCCAGGCAGATCACAGAACTGCAACCAATGACATGAGTACAGCATTTCCACCAGCCCTGAGAAGTTCAGCATGGACGCAACAGGTCGCAGGAGCTTTACCTATTTCAACTGGTTCACTGGAGCCTGTGTTTCCACAAATGAAGGTGGATCACAGTTGATTGGAGGGTCAGCAACAGGGGTTGTAACACTTCGACATCCAACTCAACAGCTGATTGATCATCCTCGTCGAGCCGCTCAAAGTAACCGGCCCAGCGGTCTTTCACTTTGGGCTCCTCTGTCAAGAGCCAACCACCCTCTGCTCTAACTGCATTACACTGAGGGATGGGTTTGGAGGAACACAATGCGTGAATTCCCTTGTAAGAAGGACGAGAATCACTTGACCACAGGTGATGCTCTTCCCCCTCATAGATTCATCGCACGAAGGCCTCCTTATTTACCCTCAGCACATGTACAGTTGTTTTTCTCAACTTCCTGAACAGTTCAGCTCTGCCATTATGCCTGGCCCTGCGACTGGTCAATGGTATCCAGTGTCCCTTGAGAGATAAACTTCTACTTCGCCCTCCAGTGAGTTCCAAGACATCCACCGGCAACATCAAGGATGGTGGCCTTGAAGGCGCTCCACAACTCTTCAGGATCTCCCAAAGCACCCAGATCCCCCCCAACTCTCCACTCAGCCTGTTTGCAACAACCTCCTCAGCTACCCTCTCATCCTTGAGCTTGCTCACATCCAGCCTAGGCTGGGATGGTGTCATTCTCCTGAATTTAAGCTGCAACTTCAGAAGCATTTTAAACAGACCACTGTCCACTGTCTTGATCGCTGAGGCTGATCATCTTCAAAAGGCCGAACACCAATCGCCTCATAATCCTTTTGACTGTCGCTTTGGTACTTTACAATGAAGGGAACACGCAGAGGGAGTGCATAGTGATTGAGAATATGACAGCTCCGAGGCATCTTTACCTTCACATAGCAGTGAGCACCTGTAAGATTGTAATCTGCCTTCAAGCCACCTTACCACCGAAAGTCTTCATCCACACATAACACTCTCCTTTCCATTTATTCCTGTTTTTCAAAGCAAAAGGATAAACTGTTATATTGTCATTTCATATTTATTCATTACCTCATTGAAATAGTGGAATATTTAGCTCTTCATGCCATCAACGCCATTCACAGAAATCGCAATCTAAACAGGAAGTTGATGTCGGACAGGACCTCAGCGATCGAGATAGTTTGTTAACTTGTGCACCACCCTAATAACTATGCGGCATTCTCTCAAGCAGAGATTAAACCCTTGTCATAAAAGGTCTTTGTCTGAGGTCATTCTTTACTTATAATGGTGTCCACATATGCATTATGAAGATCATTGGTTTTGTGTGGTTTATTGTCACTGGTCTTTTCTGCATATTTCATTGGATTTTGAGTTGGACAGGTGTCCGTGACGGGCCATGACTTGCTCATAGTCACATATCTTTTCTGCATATCTCGCAGGATTGTGAGTTGGACAGGTAACCCTGACAGGCCATGACCTACTCTTGGTCACATATCGTTTCTGTATATCTTGCGGGATTGTAAGTTGGACAGGTGACCGTGACGGGCCATGAACTGCTCATGCTCACATATCTTTTCTGCATATCTCATTGGATTGTGAGTTGAACAGGTAACTGCAACAGGCCTTGACCTCCTCCTGGTCACACATCTTTTCTGTATATCTTGCTGGATTGTAAGTTGGACAGGTGACCGTGACGGGCCATGAACTGCTCTTGCTTACATATCTTTTCTGCATATCTCGTTGGATTGTGAGTTGGAGAGGCAACCATGATGGGTGGGAAGGGGATTGCCATTCTCTCAAGCAGGGCTTAGACTCATGTCATAAAAGGTCACTATCCGAGGTCATTATTTACTTTTAATGGTGTGTACTGATGCATCAGGAAAATGATCATTGGTTTTGGGTCCTGCATTGCCCCATATCTTTTCTACAAATCTCATGGGATTGTGAGTTGGACAGACAACCTTGACGGGTGTTTGAAGGCTTGGAGTGGGCAGGGAATTGATGCCTTAGGGTTGGGAAGTAAAGGTAGAGGACGGTGTTTGTGGTGGTGGTGGGGGGGGGGGATTGAGGACTTGATGTTACATTTTACATGGAATTTCCATGGGTCCCTGCTAGTTAGTTATATTCTTCGTGAATCATCTTAAATATGCATCAAAGTTACAATTGTTTGTGTAATCAGGACAGCTGTCCAACCAATTGGTGGGAAGGATTACTACAGACACACACACACACACACACACACACACACACACACACACACACACACACACACACACACACACACACACACACACACACACACACAACGACACAGTTAGGTGCTTAAAGTTGCTGAGGCAGTTTTGTTGGCTAGGGGTTACAATCCTGGATGGGCTTCCACTCCGACACAGGACACTTAACGAGAGTGCAAGAACATGGAATTTGTTCAAGGTGCCGGTCTTCTCTTCACGGACCCTGTGAGACCATCAACCAACTAATGCTGACACACAGGACACCCAGTTTAACATCCATCCATTTCTCAGTGGGGCCGAGTTGCTTAATTACAAACACATGAACCGTACGTTATCCCGAACTTTGCTTTTCAATGTATTTTGTACTTATTATGAGAATAAAGACTCGAATCACAATTTCTTCCAATATCCATCTCCTCCCAGGGCTTGTAATATGACAACACACCTTGTGTTTAACATCAAAGGAAGAAATGAAGCAAACATTTTATCGAGGTGCTATAACTTGCCAAAGGAATCAAATTCCCCTGAAATGGTGCAGCCTTCTTCTTTATACGAGCATCGGAATATTTAAGTTAAAATGTCTCGTGGAGCTTTCATTTTGTGATTGGCATCGGACACAAGCACAGTCTATGGAGGCGAGAGAAGTGAGTACTTGAATCATGTTGAAGGTTTGGGTGAAAATTCCACCATATTGGTTTATGATGGAATATTTGGACTGCTCTCTTTCCTCCACCGTGTGCATGCACATTGTAGAGAGATTTCCTCTTATTACATGACAACATTTGCAGTCAATGTAGAGATTTTTCTCAAGTGCATTTGATGAGCCAATTGCAATGAGTTCTGCCACTACGCCACCCTTTTAACAGTCTGCGTTTCTACGTGAACACTGATTGATATTATACTATACAATGCCAGTGACTGGCTCTTTGTTCTCAATCAAACATGAACGACCTTTGCCACAGTCTTCTCAAGCAGGAAAGGAAAAGTGGACAGCTACCATGGAAGATGTATGAGTGTATCCACTACCAACATCCCAATAATGTAGTGCAGTTTTTCATTTTTTCTCACTTATTATTTTGCCGATACATCAAGACGTATATTGCGATCTTGCAGGATTGCTAAAAAGTGAGTCAAATCAATATTGAGTAGCTCTTCTGGAGCTGGAGCACCATCAAGTAGCTCTCCTCTCCTGGAGTTTTATTTAATTTCTGAGAGGGTAATGGATAAATGGGCTGGAAAGATGACATCGAGATGCGTACACTCGCCTCTAAGCTGTCTACCCTGGGTTTGAATCTTGGTCCAGCTTTCAACTGTCAACGGTGTTTCACAGGTACGGTGATTCATTGATATGTGTGCGCCGTCCCTCATCTGGACATTAAACTGGGTGACCTGTCTGCCGGGATTAGTTGATGGACGTTAAAGACCCCACGGTGTCCTAAGTGAAGAGAAGGGAGTAATCACCAGCACCATGAACAAATTAAATATTCCTGTCCTAACTACTGCTGGGATGGCAATGCCAAACTACCTTGTATAACCCTTGCCAGCACCGATGCTCTGTTACAGAGTTTGTTATGTCAGAATCAGAAATGGATAAATAATGGGGCGATTTTGCGACAGTGCAAGAAAAACTCCGATCTTTCAACGTGCGCTTGATTCACAATGTTTTGTAGCACAAAAGGATGCCATGCCGGAGAGCCACAGCAATGGCCATTTTTCAATCTCCTGTCTTTTCCAAAGCGTTAAGACAAACCAGGCAGCCAGTGAAAGTTAAAAAATAAAAAACCCCACAAGAGCACTGCAAGCTTCATCGAGCAAATCTCTGACCTATAATTACAATCAGTCGCCCCTTTCATTCTCGCCAGCGCGGCCTGCACCTACCCTGCCAGGCACATATACTATTATACGAGACTTGGAAATTGGCACAGTTTTTAAATCGTCACATCATTGAGAAATGCCAGTCGACATTATATGGAAGACAATTGTCTGCATAATTTAAGCTTGACAACGTGTTCATCGCACTTGTCCGATGTGGTATTCAGTCCGAGCCTTAGGGAATACTGCATTGGACTCAGTAGGTTAAAACAATGTATTATTATTATTATTTAAATGCATGCCATGTGAGTATGTGCTAAAGGAAGCACTATCCTCATGTAAACCCCAACATAAATCCAAAAACGGATATTCTGATTGATTATATGTGTCGTTATCAAAACACATGCACAGTGCATGTCTGGCCAGGAGATGTTATCATGTCATTCAATTTTGTGATGGGAGTGTGAAGTTATTTAGCAACGGTTGCAAATAACATTTTCTTGGCCAGGGTTATACTGGGTGGTTTGCCATTGCCTTCCCATGATTGTTTGTCCATGCTTTATCGTTTCAAATGCTGAGGATCAAGAAAGGAAGCAACATGTATTATTTTCAAAGGGAGAAAGAGAGAGGGAGAGGGGTGGGAGGGTGGCAGGAGTGGAGGGGGGGAAGGGTAGGAGAGGGGTGGGAGAAAGAGAGAGGTAGGAGAGAGAGGGGTAGGAGAGAGAGAGAGAGAGAGAGAGAGAGAGAGAGAGAGAGAGAGAGAGAGAGAGAGAGAGAGAGAGAGAGAGAGAGAGAGAGAGAGAGAGAGAGAGAGAGAGAGAGAGAGAGAGAGAGAGAGAGAGAGAGAGAGAGAGAGAGAGAGATATATGGAGAGGAGTGGGAGGGAGAGAGGGAGAGGGGATAGAGAGGGAGAGAGAGAGAGGCAGAGGGGTGGGAGGGAGAGAGAGGAAGAGGGGTGGGAGAGAGTGAGAGGGAGAGGGGATAGAGAGAGAGAGAGTGAGAGGGGAGAGAGAGAGAGAGAGAGAGGGAGAGAGAGGGGAGAGAGAGGGGAGAGAGAGGGAGAGAGAGGGGAGAGAGAGGGAGAGAGAGGGGAGAGAGAGGGGAGAGAGAGGGAGAGAGAGGGGAGAGAGAGGGGAGAGAGAGGGGAGAGAGAGGGGAGAGAGAGGGAGAGAGAGGGGAGAGAGAGGGGAGAGAGAGGGGAGAGAGAGGGGAGAGAGAGGGGAGAGAGAGGGGAGAGAGAGGGGAGAAAGAGGGGAGAGAGAGGGAGAGAGAGGGAGAGAGAGGGGAGAGAGAGGGAGAGAGAGGGGAGAGAGAGGGGAGAGAGAGGGGAGAGAGAGGGAGAGAGAGGGGAGAGAGGGGAGAGAGGGAGAGAGAGGGAGAGAGAGGGGAGAGAGAGGGGAGAGAGAGGGGAGAGAGAGGGAGAGAGAGGGGGAGAGAGAGGGGAGAGAGAGGGGGAGAGAGAGAGAGAGAGAGAGAGAGAGAGAGAGAGAGAGAGAGAGAGAGAGAGAGAGAGAGAGAGAGAGAGAGAGAGAGAGAGAGAGAGAGAGAGAGAGAGAGAGAGAGAGAGAGAGAGAGAGAGAGAGAGAGAGGGGAGAGAGAGAGAGAGAGAGAGAGAGAGAGAGAGAGAGAGAGAGAGAGAGAGAGAGAGAGAGAGAGAGAGAGAGAGAGAGAGAGAGAGAGAGAGAGAGAGAGAGAGAGAGAGAGAGAGAGAGAGAGAGAGAGAGAGAGAGAGAGAGAGAGAGAGAGAGAGAGAGAGAGAGAGAGAGAGAGAGAGAGAGAGAGAGAGAGAGAGAGAGAGAGAGAGAGAGAGAGAGAGAGAGAGAGAGAGAGAGAGAGAGAGAGAGAGAGAGAGAGAGAGACAGAGACAGAGAGAGAGAGAGAGAGAGAGAGAGAGAGAGAGAGAGAGAGAGAGAGAGAGAGAGAGAGAGAGATTGAGAGGAAGAGGGGATAGAGAGGGAGATGGGGAAGGGGGGGGGGCAGTGGTTCAGGCAGATGCGATGCCCATTCTAACATCTATCCGAGAGACGGCACACACATTGATGAATCACCCTTCCTGTGAAACTCTGGGATGAAAGTTTATATCTGGGTCTGGATTCGAACCCATTCTAGACAGCTTTGACTTAGCATGTGTACCTCTTGACTGTTATGCTGTGGTGTGGGGATTCATTGCTTTGTATTTTGTAACCACTGAAAGCATTTTTCAAATCTCTCTGGTACTCGTTCTAATCCTCTGATTTATTTTGCCTTTATAACTTCAGAGATGTCCACACAGAGAACTGAGCCCCAGTACCGCAATGTAAGCTTGCAGAGATTGAAGCTTGAAGAGCGCTCACCAAGTGGGTTGAGCACTTAAGCAAGCACTCCAATGAAACGGTTGAAGAAACTTAAAAAAACAGGCATGCACACCACATCCCCCCTTCAAGGAGAGTCCCTTCATTGTTCCAAATCTACCCATTTGTACCATGTCGGTATGTGCTGTCTACCTACATCTTCATGCTTGCCCATGCAGCGACCTTTGCCTCCCTCTGGTCGGCTCACTCCAAATCAGATTTGTACATGCTACACTTTAGGGAAGCCTTTTTATATTCAAAACTAAACTGTCAGTCCTTAACAGCCCCCCCCCCCCCAACCCCACCCTACATATGCATTCCTCCAAGCTCGTCACAGTCCATTCTGACTGTGCACACGCACCAGCAATATACTCATCCTTTTACTCGCACATGTGTATGGGTTCTCACCGGCATGCTCAACGTTATCCACACCCGCACTGCTCGGCTATTCCCGTGTGGCTTGGGCACCACAGCATATCCGTTCCCCGCGTGCCAGAGCACATGTTTTGCGGGATGGCCACATCAACTCCACCATGGTGCCATGCACCACGAGGCCACGCAGCAGATGCCGGGGTACGAGTTCGGTCCACGAATCCCACTCACTGCACACACGTAAACAAGCATACACACCCGCAGAGAGTCCCTTGACCAATCCAAATCTACCCATCTGTACCATGTCCATGTGTGCTGTCAACGTACTTCTACCTTGCAGCAACAGCTGCCTGACCTCCAGATTGGGACACAAACTCTGTGCAGAATACCTCTATCGACTGCAGGACGCTCACCCAGAGGCTTTAGCACTCAAGCAAGCACTCCATAAAATGGTTGATAAGACATGGCTGGCTTGGCAAGTGGTAGCAATCTGACTGGTAATGGAACATACCCACAAAAACCAAAACATCACCGATATATTAACATTTTCAGATTTCACTCCAGATTTCGACAGTTATTTAGTCCACGTGATCCAATCCATCAAAGTCAAATTATGTTTTGATTCTAGACTGTAATTAGTCCGTGATAGTAGATCATGAAAAATCGCAGCATATTATGCATAAAATTTTTCCAAGCTCTAATTTGAAAATGACAAAACTTACAAAAGCAACGTATACAGCAATTTGTGGGTAAGTAGATGAGGCATTCAATGTGATGAAAGTGAAAACAACATTTGAGTGCTTTATTGCTAACCAACTGATGCGGCCTGTTCGAATTCAAGGCGTTGTTGAGCAGGACGAAAACAATGGCGAATTAAGACCCCAGCGAGGGCGAGCGAGGTGACTGAACATGATGCCATGATGAATAATAATTAAATAAGGCCGTTAATTATCTTCAAAAGGGGTGCTTAAATTAACCCAAACACCCAATTTTCATTCATTCACTCCCTTTGAGTTCCCTTAGTATGGATGCAAAGTTTCAGACCACTAAGTTTCACGGTTTTGGAGTTATCGAGGAGACACATACACTGACATTTATTATTAGAGATACAAGCAGAGTACCCGTCCGACGGGTGATATTGTTCCAAGCAAGCAACACGTTCTTCTGACACATATAGGCAATCAGCCGTAAGCTGTATCGTGCAGTTTCGTTCCACTCATCGGGGGGGGGGGGGTAGACAATACCTTGATAATATGATAGTATATATCCAAATACATACGTATCCAAAAGTTCTCCACTCAAATAGCTGCAGTTATTGTGTATTTTCATCTTGAAAATCGATACATTCCCCGCGTTCTCTCATTTGAATTTTCTCCACTCGGATCACGTGTGGGCCATGTGACGCCTCGACAGCCAATAGATCGGCTGACATCGTATGCAAATTACGTCAGACTGTCATGTGACCAGCTAAGTTGTCCAAGATGGCAGCTTCCTGCAGGGAGGAAATCACCGGCAGCTGATCGGCGATTTATCGGTAATTTTTGATGAATATGGCCAATGTAATGAGGATGCTCCCGAGTGTATTATTCACCAGGACAAAGTAGTGAACGAAGAAGTCAAACGTTTTACGTCTGTAAGATGGGATAAATGGAGAGAAAGTGTCAACAAATGGCTCGTATTAGACGGTCACGAACGACGTTTTGCCAAGAGTGCCGGTGCGGGAGGACTAACCATTGTGCAACACCAGCACATCGAATGAACGCCATTGACCCTGCCTCGGACAGCTTTATATATAGCCGGTCAGCCACGGCCGGACATTACATACATACGGCCGGCGGAGCAGACAACTGGGCAGTGGAACCGGCGCTGATCGACACTTGAGGCACACTCAGTCAGCGCGAGGATTGACTTTGCTGCATCACTAGTCATGTGGCGTCTTTGTCTGGGAAGAGCAACCCTCGCCTCACCATCGTCAGGGTGGCTTTGGGCCAGCCCCGCAGGGCTGAGTCGATGTAACGGGGCGCCAGGCGGTATCGTGTGTCGCGGAGAGTTGATTCAATGATATTTATATATTTTAAACCCATGTAGTTCGGCTCTCATGTTGAGGACGTTCCAGACCTCACGGGGTGGGGACACAGCCTCCTTACCCGTCACCGCATCAGCCCCTAGACGGCCCCGACTACTACAATAGGGAAAGCGGGGTAACCTAATTTTGGCTTTTCGTGGGAGTTGCAGGTAAGTTGCTAGCCAAAGGATGTGTACTACAGTTCTGTTGCATTGTGAATCGGAAGTAAATAGAACTTTATTTCCAAGATCAAACCAGAAATATAGATAATTATCTGTCATCAAGAATTATCCGTCATCACAAGGTGGGAGAATAGGAATTCTCTGAGCTGACCAGACGCGATAGTATCTATTTTCCTATCTAGGCGACGGTAGCAAGTGTCATGATAGCCCAGATGACTAGGGATTTCTTCACACTCAATATACACTCGTTCACTCTCGGCTAAACATCGTTCGTGACTGTCTAAGACAGTGGTTCTTAACCTAGGTTCGGTGAGCCAGTCTCAGGGGTTCGGTGAAAGCCCTCTGAAACACATTGCAATTTTGCTATAATTTGCTTTAAGTCGAACTTAATTTTTTATATTTTTTTCAGGATCAGGATGTCAAGTAAGAAAAGGAAATGGTCGGAGGATTACGTGTGGTATGGGTTCACGTATACCATGGAGCAGGATGGAACTCAGCATCCTCAATGCATGCTTTGCTATGTGAAGTTGAGCAATTCCAGCCTTGTACCAGCGAAATTATGGGAACACTTCATAAAATTGCACGGCGAGGAACAGCACAAGGACGCAACGCTAGATTAATTCAAATTCCAAAGAACTCGATTCGACGTAAGGGCTACTTTTCCCGCTCACAACTTCATTCCAATTGACAAAGCGATCCTCAGCATCTCGTATGAAGTTGTGTATCTAATTGCAAAACAGGGCAAACCACACACCGTTGGCGAAACACTCATCAAACCGGCCGCATTGAAGATGGCCAACATCATGCTTGGAAAAGCTGCTGAAGAAAAGTTGTCTCTTGTTCCACTCTCAAATGACACCATCAGCAGCAGAATCGACGACATGAGCGATGATATCCTCGCCCAGGTAGTTGCAAATTTAGTCGTGAGTCCAATGGAATTCAGCCTTCAACTCGACAAGACCACCGACGTTTCTAATTTGAGCCAGCTCATCGTATTTGTGCATTATGTCAAGCGAGATGAGATCACGGAAGAGTTTCTGTTCTGCAAGCCTCTCACAACAACGATTAAAGCAGCTGACGTGAAGAAACTTGTGGATGACTTCTTCAGAAGCAACGGACTTTCGTGGAACATGGTGTCTGCAGTTTGCTCGGACGGGGCTCCAGCCATGCTGGGGCGCAACTCTGGTTTTGGAGCGCTGGTGAAGGCCGATGCACCACACGTCATCGTCACGCACTGTGTCCTGCACAGATACGCGCTGGCATCAAAAACTCTGCCTCCAGAACTGGCCGATGTTCTGAAAATCGTCGTTGAAACTGTGAAGTACGTGCGAGGCAGTGCTCTGAATCATCGCATCTTCAAAGAGCTGTGCAATGAAATCGGCTCTGATTTTGAAGTCCTTCTATACCACTCTAACTTTCGGTTGTTATTATGAGGGAAGGTACCGAGGCGTATTTTTGCCTTGTGTGTAGAATTAACCCTGTTTCTGCGAGAGCACCAGCATCGCCATGCAACTCATTTCGAAGAAACAAAGTTCATCCTAGCCTTGGTGTACATGGCTGACATCTTCGACGCACTCATCCATCTCAATTGCCAGATGCAGGGCGGTGGAGTAAATGTCATCGAAGCTGAAGAAAAGCTGAGCGCTTTTCGAAAGAAGTTACCGTTGTGGTGGCGGCGAACAGAGAAGGACAACTTCGTGAACTTTCCGCTACTGGACGAGTGGTGAGCGGAATTGAAGATGATTCTGAAGTTGGAGGCACTGCTATACCAAGGGAACTGAAGCAAGCGATTGCCATGCACATGGGTGAGCTGGGAAAGTCATTCGATGGATATTTCCCTGACCAAGCACAACATCCAGCATGGGTGAGACAGCCATTTACTTTCAGCATTGCAACGGCAGATGTCAACGATCAATACCTCGACGACCTCATCGAACTTCAGCAGAGCCAGACTCAACAACAACTCTTCGGCACAACAACGCTCTCAACGTTTTGGTGCAGACAGATGGAAGGGTATCCTCTCATCGCTAAAATTGCCCTTGAGATCCTCACGCCGTTCGTCACAACGTATCTCTGTGAGCATGCATTTTCGAAACTGCTGGACATCAAAACAAAGAAAAGGAGCAGACTTGCATGCGAAAGTGATATGAGGGTGGTGCTTGCCAAAACAAAGCCACGCATTTCCCAGATCACCTCCAAAAAATAAGAACAAAAATCGCATTAAGATCCAATTCTTATTATCCAAATATACTTTTGAATTTTGATGCAATTTGATTTTTATTTTTGTATTAATTAAAATTGAATTTATTCTTATTATCCAAATATACTCTTGAATTTTGATGCAATTTTTTTTCATTTTTGTATTAATTAAAATTGAAAATTTTGGTCAAATTTGAGGGGTTCGGCGAGTGTACGGAGGTTTTTGTTAGGGTTCGGCGCTTCTGAAAAGGTTAAGAACCACTGGTCTAAGACGAGCCATTTGTTGACACTTTCTCTCCATTTATCCCATCTTACAGACGTAAAACGTTTGACTTCTTCGTTCGCTACATTGTCCTGGTGAATAATACACGGGGGAGCGTCCTCACTGGCCATATTCATCAAAAATTACCGATAAATTGCCGATCAGCTGCCGGTGATTTCCTCCCTGCAGGAAGCTGCCATCTTGGACAACTTAGCTGGTCACATGACAGTCTGATGACATTTGCATACGATGTCAGCCGATCTATTGGCTGTCGAGGCGTCACGTGGCCCACACGTGATCCGAGTGGAGAAAATTCAAATGAGAGAACGCGGGGAATGCATCGATTTTCAAGATGAAAATACACAATAACTGCAGCTATTTGGGTGGAGAACTTTTGCATACGTATGTATTTGGATATATACTATCATATCATCAAGGTTTTGTCTACCCCCTGATGAGTGGAACGAAACTTGATTTTCAGGCACTTCCTGAGCCATGGCTGATGGATTAATACCTTTATTTGGGTGGTGTATGGGCAATTTACAGCTGTCTCAATCGCTCCCAAAAATATAAAAAAATAACCCGGGTTACATGCATAAAGCAAAAACATACCTTCAGCTTAGAAGTCAAAATAACTCACTGCACTGGAAAACGTGGGGACAGGAATACTCTACTGTAAATGGTGGAGACTTGCAATACCTTCTCCCACGTGTCGTGGCACTACACCATACACGTTTACATCCCCCCTCTCCCTCAAGACCAGCAGCAAAGATAAAAACACTCCCTTACATAAACTGTAGTCATGCTGATCCTCTGTCACAAGTCTCAATGTAATTGGCTCAGAACTGGAGGAGGAGCAGCATGGCGTGCGTGTGCGCACACACACACACACACACACACACACACACACACACACACACACACACACACACACACACACACACACACACGCACACACGCACACACGCGCACACGCACACACGCACACACACGAACACGCGCACACACACGCACACGCACGCACACAAACACACACATACACACACACACGTACACACACACGCACACAAACACACACACACACACGTACACACACACGCACACACACACACGCACGCACACACGCACGCACGCACACAAACACACACGCACAATATGAATAAGTCAGGATACACTCGCAAATACAACCCGTCACTTCAGGCGGGGTGGGGTGGAGAAGGGGGGGGGGGGGTTGGGGAGGAAGAGGAAGAACGGTGTGAGAGAGAGGGGTGGGAGGGCGAGGAAGGGGGGTGGGAAGAGCGACACCTCACCCCCTGTCACTATACACCCCAGGAGTTGGCTGGGCGAGAGAAGGGAAGGGGAGGAAGTGGAGAGGGGAAGGGGTAGGGGGTGTTCTCGACTTGCGTTTGGTAGTGGGATTTTAGGAGTGGGGGAGGGGTTTGACTTGCATTTAGGAGGGTGACTTGGGTGGAAGTGGAGAAAGGGGGGGGAGGTTGTCCCATCTGTCAGCATGAGTACAGGCGGGTTGGTGCTTTGGGAGGAGGTCAGCATGGGGGTGGGGGGGGGGGGTGAAAGAAGGGATTTTCCTTCAATTCCTTCGCTTTCCTTCAAAAAAGCTGTAACAGTTTCTGTGTCTTAATAGCAAGGAGGATTAAAAAAAAAAATTATGAGGAAGCAAACAACAGGAGAAAACAAAACCACATGTTTGAGAGTAGCCTGGAGAGATTCAACCACAAATTAGGGAAACAAAAGCAGAATGTGTCAACTTCCCCTGAAAAAGAAAAGCTTGAAAAATTCTGGAAAGGAAATTTTGAAGATCGAAAGGGACATAACAAGGAAGCAGAATGGATCCCAGACTTGGAAAAGAAGAAGCAACGTCTTGAGGAAATGCCCCCACTGATTATTATTGATGAAGAAAAAAAAATTGAAAACAACTTCAAAAAATGCCAAACTTTCAAAGCCCAGGCCCAGATGAAATTCCAAACTTCTGGCTAAAACAACTTGATGCTCTCCAGAATCACGATGCCAGGACATTCAATGATCTGATCCAAGAGGAAAAGGCAGTGGATGAGTGGCTCAGAGAAGGAAACACATTTCTCATTCCAAAATTTGAAGAAACACAACTTCCTCACAAATATCGGCCAATAACACACTTACCAACAACTTACAAACTTCCAACAGGAATCAGTACAGAAATGATGTTCCATCTCCTAACACTAGGTTTGGAGGTTTGGAGGCAGAACAACAGGGATGCAAGAGAGGTTGTTACGGAACAATTGACCACCGACTACTGAACAAGGCTGTACTTGAAAATTGCAAAATGCAAAGAACCAAATTGTCCACTGCCTGGATAGACAATAAGAAAGCTTTTGACAGAGTCAAACATTCGTGAATGATAAAATGCATGCAAATATACAAAATCAATCCCCAAATAATCAAACTGAGAAAGCAATGGAGCTCTGGAATACCACATTGATATAACAGTACTAAAAAGGAAATATCGAAATACCAGATAGAAGATATGGCTTGGGATCTTCCAGGGCGATGGTCTCCCCCCCCCCACCCCACCCCCCTCTTGTTTTGTCTGGCTCTGGACCCATTGAATAACCTCATAAACAACCAAGGACACAGATACACCCCAACAACCAATGGAAGAGAACATCCAAATTATAAACAGGAAAGGTGACACACCGACTCTACATGGATGATTTAAATCACTTCGCACCGAATGACGAAAAATTGACAGAACAGCTAAAACTAGTAAAATGGTTCTCTGAGGAAATTCAAATGGAATTTGGACTAGATAAGTGTGCCAAGTGCATATTTGTAGATGCTAAACCAACAAAAACAGACAACATAAAAATTGACTTTGAAACAACAATACAGCAGATAGAAAACGAAACATCATACAAATACCTCGCAGCAGAAGAGGGACAACAAATATATCACAAACAAATACGCAAAACAATCACCAAAGAATACCGATGTAGAATGAAGCCAATCCTGAAAACATACCTCTCCCCAAGATACAAAATCAAATCCATGTACTGACTCTCAGTACCAGTGTTCCAGTACAGCAGTGGAATAGTAAACTGGCCCCAATCAGAAATTAATAAGTTAGACATCAAAACAAGAAAACTCCTTACCATCCACCAAATGTTCTACAAAAACCAGTGCATCCCGAGAATGTACCTGCTGAGATGAGAGGGCGGGAGCGGCCTGATGGAACTCAGCCAGGTACACAGAGCGATGAGTCTAGGACAAGCTGGGAAGGTGAAATGCTCAACAGACTATCAGATTCAATTTGCAAACAAAAATGAAAGCAGGAAAATACAAAAAATAATTGGATGATAAAAAAAAATTCAACTGCGATGGAGAACAAATAATAACAAGAAGAAGACATCATGCAGAGCATGATACTTGCAAAATCCATAAAACAAATTTGACCTCAAAAATAATTGGTGGTTGAGTGGTTGAATTTTTACGAACTGAGGACTGCCATGCTGAATAGGTTGGTCTGGAGGTGCTATATTCATGGAACCCGAGATGGCATTGGCTAAGGCCGATATTCGCCCCGTATTAGTAGTAGTAGTAGTTTGAATTAAATGACCAAATTTGCATCTCCTTCAAATTTCAAGTGAATCAGATGAAAATTGACAATTTTAGAAATGTGGCCGATGTTGACCTTTTGGTCCATGTTGACCTCAAAAAGAATTGTCTGGTTGAATTCATTGACATGAAATATAAATCCTCTTCAAATTTCAAGTCAATCGGATGAAATTTGAGGATTTTAGAAATCTCACCGAAGTTGTTGACCTTTGGCTGATGTTGACCTTTTGACCTCAAAATCAATAGGGTTCTTCCTTATGACAAACTCTACCATGTGGTGAAGTTTCATGAAGATCAGTTTAAAATTTTGACCTGTATGTGCCAAACAGACAGACAAACAGACAGAATAACAAGAAAAAGACATCCCGCAGAGCACGATACTTGTAAAATACACCCCACTCTCCAAAGGTTCCCATGGATACATCAAATTGTCCATTTCATTAAGATTAAAATTCACAATCTTAATCAAAGTTCAGGTCAAACAGGTGGAAAATGATTATTTTTCAGATTGAAATTGATGATTTTAGAAGTTTGACTTGAGTTGACCTTTGACCTCAAAAATAGTTGGTTTCCAAATTCAGCGATGTACTATGCAATTGCTCCCGAATTTTTTAGATATTCAGATGAAAATTGACAATTTTTCAAATGAAATATGATGATTTTAGAAGCTTGACCTTTACTTGACCTTCGAGCTTTTGACCTAAAAAATAGTTGGTTTCCAAATTCAGTGATGTACTATGCAATTTCTCTCAAAATTTTCAGTTAATCAGATGAAAATTAACAATTTTTCAAATGAAATTTGATGATTTTAGAAGCTTGACCTTTAGTTGACCTTTTGACCTCAAAAATAGTTGGTTTCCAAATTCAACAAAGCACTATGCAATTGCTCCCAAATTTTTCAGTTAATCAGATGAAAATTGACAATTTTTCAAATGAAATTTGATGACTTTAGAAGTTTGACCTTTGATCTTTTGATCTCAAAAATAGTTGGTTTCCAAATTCAGCGATGTACGATGCAATTACTCCTTAATTTTTCAATTAATAAGATGAAAATTGACGATTTTTCAAATGAAATTTGATGATTTTAGAATATTGACCTTTAGTTGATCTTTGACCTTTTGATCTCAAAAATAGTTGGTTTTCCAATTCAGTAATGTACTATACCATTGCTGTTTCATTTTGAAGTCAATTGGATGAAAATTGATGACGTTTCAGAGAAAAATTGATGATTTTAGAAGTTTGACATTGAATTGACCTTTGACCTTTTGACCCCCAAAATAATTGGTTTCCTAATTCATTGACAGAATGTGCAAGCTTGTTCAAATTTCAAATCAATCGGATGAAAAATGACGATTTCAGAAATTTGACATCAAGATGACCTTTGACCTCAAAATCAATGGGCTTCTCAGTTGAGACTTTCTCTACAGTTTGGTAAAGTTTCATGACTATCGGTTTAGAATTGTGACCTGTAGGCGACAGACAAACAGACAGGAATAACAAAATCGACTGACCAATATACTTGAGAAATCTTCGATTTTACAAGTAATAAATGCTCAAGATCAACGACGTTAAACCAATGGATTTAAAAAGATGGCGGGACTGAGCAAGATGTACAAGTGTAGGTTCTGCAAGCCAGAAAAAGAAAGTCCGAGTCACCAGATTCATGATGCAAAAAACTATTATTGGAACAAATTTACACACAACGGCACAACAAAGTATGCAAAGTGATTCATCAGCATATCTGCAAAAATTTCAACATCCCAGT
This sequence comes from Eptatretus burgeri, assembly GCF_056783735.1. Lineage (NCBI taxonomy): Eukaryota > Metazoa > Chordata > Myxini > Myxiniformes > Myxinidae > Eptatretus > Eptatretus burgeri. The sequence goes on from NC_140967.1 coordinate 11,862,282, forward strand.
TCCAGAAAACTCATGGAAACATGAACCGAGGGTAATCATTGAAAATGAGGATGTCATTCTCACATGACTTGATGATCCGATCGAGCGTGAACATAGAAAACAAAGCCTTTCCTCCAGATATTGTTCTCAGGAACAAAAATGAAAAGACAGTATTGCTGATTATGATTATCAGAACCCAGCGATTTTGGCTTAAACAATGCAGAAATCAAGAAAATGACCAAACACCAGGACCTCAAAAATGAGATCAACAAATCTTGGGAGCTGAAGAGTGTCAAAATTGCACCACCAGTGATAATTGGAGCAACAGGAATAATAAAGAAGAACCTCACTAAGATTTTGAAAATCATCCCCAGGAATATTACCAGAAACGAACTACAATTGGAGGCAGTCCGGGGTTCGGTGTCGATCTTGAAAAGAGCCCTCGGAACGAAATTCTGAGAACAACAAAGTTGAACAGCTTTGTCCATGAACTGTGATCCCCAACTGAAGCAAAGGTGGATACGTTGAGTCCTGGGAGGACTTCGTTCCATCTTCTCAAACCCGCAAATGGAGATAAAAATCAACGGAGCGCGCACGCACGCACGCACGCACGCACGCACACACACACACACACACACACACACACACACACACATACACACACACACACACACACACACACACACACACACACACACAGTTGTAAACCCCTGAGGATAACGAAGTGCATACACATAAATGAAGCTAGTTATGGGTCAGTACTCTGCTTCGCTTTTAATTATTTGCTGTCTTCATATGAACAGACATGCATTGTGAATGCTCGTTAGCTTTGGTATACTGTATGTTCCTTTCTACACTCGAGACTTGAAGATCCATTTCATGTGCAGCAACAGACGCTTCACATTGCCTGAGTCTTTAACTTTGCCATTCAGTGCAGCGACTGATACTTCTGCACACACAGACTCTCGGCGAGGGCTTGGTGCTGAAATCACGTGTGTGCAGCAGAAAGCGATCAACACCTGACCACCAAGTTTGGTCCGAATCCGTCCAGAACGTTTGGAGATATCCTACTCACGGACAAACAAACAGGAGTGAAAACATAACCTCCGTCCACCTTCATGATGGAGGTAGTAATTAATTCACCTGGATTACAAAAGATCATGTGATGCAACATATGTTGAAATGTGGTCAGAGTAATTAAAGCAATGAAAATGTCATTAAAAATGAGCAACTGAAGAGCCATTGGTGACAGGTTAAAAATAAATAAATAAAAAAGAAGTTAGTTGAGTACTTGAGAAGTTTTTCAAGATAAATATATCATCTCAGATGCAAATGTGTCAGGTAGGAATTCTGTTACGGAGTATCCTTAGGGTAGTCATAAAGTTTTTGCCTTCCGTTTCAAAGTCAAAAGGCCAAACTATTCGAGTGGCATCAGGAATCACCCTCTGTGGCTCTGCTGTGAATAATGTGCAACTGACCGGAAAGAATATAGAGGACTAGCATTTGTGCTGAGTGTTGATGGTGCAAGACCATTCCTTCATGGTTGAGGAAAACGCTTTTTGAGTCCCCTTCGTTTAGGATTTATACTCCAGTATTTGCTTCATGCAAAGGACAGTAGGAATTGTCTGAATCCCTTCACCTATTATGATACGTTGGCTTGTTTTGCTTAATAGCCCTGTCACTCTAATGGTGAAGAATCACTTTAAAAAATTCTCATACCTGGATCCTGATTCAGATCTTCACCAAAATCGAATCAATTTGTCATGGTCACACATTGAACCAACCTGTCCACCAAGTTTCATCCGAATCCGTCCACAACTTTTTGAGATATTGTGCTATATATTAGTTTAGCCCAATCTATCAAGACTCAAGAGTGAAGAATCACTTAAAAAAATTATCGGATCCAGATTTGGATCTTCACAAAAATGGAATCGATTCTTCATTGTTACACACCCAACGTGTCCATCGAGTTTCGCACGAATCCGTCCCCAACTTTTTGAGATATTATACAATATATTATTTTTGGCCCAACTCTCAATAATGAAGAATCACTTGAAAAATTATAGTAGTCGGTCGGATCCAGATCCGGATCCGGATCTTCATCAAAATCTAATCAGTTGGTCCTTGTCGCACACCCAAACTGCCCACCAAATTTAATCCAGATATGTCCACAACTTTTTGAGATATTCCGCACACAGTCAAACAGACAGAGGAGTGAAAACACAACCTCCTTCACCTTTGGTGGTGGAGGTAAAAATTGTGAATTATCTGCGCAGCAACAGCGCTCTTGGTCATCGGCAGTTCTTGAATCATTTAAGGAATTGGATGACTACGATTTTGATGACGTTGTTTACTACACGAATGTTCGATGGCTGAGTCATGGAAAGGTTCTGGAGCGGTTCACCGTCTTGCGTCTGCAAATTTACGAGTTTCTGGTAGAAAAGGGACAGGTTGAAAAGGTTTCGGGTATTGAGAGTGAAGGATGGCAATGCGATTTGTGGTTTTTGACTGACATGATGGGTCACTTGAATGAGCTGAACAAGAAACTGCAGAGAAAAGGAAAACTCATTTGTAATCAATCTCAAATCATTCGAGAGTTCAAATCAAAACTCACCTGCTGCTGGTACAAGTCCAGAAACAGGATTTTACCCACTTTCCCAACCTGGAAAGCTACCTGGATAAGACCGAAGAGATGGATTTTGAACTGGAGAAGCTGCAGCAATATGTAGATTGGCTCAGGAGTTTGACGCAAAAATTTGAACAGCACTTCACTGACTTCGTCAACTTCAACTTGACATTTCAGTTCTGAAAGATCCGTTTAGTTTCAATCTTGAAAAGTCGATTGAAGAACTTGGAAATTTAAATTAGCATGAACAAGCGAGAGTTCGAAACTGACGAACTGTTTCTACAGAGCCAGCAGTTAAATGCGCAAATTCGCGATGAATCTCCGGCTGAAATGTGGCAAAACCTGTTGGAAGATGAACCAGTGTCCTTCCCTGAAAGCCATCGTTGCCAAATTGTTCTCGATGTTCGGGTCTACGTGGCTGTGCGAGTCAACGTTTTCTTCTGTGAACAAAGATAAATTCGAAGAACCGATCTCGCCTTGTTGACATGAATTTGGAAGCAGAACCGAGATGTGCGCTGCGCTCGAATTTTGAGCCGCAGTTTCTTGACTTGGTGAGATGAAAAAGAATGCCAAATCTCTCCTTGAAATTTCATGCTTTTGTAATTTTGAAAAAGAGTTTGTTTGTTTTTTGTACTTTTGCATTGTGTTTACAACTGACCTTGACTGTCACTAGAATCCTGAAATAAATTTATTTAGCGAAAATTTTCTGTTTTACTAATAATAATGTGGCCATTTCTGTGATCGCTTGGTCACATCCATGACCAGGAAAAAATAAATAGGTTGGCCCACCGTTGCACGAGGATGATAGTTTGTAGCTCGGCCGAGATTCAAATGCAGGCAAGCCGGTTCAGAGGCTAGTATGCATATCTCTCGGCCATCACGACAGCTGCACTCAATAACACGTCCATTGGATATCATACAGCTCACATATTGCTTCTGACAAGGACACTGCTTTAGACATGATGCTTTCAATCCACTCTTACCCATATGGTATTGACTTTAACGCTCGGCCACCACTGTCGGACAGTGTTGACCACTCCTCATTTTCATAAATGCCAAGGTGAGCCAATGAAAAAAAGCCAAGAATTCACAAGGTTTCGGAAAAGCGATGATAATAGAAAACCTATAGAAAACCAAGACGCCAAGGTTAACAACGAATAGCTAAGATCTTGTGAAAAAATCCAAGGAATGGTCACGCTGCCGTCGGAGGAACAATAAAAACGAAGTGAATTTCACTCGAACACCTGTAAGATGGAGCCCTCGGTTGAAAAGTCTGTTTTCCGCATAGTAACATGCGTAGCCTTATGATTTCGGCAAACCATCAAGTATGACACAAAATGGCAAAATGAACCTCTGACTTTGGCTAATTTGCGTCGTGTCCTCCATGCTTTGTGTGTTGCAGAAATAGATGATGGACAATGTAAGAATTAATTTGTATGAAAATGTGGTTATTTCATGTGTTGCGTTCTTGCTGACCAGCGAGCGCACAGCAATCAGATAGGTAATTACCTGAGTGTTCGGGATATTTCAGGGTTGTATCAATGAAAGGATGAAAAGAGTGCCGTGCAGACGTTGTTCTTTGAATTGGATTGTGTAATATATTTGGAAGTGTGTTGAACTCGTTTTCATGAAACCGTTTACGTTTCTGAAATTTCATTGTCCGGATGCTCGTGTACGCATTGCCACAAGCGCATTTGTTTCCACATCCGAAATTGCGATTCGTTTTGATGATGAACCTCCTCACAATTGGGACGTCCTGGCATCTCAGTCCCTTATGTGAGTCTTGAAGATCACTGTGAGTTACTAATCCAGGAGTTGTGATTCACAGATCAGAATTTGATTTTGATGCTGGTGCACTGGACTCTTTACAGAGTGTTGGTGCTGTTTCTTGGCAAGCGGCATTTTATAAGGTGGTTTTCTATTTCCTTCCAACGTCGTTTGTCTGAATGAGCTCTATCCTTTAAAATTATAAATGTCAAGCATGGAAGTAGCAGGTACCATTTTTAGTCTTTGGTAAGACTCGTACAGGGTTTGAACCACCGACCTCGCAGACTCGGATCGGACACTCTAACCATTACACCACCACCGAGTCAGGTGACCAGACTAGTTGAAAATCATAATGTGAGGGGTCAAGGATTTACAAGGATTTACAAGAATTTTACAAGGAATTAAGACACAGGAGGAGGCCATTCGGCCCATCATGCCTATGCCACACCAATACCAGATTGAATCAATCCGTTGATACCCTGTCCCTTCATGTGCAGCCTTTTTGGCTGCTACAGTGGTACTCATTTTGCCAACCTCAGAAGGATGACAGGCTGAGTCAATATATATATATATATATATATATATATATATATATATATATATATATATATATATATATATATATATATATATATATAATGTATATATATACTGTATATATATACACATACTAGCAAATACAATCCATCGCTTCACTGACGGGAACTCTGAGTTTTGGGGGGGGGAGATGAGGGGGTGATGGAGAGGGGTTGAGGGAGAATGAACAAATAGATGGGGAAAGAGAGAGTAGAGAGGGGGAAAGAGAGAGGAGAGAGGGGGAAAGAGAGAGGAGAGAGGATGAAAGAGAGGAGGGGGGGAGCGAGGAGGGAGAGTGAGGAAGGGGGGGGGGTGGGAGAGAATTGTGTGAGAGGTGAGAGGAAGTGAAGGTAGACGTGCGGTGGAACGTTATTTACAATTCGTACTGTATCATAAAAATGATTCTGCCCAGAATAACAGTGAAGATGAAAACAAAATAATGTCTGAAATCCATTTTCTACCACTCATTCTATAAATAAAACCCAGAGACAAACACCACCCAGTCACGTCTTGGGCCATCATGTCCAGAGACAAACTCCTGTCTGGACATAAACACTGCCTGGACACAAAGTCCCATCCGGCCATGTCCGGAGAGAAAGTCCCGTCGGGACACGTCCGGAGACAAACCCCGCCCACACATAATGACCATCCAGACACATATGGAGATAACCACTGTCCAGACATAACGACCATCCAGATACGGCGAGAGAGAAAGAGAGAAAGAGAGAAAGAGAGAAAGGTGGGGGGTAGGGGAGTAATCAGAGAGAATGTTATGCTTTGTGAACAACACAACACACGCACGCACGCACTCACGCACACACACACACACACACACACACACGCACGCACGCACGCACGCACGCACGCACGCACGCACGCACGCACGCACGCACGCACGCACGCACGCACGCACGCACGCACACACACACACACACCCTGGGTGTGTTCCCTTGAAGTGCTTGCTTGAGTGCTTTGAATAAAGTGAGCTGCTTGCAAATGGAACACCTTTTCCTCCCGCGCCACGAGAAGCAAGCTTGGTGCGCCACGAGAAGCAAACACACACAGGCTTGGTTGATGTGGGCAATTTTTTGGGAATCGGCAGGTTGGAGTTAGTTTGATTACTGACTACAGTACTTACCATATACAACCCAGAAACCTTGAGTAGCTTTCATCAAAAAAACAACGTGACATTTACATAGACGTTTCAGGGATACGTATGATGACAAACATTATTCCTTTTAAACAGCTGCGTGCGACGGGTGGAAAAAAAATTGGCTCGGTAATTTAGAAAACACGTTAATACTCCAAACAGCTTGAAAATTGGATGTTGTCAAATATATTTTGCTCTGAAACTCACAAATGGGAAACATTTAACCTTTGTGGATCAAATTCGATAAAGAAATGCTTCAGAAACAGTTGCAAGGATAAAGGAAGACCTGATAAAATCTTCATAAGAGTTGGAATTAATCTTTGCCACCATGGCACCTGTAACAGGCATGGCATGTCCGCACACCTGTGGAGGGTCCGTACAGATCTAAATATACCCATATGTACCATGTCCATGTGTGCTGTATACATACCTCTACCTTGTAGTAACTGTCGACCGTACATCCCGATCGAGACACGAACTGTACTGTACAGCTCGGTAAGTGGCTTAAGCACTCAAGCAAGCATTCCAACGGAACACCTGGCTTGGCAAGTGATGAACAATTGCCATCAATCCAACTATGCACCCAGACTCATCCATGCAATGTCTGAATTAGACAACTCAATACTGTTTTTGGAGTCAAAACTGCTGATACTTTCAAATCTGGAGCTTACATTTTGAAGTCATGCTTAGTTTAAGAGATTCTCTCAGTTATTCATATACACAAACTAAATAAAGCCACGAATGCTGGTGTCTCCAGACGTTTATAAGAACTGCAATACACCCAGAGATTTGTAGCTATGATGAAGAGGTATTCAATAATATGAGTGAGGAAAGTGAAAACAACAACTTTATCGTGAAGAAATCATTGCGGCCTGCTCCAAGTCAAGACATGGTTGAGCAGGCCAGAAAACATGGCAGCTTCAGACCCGAGCGAGGTTACCGAGGAAGCACCTTAAGTCCCAGAGAGCGAGGTGGCCGAGGATCGCCCGATAAATGATATCATTAAATAAGGCCGTTAATTATCTTCAAAAGGGGTGTTTTAATTAACTCAAACACCCAATTTTCACTCTTGCACCCCATTGGAGTTTTCATAGTATGTATGCAAAGTTCCAGGCTGCTAGATTTTATAGTTTTGGAGTTATGGATATATATATATATATATATATATATATATATATATATATATATATATATATTTATATATTCCGATCCGCCTATCGGTGGGATACAAAACGTAAACTGCTCAGCCTTGCAGATGTTCAGCCTGTTCAGCCTTGTATGCGCTCCACCGAGTGCCATTCTCGTGTGAAGTATGTGCTTACTCCAGCTGATGAAATCCATCACGACGTGCTCAAGCTGATACCAGTCTCTATTATTAAATATAGCCAACCAGTGCAGTCTGGATTGAAGAGATAAGTTATTTAAGGAAAGTTAATGTTCATTTCTGCATAATTCAATGATGCCTTTGGGGAACATCCCGCATCCGGCCGTCTCTGTGGATTGAACAGATCAACGCATTTTATGTTATATTTGAGCAAAAGTGGGGAGAACTATCAATATGTTGTGCCCCCTCGTCAAAAAAGTATGGGGGTGGGGGGGTCATGTCCCCCTCCCCCCAATCGACGCCCATTGTCCAGTGTTCTTCGCATGCTTGGTGTCCATCTTCCCGCCGGACATCATCCACACCATCTCCAAAATAACCAGATGGCCTTGTTTTGGGTAGATCCGCATGCCCGAATTTTTTGTAGGCCATGTGTGTCACAACATCGGCCATCTTTTGAGTCGATCATTTTTTTCTTTAATATTTTTTCTGATAGAGTAATGATCGAAAGAGTGTGGTACTCAAGTTCATAAATCACAAAGATTTGTGCAAATTTCGATCCGATGATGTTTGTTTGTTTTTTTTATAAGATTTTTTGAAAACATGCCAAACGCCAAACGAGGTTCCCTGAGAATGACCGAGGGTGACAAGCGCAGCTCGGACTTTGCAATCATGCTTTGAAGATGAGAGATATCAATATATAGCGAATAGGAAGTGACTGCTCATGGACAATAAAAAATATCATCGACTTATTGGATCGCTTTTCAAAAGCACGGCCAAACCAATTTCAGGCCGAAGCACTTGCGAGGGAAGTACGTCGGGGCAGGGTAAGAATACAAGGTAATTTGATTTGGACTATAATGTCGACAAGGTGGCTTAAAGGTCGACTCTGAACACATGATGTAAATTTCGCATGACACATGGACAATGTATTACCGTGGAGAGAATGTATATTAATGCGCTGCTTTGAATGCAGAATGGCTGTTTTTTTTCAGGTGGCGATTATGCTCAGACAAAAAACAAGCAAGCATCATGACGTCAGAGGGCACTGCATGCTGGAACAGTTCCATTTTGATTCACACTATGAAATACAGCCACAGATGTGACAAATGAGAGGTGAAAGGATCAGTTGTAACAAATAAGAGGGTGAAAGATTAGGAATGCTGCCCCTTCCTTTTTCATCATTTCCGAAAAATGTGACAGGAAAAGAAAGCATTGATTAGTTTTTGTGAGTGTTTGAATTTAAATTCCTTGAATTCATTTACTTATTTAATTTGTTTGCTAGATTGCTTCCAGTTTGCTCCAGCACCACCACTTCTCATTTGGGGAGTGGGGATTGTGGGGTGGGGGGAGTGGGGGTTGGATGGGGCTGGATACATATTTTTAGCTCAGCTGGAACATAGTTACAGGGAGCATGGAGGATGGCACGTCAACCGTCCGTCAGTCCATCCGTCTGTCTGTCTGCAAATACTTTCACTTTATTCTCTGAAACTACACATACGATTTCGATGAAACTTCACCACAACCTTCATCACCCATGACGTACCAAAGTTTGTTCATGACATTTGGAAAATATTGGTCTAAGGGAGTGCAGGGGGGGTTGTTTTTTTTTGTATAACTTGTCGAGGCTTGTATGAGAGCTAACACAAAACGCACATCAAGGGGGCATGAGAGAGAAGAGGAGGGAGTGGGAAGGACAAAATAGTGGGGAACAGAGACATTTGAAGATCTGTGTTGAAGATCTGTGGAAGGGAGAGGGATGGGACGGGGAACATGGGGAATAGAAGATGGACATTACAGGGACTTTCAGGAAGGAAAGCAGGGAATTTGAAGGAGGAGGGCTTGGGTGGATAATCGGGGGTAGAAAAGATCGAGGATTTGGATGGGGGAAGATAAGAGGTGGTGGGGAACAGCTCTTTTGAAGGCCTGGAGGGAAGAATGGGAATGAATAGAGTGAGGGAGTTTATTCCAAAGGCGGGAAAAAAGATGAATGAAAGAGTGAAGGTGAGCAGTGATTCGTGATTTTGGTAGTTTTACCAAAAGGGGGTTGTTGGCGGACCGTGAGCGCCCTGCGGAAATGTGGTGGGGACAAATCGCAGAGAGAGCTGGGGGGGGGGGGGCGAGGCTGGAGAGAAGACGGTAGAAGACAGAAAGACCACCGACCAACCTGCGGTGATTGAGTGAGAGGCCCAAAGACTCAGCCTCATTGCGGGAGATGCCAATGATCCGAAATGCCTTGGTTTCTACAGCGTGAAGCTGAGAAAGGTGGGAGGCAGGAGCACCAGCCCAGGGGGAGAGCAGTACTCCATCAGGCTGCGGACAAAAGCTTTGTAAGTGGTCAGGAGCTCAGGTGGGCCAAGGAAGGACCTTGCACGATGGAGGATTCCCAGTCGGCGACTGGCTTTGGAGGCGAGGTTTGAAATGTGGCTTTCCCAGGAAAGGTCATGGCAGATAGTGAGACCCAGAAGCTTGAAAGAAAGGACTTCTTCCAGTGGATTGTTGAGAAAGTGGATGGGGGGGGGGGGTTCTAAACGGTCCTTTCGAAGAGACATAGTGAGAGTGTGAGATTTGTCCGGATTGAAAGACATGTTCCACCAGTTGGACCAGTTTGTGATTTTATCCAGATCAGCAGTGAGCGAAGAAGCTGCTGCTTGCTGGTCTGAGGGATGACCGATGGTACAGCAGAGGGTGGAGTCATCAGCAAAGAGATATAGAGGATTTTCCAGAGTCAGAGAGATCATTGATGAAAACCAGAAAAAGAACAGTGCCCAGAATGCTACCTTGAGGAACTCCAGCCTGGACAGGAAGAGGGGATGAAAGAACTTCATTTAGGGCCACACGGTGACTGTTACAGGAGAGTAAGTCTGCAAGCCATGAGTGGAGATGGCCTTGGATACCAGAATAAGAGGGTTTGGTGAGTAGGGCAGGGTGCCAGACTGTGTCAAAAGCACGTGATATATCAAGGGATACGGCTCGGATTTCCTGTCTGGCATTGAGGACCTCCATCCATTGTTGGGAGAGCAGAAGCAGCATATCCACAGTGGAGTGACCTGGTCTGAAACCAAATTGATGATCAGAAATCAAGCCATTGGAGAAGAGGAAGGATTTGATGTCTGAAGCGATGATGGATTCCATAACCTTGCTGATGACTGGGAGAAGGCTGATTGGGCTGAAGTTGCAGGGATCTGTTTTTGCACCTTTTTTGTGCAAGGCAGTGATGTTTGCTGATTTCCAAGCAGACGGCAGATGGCTTTGAGCAAATGAGAGGGTGACGAGAACAGAGAGAGGGTGAGCAAGAGCAGAAGAGCAGGTTTACAGGACACGTGGGCTGATGCCGTCTGGGCCGGTTGCAGAATCTGAGTTGAGGTTTGACAGCAAGCTCTCCACCTTGTCAGGAGAAAGGACGCAGAGTCCAGGGACAGTTGGGTGCGACTGGGTAAGGTGGGTAGAGAAAGTGATGGGTTTTGGACACAAGATTTATCTTCAAACATCGAGTTTAGGCATTCAGCTTTTTCACGTGCGGTATCAGCAGTGCTGCCATTTGAGGTAAGGGAGGGGATGGAGGGGGAACATATACCAGAAACAGATTTGATTAGATGCCACCATGATTTTTAGGAGGGAGAGAGGTTTGAGAGTTCAGACTTGAGATGAGAAAGTTGCTGTTTTCTGGCTCTCCTGAGGGTAGATACACACTTGTTCCGAGCTTTATGGAAGGAACTGAGATTGCCCTCAGTTGGGTTTGCTTTCCATGAGGCAAAGGCAAGTTGTTTCAGGACAACTGCCTCACCACAAGCTTCAGCGAACCAAGGGCGGGAGGAAGGGAAGGACAACTGAAGACGAGAGGGGATAAATCTCTGCATGAGGGAGAGCAAGTTTCTTTGAAAGAATTCCCAGGATGAGTTGATGTTGGAGAAAGTAGAGAGAGAGGAGACCAGTCTATAAGTTTGAGGGCTGCTTGGAGACCCTGCCAGTCGGCTTGAGTGAAATGCCAGACTCGACGGCGGTGAGGTGATTCTCTGATAACAGCCAGAGAGATGTCCACTTTGACAAGGACGTGGTCAGAAGAACCGATTGGAGCGGAGGAAGAGCAGCAGATATTGTCAGGGAAATTTGTCAACATCAGATCCAGAAGAGATGGAGTACCATTGGTTGAGATCCGGGTAGGGATGTTGACCGATTGAGTCAGTCCCAATGAGTCGCAGAAAGCTTTTGCTGAGGTGCCATGACAGGTGAGAGAGGTACCCACACCTAGCCAACTGGCATAATGACAATTGAAGTCACCACATATGAGGAAGAGAGAGTTTGGATGAGAAGATAGAAGTTGGTCCATGTTTTCAGATAGTGAGGTGTAGATGGAGTCATCACTGTTAGGTGGACGGTACAGTACACATATAAGCATGAGGTGGGAGTTGAGGGGAAGCCGTAGCCAGAGGTATTCCTGGGGGTGTGGGGGAGTGAGGGCAGTGCGTGGAGAGTGAGGAATCGAGTCTTTGATGAAGAGAGCAACTCCTCCACCAGGGCGAGGCTCATGTCTCTCAAACCGGAGGAGGGAGCAACCAGGGAGAGATACTTGGGAGCCAGACACGTCTTGGGGGAGGAAAGTTTCTGTTAGGCAGATTATGTGTGGTTTGTCAGTGGCAACCTGTATGGAAAGATCTGAAAGCTTTGAGCGAAGGCCCTGGATATTTGAGGTCCATACTTTTAATGAAGAGGTCGAGGAGGAGGCTTTAGGTGCAGGGGGTGGGGGGAGGGGGAGGGTAGGACAAGGGGTGAGGGGGAGGTAAGGAGTGTTGTTGAAAGAGTGTGGGGGTTGCAGAATAGCTCGGGAAGGGGGCCGAATGAGGAGGAGAAAAGGCTCTGTGGTGCTGGGGGAGAGGGGGGACAAGAGAGGGGAAGAAGGCAGTTGAGGATTTGAGGAGGTGGAGTGAAGAGATGGAGGTGAGAGGGCAGTGGAAGGAGGCAGCTTTGTGGAAGGGAGAGGGGGAACATTGGGAAGGACGAGTGAGGGGATGAATGGTGGGAGAAAGGTGAGGAGGGAGTTTTTGAGAGGTGAGAGGGAGGCTTGGAGGGAGAATTGTGGGATGGTTGCTTTGAGAGTGAGGGGTAAGAGGAGTCAGTTGGCAATGAAGTTGGAAAAAAAGAATGGTTGATGGAAAGCGAACATTCATAGCAAACTGGGGTTTTTTAAAAAGTTTTAGGTCAGTTATGCGATTAAACACATTTCTTGATGGATGCAAAAAAGGCGAATTCAGAGAATGGAGAGAAGAAACGCTGTAACAGTTGGATTTTTTAGGCAAGATATGAAGGAGAGGTCGAATTGAGAGCAGTCTGTTTAAATAGCATAAGAGTAGTGCATTCTGATACAGTAAAGAGTACTACACGTGCGAAAGAGGAAGATGAAGCATTATAAGAGATCGTTTTTGATATTATTATTATTAATGTTTGAGAGAGTTTTCAACAGATAAGGTCATGGAAGTGTTGTAGAAAAAAATCCAGGAAGAAGAGGAGGAAGAAGAAGAGATGAAGAGGAAGAAGAATCGGAGAAAGGTCACGTTTTTTTTTTTTTTAATAAAGATAAGAAATAGAGTAAATAGTTGGGATGGGGAACGTTAAGAAAGTGGGAAAGGTAGAAATTGAAGATAATGGGAGAAAAAAAAAATAATCATGATAGTACACCGAGAGGAACAAAGGGTAGGCCTCAAGCCTCAAGGATAGGCCTCAAGCAGCCAGTAAGACAAGTTCAATGAAATCTTACAAAATAGCACGATATTTGAAACAAAACCGAACCAGGAACACACAGTAACATGCAGGTGAGAAAATAAACAATTAAAACGGGACAGATAACGACCGTAAACTTAACTTTGAGATCGTCAGCAGGGAGCCCCCAAGGAGACCTGCCAATGCTCCAAACCCAGAACGGGAAGTCAACCGGAAGTTGTCTCCGAAATACATACATACATACATACATACATACATATATATATATATATATATATATATATATATATATATATATATATATATATATATATATATATATACACTCTCTTCTCTGAAATGACACACAATTTCGATGATACTTGACAACAAGCTTCATCACCCATGATGTACCAAAGATTGTTCACACCATTAAAAAAATGTGGAGGCTGGGAATATCTATGGGGGGGTGGGGGGTGTTGCCCCCCCCAAATATGCATTTGCTATAATCTCAGAAACTACACACACAAATCCTGTGAAACGTGACCACCACCTGCATCAGCCATGATGTGCTAAAGTTTGTTCATGACATTAAAAAAACATAGGGGCCATACCCTTGGATGCTCACCTGGTAGTGGCTGAATCGGATAACCAGGGGACCACTGGTAGGCATGGATGACAAACAAATATGTAACGGAGAAGAAAGTAAATTCCTATCGATTTTTTTTATAATGCCGTGAACAAAATTTTGGTACATCACGGGTGATAAAAGTTGTGGTCAAGTTTCACCAAAATTGTGAGTGTCGTTTCTTGGAAGAAAGCAAATACCCCATCTGGGGGCAACCCCAACTTCTGTTCACTCATCCAAACTTCTTTTCCTCATATGTGGTGACTTCAATTGCCATCGTGCCAGTTGGCTGGGTGTGAGTCTATCTGAAGTGCCTGCAATGGCACTTCAGCAAAAGATTTCTGTGACTCCTTGGGACTGATTCAATTGGTCAAATTCCCGAACCAGTTCTCAGCCAATGATACTCCATCTCTTCTGGATTTGATTTTGACCAATTCCCAGAAAATGTCCACTGTCCTTCTTCTGCTTCATTCGATTCACCTGGCAATATGCTTGTGAAAGTAGACATCTCTCTGGCCGTTATTAGAGAACCTCCTCAGCGCCGACGAATCTGGCATTTCACTCAGGTCGACTGGCGGGGATTTCAAGCAGTTATCGAAACTTCTAGACGAGTCTCCCATTTCGACTCTCTCCAACATCAACTCATCCTGGGAAGTCTTTCAAAGAAATTTGCTTTCTTTCTCATGCACGGATTTATCCCATCTCGTCTTCAGTTGTCCTAACCTTCCTCCGGCCCATGCTACACTGAAGCTTGTGCCGAAGAGAAGTCCTGAAAAAAACTTGCCTTTGCCTTACGGAAGGCAAATCCTTCTGATGGCAATCTCATTTCCTTCCACTAAGCTCAGAACAAGTGTGTCTACCCTCAGGAGAGCCAGGAAGCAACATCTTTCCAATCTCAAGACTGAACTCTCAAACCTGTCTCCCTCCTCCAATTCCTGGAAGTGTCTAGTGAAGTCTGTTTCTGGTGGATGTTCCCCCTCCATCTCTTCCCTTACCTGAAATGGCTGCACAGCTGACACTGCACATAAAAAGGCTGAGTTCCTAAACTCTGTATTTGCTTCTAAATCTTGTGTCCCAACCCCATCACTTTCTGCACCTACCTTACCCAGTCACACCCAGCTGTTTCTGGACTCTGTGTCTTTTTCTCCCAAAGAGGGGGAGAGCTTGCTGTCAAACCTCGACTCAGATTCTGCAACCGGTCCAGCCGACATCAGCGCTCGTGTTCCAAAAACCTGCTCTGCTGCTCTTGCTCACCCTCTTTCTGTTCTATTCACCCTCTCATTTACTCAAGGTCATCTGCCATCTGCTTGCAAATCAGCAAATATTACGGCTCTGTATCAGAAATGTGCAAAAACAGATCCATATAACTATAGATTAATCAGCCTGCTGCCAATCATCAGCAACCTCATGGAATACATCATCACTTTCAACATCAAATCCTTCCTCTTCTGCAATGGCTTGATTTCTGAAAATCAATTTGGATTCAGACCACGTCACTCTACCCTGGACATGCTATTTCTGCTCTCCCAACAATGGATGGAAGTCCTCAATGCCAGATTTGAGATCAGAGCCATCTCCCTAGGCATATCCTGTGCTTTCGATGCGGTCTGGCACCACACCTAGCTCATGAAACTCTCTTCCTGTGGTATATAAGGCAATCTGTACTCATAGCTCACAAACTTCCTCTACTGTCACAATCAACGTGTGGCCCATAGGAATTCTTTCATCCCTGCTTCCCATCTAGGCTGGAGTTTCTCAAGGCAGTGTTCTGGGCCCTGTGCTCTTTTCTGCTTTATCATCAATGATCTCTCCAACTCTCTGGAAAATTATCTTTATCTCTTTGCTGATGACTCCACCCTCTGTCCAACCATCTGTCATCCCTCAGATCTGCAAGCAGCAGCCTCTTCACTGTCTGCAGACATGGATAAAATCACAAGATGGTTCAACACTTGGAACATGTCTTTGAATACAAACAAATCCCACACTCTCACGATGTCTCTCCGAAGGGATCGACTGGAACTCCCCCCCCACCCCCACAATGTAATTTCTCAACAATCCTCTTGAAGAGGTCCTTTCATTCAAGCTTTTAGATCCCACTATCTGACATGATCTCTCCTAGGAAAGCCACATTTCCCAAGCTGGCCTCCAAAGCTGTTTGCCGACTGGGCTTCCTCTTTCGTGCAAAGTCCTTCATTGGCACACCTGAGCTCCTGACCACATACAAAGTTTTCATCCACAGCTTGATGGAGTATTGCTCTCCCCTCTGGGCTGGTGCTCCAGCCTCACACCTTTCTTGGCTTCATGCTGTGGAAACAAAGGCATTTAGGATCAACGGTATATCCCGTGATTAAGTTGAGGTTTTGGGTCTCTCACTCTCTCACCACAGGCAGGTCGCTGGTCTTTCTGTTTTCTTCCATCCCCTCTCTGACCTGTCCCCCTGCTCTGTCTGTGATCTGTACCCCCTATATTTCCGCAGGGTGCTCAAGGTCGACTCGCAGCCTCCTTCTGGTGAAACTACTAAAATCACCAATCACTGCTCACCTTCCCTCTTTTATTCTTCTTTTTTCCTGCCTCTGGAACAAACTCACACACTCTCTTCAATCCCACTCTTCCCTCCAGATCTTCAAAACAGCTATCACCACCATTTCTTATCTTCCTCCATCCAAAACCATGATATTTTCTCCCCCGTTAATCCACCTCAAACCCACTTCCTTCAAATTCCCAGCTTTCCTTCCTGAAAGTCCCTATCATGTAAGGGCCTGAAAGTCCCTGTAGTGTCCATCTTGTTTACCCTGTGAACTCTGCCCCAACCCTCTCCCTTCCACAGCTCTCCTAATGTCTCTGTTCCACACTGTTTTGTGCTTCCCTCTCCTGCCTCTCTTGTCTCCTGCTCTGCTTGTTATACAGTGCCTATAGAAAGTCTACATCCCCTTTCAAAATTTTCAACTTTTGTTGTCTTATATCCGATAATTAATTGCATTAAATCTGACTTTTCCACCTTTATTTGCACATCGTAACTCACAACTTCTCAGTGAAAAACGAATTCTACAAATTTCAGAAAATTCATTAGAAATACAAAACTAGAATATGTTATGTTTGTTGGGGAAGATGAAGGGATTTCATTGGAAAGATAGGATTGTATTGAGTTGTTTGGTCCATGGACATGAAGGAGACGTCCCAATGGAATTAATTAGGGAGACTGTGAGCTTAAGTGTTACTTGTAACCACACGGGGAAGGGGGGGGGGGTGGTGGCATATTAATTAGATAGGGATCAGGGATAATTCCACCAGTATGTAATTTTCCCTCTTGTCATTTTTCCCCAAGTTTTTGTATTCCAAGATCGGCAATAAAGGCGGGGAACACATCCCTAAAATCCAGTAGGACCCATTGGTTAACATGGTCACCTTTGGCTACAAGCAAAAGTGTTTTAGCAAGCCACCAAATTCACCTCCATCGCATGACATTTCTGAATCTACCCGGAAGGTTGGTTAACTTGTTGGCGTTGTGGTGGTAATCATCAAGCTTTCCAATGTCTGTAGAGGAATTATACCTGTGACAATTGTGGTAAGCGGGGACACTTGAAGTGTCGTTCTCGATCCAAGTCAAAGAACTTGTCTCCTGCTTATCACATTGGGGTGAACCCTGATGCAGCAGATGATAGGTCACAGAGCACAGCCTACAGCCGAGAGTCAATTGAGGAACTTTATGAGGTTTCCTATGTTGGAAAAAATAGCTCCGATGCTCCAATTATAGTTTATGTAACAATCCATAGGATCCTGGTGAGGGTGGAAGTTGATGCCAGCGCTTCCATATCAATTACGAATGAGAGAAAGTTCACCTTCATCTACCCTCAGAGCAAGGCTCCTGCACTCTGGCCTCTTTCTACTGTCTTGAGAACATACACCAAGGAGGTGGTTCCTGTAGTTGGCTCAGCTAACGTAACTGTAGGATATGGAAACAGCACTCATGTCCTACCACTACTGATAGTGCGTGGAGAAGAACCAACCCTCTTCGGCCGAGATTGGTTACAAATAATCAGACTTAATTGGAGTGACGTAAACAGTCTCCAACTCTGATGCTGGATATGATATCATGCTCAACAAGTACCCTGGCCTTTTCAGCGATGGTGTTGGCACCTTTACAAGGCCCAAAGTGAGGATTCATGTTTCTGTAGATGCTCAGCCATTGTTCCATAAAGCTAGACCTGTCCCCTACATGATGCGATCAATGATCGAATGTGAGCTTGACCGCCTGCAGAGTGAGGGCATCATCTCACCAGTCGAGTACTCCGACTGGGCAGCACCTATTGTTCCAATACTCAAAGCAGATGGAACAGTGCGTATTTGTGGGGACTACAAAATGACGATCAACCACTATTCAAAGCTGGTTGGCTACCCTTTGCCCAAAGCATAGGATCTGTACAACACTCTCGTGGGTGGCCAGACATTTACGAAGCTTGACTTGACCAATGCCTATGCTCAAATAGAATTGGATGATTATTCCAAGCCCTCTCCATGCATGCATGTTGTCAAAGGTGCTTCTACTGCTATTAACTCAAGGCGGGGTGAACACTTATCCAACGAAGATATTCTGGTTTTGTATTTTTCATTAACTTTCTGAAATTTGTCGAATTTGTTTTTCACTTGGAAGTTGTTGGTTTTGATGTTTAAATAAAGGTGGAAAAAAGTGATTCAACACAATTTAATTCCAGGATATAAAGCAGAAAAAGGTGAAAATTTGGAAAGGTGGTGTGGATTTTCTTAAGGCACTGTGTGTGCTCTCCCAAGTGCCCTTCTAGGTTGTAAGCATAATCAGCAGTTTTCCTTTGTTCTCACTTTCGTGATATTTACGTCTGCAATATTCAGTTTAACTTTCTCTTTGGGCTGGCAGGCTAGCACAGAGTTCGGCAGTCGTCGCCTCTGAGCTGTTCAACCTGGGTTTGAATCTCTGCCCCGCTATAAGCTGTCATCCCAGTGTTTCATTTTCTGGTCGTTGCATCATTATGTGTGCTGCCCCGTTGGATGGACGTGAAACTGAACGTCCCATTGCTGGCATTAGTTGCTGGACGTTAAAAATCGCATTGCATCCTTTTGAAAGGTGCATGAAAGTTATCGCTGGCACCCTGAAAAAAAATATTAAAAATTTACTGTTCTAACCTACAGGGGGCACTGCATCAGCAGAAACAACCGACTCCCCTTCATCCCTCCCCCCCCCCCCCGCCAGCCAAAGGTGGCACTCGCAGACCACGCACTGCATATTAAAGAAGAGAAAGACCCTCGACATATGTAACCTTAATCTTGTTCAAATGTTATTTGAAATTCCACATTTTCTTTGCAGTTCCATTTCCGAATTGCTTTCTTAATCTCAAAATAGAGATGGAGGAAACACAACAACCCCCCCCCCCCCTCCACATGACTGGTTCGAGATTCATATGATTTGCTTTCATGACAATTTTAGTCCAATTACCAACGGGGTTCCAAGTGTGAAACGAACCAACAAAATGTGTGCTTTTTATCATTACCCACTTGGGCCAAGAGCGTCGCGTGAGGGATTATTCAGAAATCCATTTGTGTGCCATGATTGGTCATGCTTGCATACATTTTGCAGTTAAAGTGAAAACAACAAGAAAAAGGTTCCAAAACAACACACACTAGCAGCTTTGTGCATAAAATTGCTCACGCTTCTGTTTTACAATTTTACAAAGTGATTCACAGAAGAGCAAGATCACTTGAAGCCAACGTGTTGAATCTTAAACATTTTAATAATGCCTCTCGGGTTATTCTCCCATGATGTTCACCATGTAGAATAATTCCATAGCTTAATGACATCAGTGACCGGTGTAGTCCTCAGAAAGAAAGGCTATCCAAACTTGCACTGAAAAGCACCGGGAAAGCTGAAGACTGGTTTCAGGAAATGGCCCGAAGGCCTGTTTTTAGAAGGGATACTGTGAGATGTTTATAAGACAAGAAAATGAAAAAGGGAATGGGTCTTTAATGTGCCCCATTGAGAGACCATCCATACTGTGATGCAGCACTCTGACTGCATTGCACTGTACCATAACGGCAGTTGATAGTGGAAACTGCATGGATCAAAACATCAACACCAGCTCAGCAAGAAAGTTAAACAGGACTTTTCAAGGATCCTAATTTCACTGTTTTCATTTTTGGTGTAGTGCATACTAATCTTCTTCATATAAAAGGAGCCCACTACTTCCATCATGTTTTATTGTAAAGGGTTCCTGCTGTCTTGCAATAATAAAAGTAGGACTGCATATCCTGAAGCTCACATGGATTAGGAGCAAAAGTCACGCAAACCCCCCACAGACCCCCTTAGACCCAGATTGTTTTTTTTTATTGCCGTGAACAAACTTTGGTACATTATGAGTGAGGAAAGTTTTTGTAAAGTTTCATTGAATTTGCGTATGTAGTTTCAGAGAAGAAAGCAAATATCTACATTGGTGGGCTCAAAATGCCTGGTGTTCGCTTAATCGTTAGGGTGGCAGGCTTAGGATCTGAGGATCCTGAGTTCAAATCCCACTCGGCTGTTGAATTAATAACAGGTGGGGTTGAATCTACCTGTCATCCTTCTGAGGTTGGCAAAATGAGTACCAGCATGCTGGTATACTGTGTTGGAGTGGCGACCCGTCCACATTGTGTCCAATAGCCAAGGAGACTGCTTCGGCAGCACCAACGCTCTGCACAGCGTATGATCCAAATAGATGGATGGATGAGGTCTCAAACCACACACAGACCATCTGAGACCCTAATTTGTTTTTTAGGCTGTGAACAAACTTTGGTACCTGACGGGTGATGAAGCCTGTGGTGAAGTTTCATCAAAATTATGTGTATCGTTTCGGAGAAGACAGCAAATGCCTTTTGGGGGGGGGGGGGATCCACACCCCTCACCCCTCCCAACCAAGGATCCCTTTATTTAGTGCAGATTTTTATGCAGTTGATAAACTTTGGTACATCATGGGTGATGAAGGTTGTAGTCAACTGTGATTGAAAGAGAGCAAATACCTATTTTAAGGGGTCAATCTCCCCCCCCCCCCCACCCACACACACACACCCTTAATGAGCACAGATTTTGATGCAGTCGATCCACAATGGTACATCATGGGTAGTGAAGGTTTTAGTAAAGTTTCATCAAAATGTGTGTAGTTTCAGAGAAGAGAGCAAATATCTATTTTGGGGTGTTTAACCCCCCCTCCCCTCCATGCCCCGGTAAACATCCTTAATGAGCACAGATTTTGATGCAGTCAATATACCTTCGTTTGGCATCAGATATGAAGCTTGTGGTCAAGTTTCATCAAAATCGTGTGTTTGGTTTAAGCGATAATGACTGAAGTGTTTACAGGTTGACTCATTCACGCACTCACCTGCAGACACCGCTCGATCACATAAACTCACCTGACTAATGTTCAGGTGAGTTTAAAATGGCACCATTGAAAAGGATATCATCGATTTACTTGAAATAGTTGCAAAGCTGATAATCGATTTACTTGAAAACAAAAAAATGCTTTGTTTCGTTCACCACTTTCCGAACAAGAAGAGAACAGAAAGCATACAGAGTGTCCTTGGGTGGTATATTTCGCCAAAACCGCAGGTATTAAGAAAATGTTTGTTTCTTTTGTTGTTTTGCCAATCTCATCAGGAGCTGAGTTTCTCCGTAATGCTTGCTGAGTTGAAATAAAAAGCACTAATGCTTTCTTAACACTATTTCTCCATAATGCTTTACAATTTTTTCGTCTCAATTTTTTTTTCACATTTAACTCAATCAAATAAATACAATAAACATATCAAACATGAAAACAGTGGAGAAACTGGAAAAAAAGCAGGGCTTGTAAGATTTCGGGTCCCCGTGACAATATATTGTGACAAATATTGGAAAACAAGATGACTATTGAAATAACAAGGAGTTGGGCAGACAGAAGCCAAACCGAAGGAAGATACAATAGGAATGAATACAAATGGGGGATGGGGATGTCGGAGGGAGGAATCAACTCGAATGTATTCCTTATGTTAGCATCAAAAAATCACTCAGTACTCATTACCTCCACCACCGAAGGTGAAAGAGGTATCATGTTCAACCTTTTCTGTCTGTATGCCTGTCTGTTTGTGTGCAGGATATCTCAAAAAGTTATGGACAGATCCAGATGAAATTTTATGGAAATATTTGGCGTGTGACAAGGAGGACAAACTGATTAGGTTTTGGTGAAGATCCGGATTCGAATACGAGATTTTTAAAGTGATTCTTCACCATTGAGAGACAGGGCCACAAAGTCTATATAGCACAATATCTCAAAAAGTTGTGCGCAATGCGCATAGACGTTTTGGCCGATGTTGACCTCAAAAACTAAATAATTGCTGGTTGAATTCAGCGACCTGATATGCAAATCCTGTTCAAATTTCTTGTCAATTCGATGAAAATTGACGATTTTTTGAAATACGAGTGCGTGCCCGTACGTGCGTGGCCGTACATGCGTGGCCGTACGTGCAAAAAAAGAAACAAAGAAAAAACTTTCAAACTGCGTGCCAGAAATAACAACCACACAGGCCGTTCCTTCGCTTTCGCGTGTCCGTACGTGCATGGCCGTACATGCAAAAAAAAAAAAAAAAAAAAAAAACTTTCAAACCGCATACCTGAAACAACAACCACACAGGCCGTTCCTTCGCTCTCGCGTGCCCATACATGCGTGGCCGTACGTGCATGGCCGTACATGCGTGGCCGTACGTGCAAAAAAATAAAAAATAAAAAAACTTT
>NC_140967.1:11889789-11942289 GCF_056783735.1 Eptatretus burgeri
TTCCATGAGGTGAAGGCAAGTTGTTTCAGGACAACTGCCTCACCACAAGCTTTAATGTAACATGGGTGGAAGGAAGGGTGGGACATCTGAAGATGAGATGGGATAAATCTGTGTATGAGAGAGAGCAAGTTTCTTAGAAAGAATTCCTATGACGAGTTGTTGTCGGAGAAAGTAGAGATGGGAGACCGGTTTCGAAGTTTGACGGCTGCTTGAAAACCCTGCCAGTCAGC
This sequence comes from Eptatretus burgeri, assembly GCF_056783735.1. Taxonomy (NCBI): domain Eukaryota; kingdom Metazoa; phylum Chordata; class Myxini; order Myxiniformes; family Myxinidae; genus Eptatretus; species Eptatretus burgeri. The sequence goes on from NC_140967.1 coordinate 11,890,020, forward strand.
CTGAGTGAAATGCCAGACTCGATGGCTCTGTGGTGGTTCTCTAATAACAGCCAGAGAGATGTCCACTTTGACAAGCACGTGGTCAGATGAACATATTGGAGTGGAGGAAGAAGAGCAGATATTTTCAATGAAATTTGTCAAAATCAGATCCAGAAGAGATGGAGTACCATTGGTTGAGATCCGGGTCAGGAAGTTGACAGATTGTGTCAGTCTCAATGAATCGCAGAAGTCTTTGCTGAAGTGCCATGGCACGTGAGAGAGGTACCCACACCCAGCAAACTGGTGTGATGACAATTGATGTCTCCACATATGAGGAAGATAGAGTTGGGATGAGAGGATAGAAGTTGGTTAATGTTTTTGGAAAGCGAGATGTAAATGGAGTCATCATTGTTTGTTGGACGGTAGAACACATATATGAACATGAGGTGGGACTGGAGGGGAAGCCATAGCCAGAGGTATTCCTGGGGGTGTGGGGGAGTGAGGGCAGTGAATGGAGAGTAAGGAATAGAGTCTGATGAAGAGAGCAATTCTGCCACCAGGATGAGGCTCAGGTCCATCATACCAGAGGAGGGAGTAACCAGGGAGAGATATGAGTGAGTCAGAGACGTCTTGAGGGAGGAAAGTTTCTGTGAAGCACATTTGGTCTGGTTTGTCAGTGGCAAACTGTAAGGAAAGATCTGTTAGGTTTGAGCGAAGGCCCCAGATGTTTGAGGTCCACCCTGTGAAGGAAGAGGGAGGGGAGGAGGTTATGGGTGCAGTGGAGGGAGGGTTGGATGAGGCAGGAGGGGGGAGGTAAGGAGAGTTGTTGAAAAAGTGTGGAGGATTGCAGAAGAGTGAGGGGAGAGGGTCAGATGAAGAGGAGAAAAGGCTCATTGGTGATGGGTTGAGTTATAGTGGGGAGTAATAAGACAGATCGCAGAGGGCAACTGAAGATTGGAGGAGGTGGAGTGATGAGCTGGAAGAGAGATGACAGGGGAAGGAGGCAGCTATGCAGATGTGAGGGGGGGGGTGGGGGCAACTTTGAGAAGGGGGAGTGAGGGAAAGTGATTGGAGGGAGAAAGGTAATTATTGTAACTGTAAGTGCTATAGTTTTATATATAGATTGTAAGTATATTGTAAGTGATTGTAACTGTAGATTGTAAGTACTATAGTTTTCAAATTAGGAGGTTGGCACAATTTCATGCATTATATGATGCAATTTTTCATGATATACTCTGATGAAATAATTGAAGTATATAATCAAAATATAACTTGAATTTGGAAGATCGGATCAAGTGGAATAATTAACTCAAAATCTTGAGTAAAATATGTAAACGTTAAGAAATCAGTGGTTTCGATTTTTGTGGGTATGTGTCATGATCAATCCACTTGCTATTGCTTGCCAAGCAAGCCGTTCCAATCAACCATTTCATTGAAGTCCTTTGCTTGGATCCCTTAAGCCACATGCTGAGCGCCCTATACGACGACAGTCGATCGCGGTACATTTTGTGTCCTGATCGGGATGCACATTCAGCAGTTGCGACAAGCTAGGGGTATGTAGGCAGCACACACGGATGTGGTCCATGTGGGTAGATTTGGATCTGTAAAGGGACTCTCCAAGGATGTGTGTGCATGCCTGCATGCTTGGTTATGGGCACTGTGGTGGTAAAGTTTCATCCCGCATGATGATGGGTGGTGGAGGTTTTAACTTTTAACATCAGCAGCATATGAGCAATCACATTGTTTTCCTTTGTCCTCGTGACTGTTTCTCAAGTAATTGGTTATTTTCTATGAATCTGGTGTGCTTCAGAAAGGTCATGTGATTTCTCTTGTTGAGTTTCAAAGCAAAATATATTTGATAACACCTGATTTCTGAGTCATTTGCTGTATTAACGAGTTTTCTAAATTACAGAGCCAAATCTTTTCCACCCATCACACAACGACTGGCAGAAGTTTGGAAAGAACAATGTTTATGCACATCTCCTTGAAACGTCTATCATGCAACATTGCTTTTTTAATTTGTTTATTGAAATTCCCCAAAAAGCAGCGTGAAAGCTACTCAAGGTTTTTGGGTTGTATACAGTATGTACTGGAGTCAGTCGGGAATCACACTGACTCAAATCAGTTGGTAATCACGAGGACTCCAATCAGCCGATTACTGAAAAATTGCTGATTTCGGCCAAGCATGTGTGTGTGTGTGTGTGTGTGTGTGTGTGTGTGTGTGTGTGTGTGTGTGTATGTGTGTGTGCGTGCGTGCGTGTGTGTGTGTGTGTGCGCCTCAAGAGAGGCAGAGGGGAGAGAGAAGGGAGGGGGTAGAGGGAGTGGAGGGGAGAGTGGAGATTCCGGCAGATGTGATGCCCAGTTTGACATCCATCAGAGAGACAGCACACACATTGATGAACCACCCTGCCTTTGAAACACCGGGATGACAGTTTATAGCTGGGTCTGGATTTGAACCTAGTCAAGTACTTCTCAGCTATCCTGCTGTGATCTGGCGATTCATTGCTTTATAAAAACTGAATTGATCCGAGCAGCAATTCTGACTGATAAAAAACACAAAATCTTTCATTTGTTCAATTCGCACATTTTTTCACAGCCCTTCCTCTCCTCGACCTCCGAAGAGTTGTATGGTAGTGGAGGGGGTTTGACAGGAGGATAGCATGAGGGGAGGGGAAGGCAAGGGAGAGTGAGGGGAGGAAAGCAGCGTGAGGGGAAGGGAAGGGAAGGCAGCGGTGAGGGGAAGCAAGGGGAAAGGAAAGGAAGGCAGCGTGAGGGGAAGAGAGGGGAAAGGAAGGGAAGGCAGCGTGAGGGGAAGAGAGGGGAAAGGAAGGGAAGGCAGCGTGAGGGGAAGGGAAGGGAAGGCAGCGTGAGGGGAAGGGAAGGGAAGGCAGCGGTGAGGCGAAGCAAGGGGAAAGGAAGGGAAGGCAGCGTGAGGGGAAGAGAGGGGAAAGGAAGGGAAGGCAGCGTGAGGGGAAGACAGTGTGAGGGGAAGGGAGAGGAAGGCCGCCTGAAGTGGGAGAGGCAGCATGATGGGGGAGGGTGTGTGAGGGGAGGGGAAGGCAGCATAGAAGAAGGGGAAGGCAGCACACGGGGAGGGGGATGCAGTGCGAGGGGGAGGCAGCATTAGTGGGGAGGGGCAGCGGGAGGCGGGGGAAGGCATTATGAGGGGTTGGGGAGGCAATGTGAGGGGAGGATGGGGCAGCGTGAGGGAAGTGGAGGCAGTGTGAGGAGAGGAGGCAGTATGCGGGGAAGGGAAGGGAAGGCAACATGAGGGGAAGGGAAAGTGGCATGAGCAGGGGGGAAGGGAAGGACGATAAAATGCACCCAAACAGCAACATTTTCATTTTATCTGCCAGGTTCTATATAAAAATGGATGAGAACATTGGAAAACTCATGTGATCTACCTGGCAAATTCAAAACTCAACTGTCAGTCCTTAACAGTCCCCTGAAAAGGGGGGAGGAGTAGAGGAGCAGGGCGAGAGAGGGAGAGGGGTGGAAGAGAGGGAGAGAGAAGGATGTGAGAGAGAGAAAGAGAGATGGGTGGGAGAAAGAGGAAGAATGGTGGGTGAGAGAGGAAGCGTGGTAGGAGGGAGAAGGATGGGAGGAGGGAGAGAGGGGAGAGTGAGTAAGGGGTGGAGGGGAGAGAGACAGAGACAGAGAGACAGAGACAGAGACAGAGACAGAGACAGAGAGAGAGAGCTTAGAGAGGGTGAGAGAAGGAGAGGGTTTAGAGAGGGTGAGAGAAGGAGAGGATTTAGAGAGGGTGAGAGAGGAAGAGAGTTTAGAGAGGGATTAGAGAGGGAGAGGGTGAGAGAAGAAGGGAGAGAGGTGGGAGGGGGCTGAGGAATGGTGAATGAGGAGGAGAGAAGGGAGGGTTCCAGCAGATGTGACATCCAGTTTAACAGCAAACACATTGATGAATCTCCCTGCCTGTGAAACACTGGGATGACATTTTAGAGCTGGGTCTGGATTCAAACCCAGGCTAGATAGCTTAGAGCGAGCATGTGTACCTCCCAGCTATCCTGCCGTGACATTCACCAAACCTTTTATTATTATTTTTTTTTGTATTTATCTATGCTGAAGTGACAGGTCGTGAAATAAATGCCGACCGTACGAAAAGGGGAAACATGGTGTATAATAAAATTGCACATTTTCAGCAAGCCAGCCATCACCTGATACACCACAGTACAACGTGGGGCCAATGCAGGTGAGTGGCTCCTGAACATTGTTCAAGCCAATTGATATACAGTATTCAGTGACAGTGTGAATATTGTAGAGTGCTCACGAAGTGGCAAAAGCACTACAACAAAACGGTTGATAAGGAACGGCTGGCTTGGCAAGCGATTAGCGAATGCCGAGCCCTAATATTAAACACACACCTCCCAGAGACACCCAAAATATTAAACAACATCTGAATTAGACAAATTAACACTTTCTTTTTAGCAGTCGGAACGACTGCAAAGATCAATTCTGGAGCTTCAATTTTGTGATTCGGCTTAGTTTAAGAGATTCTCGCAATAATGTCATGTGAGGAAATAAAATGAAGCCATAATCACTGGTGTCTCCGGGCGTTTATAAGCACTGCAATGTTTCCAGTGATTCATATGTAAGATGATCAGACATTCGATAATATGAGTGAGGAAAGTAAGAAAAAACAAAAACACTTATTATATCATTATGAAATTGTTGCGGCCTGTTCCAAGTCTAGGCATGGTTGAGCAGGCCAAAAAAAAAGCGAATTAAGACCCCCAGCAAGGTAACAGTTTATGCGTCCCGAGGGAGAATGAGGTGGCCAAGGATGCGCCTGATAAATAAATAATAAAAAAAGGCAAATTATTATCTTCAAAAGGGGTGTTTTAATTAACCCAAACACATAATTTTCATTCATGCACTCCCTTGGTGTTCCCTTAGCATGCATGAAAAGTTTCAGTCCACAAGGTTTCATGGTTTTGGAGTAATGGAGGAGATGCACACAGTGACTGACTAAATGGACCGACTTCCGCATGCTGACATTCATTAGTATAGATGCGCAAATACTGCCCGTAACTTCACTGAGGGGAATACCAAAAGAGGGGTGGAGAGACAAAGGGGCGGGGGGGGGGGGAGAAAGAGGAGGAGGGAAAGAGAGAGGTGGGGAGAGAGAGGAGGTGGGGAAAGTGGAGGTGTGGGGAGAGAGCAAATAAGACCTGTAACTTCAACAAGATTTAAAGTAAGTAAGACAAAGCGATGGTATCAAAGGTATCCTATGGTAACCAAGGCCATCTCCACTCATGGCTCGCAGCCTTCCTTTCCTGTCGCAGCCAACGTGTGGCCTGAAAGGAGTTCTCTCATCCCTTCTTCCTGTCCAGGCTGGAGTTCCTCAAGGCAGCGCTCTGGGCCCAGTGATTTTTCTGGTTTTCTTCAATGATCTCTCTGACTCTCTGGAAAATCCACTTTATGTCTTTGCTGATGACTCCACCCTCTGCCGTACCATCTGTCATCCCTCAGACCGGCAAGCTGCAACTTCTTCGCTCTCTGCAGATCTGGATAAAATGGTCTGGTCTGGTCAAACTGGTCCAACACATGAAACATGTCTTTCAATCCTGACAAATCTCACACTCTCACCATGTCTCTCCGAAAGGACCGTTTGGACCCCCCCCCCCATCTACTTTCTCAACAATCCTCTGGAAGAAGTCCTTTCATGCAAGCTTCTGGGTCTCACTATCTGCCATGATCTTTCTTTGGAAAGCCACATTTCCAACCTGGCCTCCAAAGCCAGTCCCCAACTGAGAATCCTCCATCGTGCAAAGTCCTTCCTCGGCCCACCTGAGCTCCTGACCACACACAAAGCTTTTGTCCACAGCCTGATGGAGTACTGCTCTCCCCTTGGGCCGGTGCTCCTGCCTCTCACATTTCTCAGCTTCACGCTGTGGAAAACAAGGCATTTAGGATCATTGGCATCTTCCATGATGAGGCCGAGTCTTTGGGCCTCGCACTCTCTCACTGCAAGCAGGTCGGTGGTCTTTCTGTCTTCTACCCTCTCCTCTCCAGTCTCGCCCCCCCGCTCTGTCTGCAATATGTCCCAACCATATTTCCGCAAGGTGCTCAAGGTCTGCCAACAACGCCCTTCTGGTAAAACTACCAAAATCAAGAATCACTGCTCACCTTCACTCTTTCATTCCTCTTTTTTTCCTGCCTTTGGAATAAACTCCCACACTCTCTTCAATCCCATTCTTTCCTGCAGGCCTTCAAAACAGTTGTTCACCACCACTTCTTATATCCCCCCATCCAAAACCACGATCTTTTCTACCCCCGTTAATCCACCCCAAACTCACCTCCTTCAAATTCCCTGCTTTTCTTCCTGAAAGTCCCTGTAATGTCCATCTTGTATACCCCATGTTCCCTGCCCCACCCCTCTCCCTTCCACAGATCTCCTCATGTCTCTGTTCCCCAGTTTTGTCCTTCCCTCTCCCGCCCCTCTTGTCTCATGTCCCCCTTGCTATCCATTGTGTGTTCGCTCTCATACGAGCCTCGACAATGTATATTAAAAAAAAAATATATCTGACCTTGCGTGATATTTAATCCCCTGGGGATCTTTGACTGGTTTATGGGTAAACATGACCATTCTTGGAGTCAGACATCCGGGAACTTCGCCGACCCATAATGCAATGTCCGTATAGCAACGCTGGCGAAGGGGAAAACAAAGTACCTCGTTCGCTCGGATCGCCCTGCTATGCGTTGCAGCGGTGTATGTCGTGCTAGCGCTATCGCACGGCACTCGACTCGAGTACCTGTTTCAAGTTTGTTTCTTTCGTAGGCTTTATTACACATTATTATTTGCAACAATGCCGAAAAGTTGCTGTATTTTCAGTTGTACTAATAACAAGAGAAAAAATTCAGAACTCTCATTTTATCTCATACCAAGTCGGGCCACTGAACCAGAGAGGAGACTTCTGTGGCTTCGAGCCATGAGACAAAAAATTTGTGGGCTTCCAGTGATGGGTAGTTTTTCATTGCTTCATGTGTAAACACTCCTGAGATTAAAAAGAAAAAATATATTCTGTGGTTAGTTATTAAAATAGTACCAAGGCAATTAAGTGACGGTACATCATGCAAAAACATTAATGCCTCGGCCCTTGATTGCCATTAATAGGATTAGAACTTGCAAACTAAATGCAATGACAATGTGTCGGCCTTTCCTTTAAGTTCACCCCAATCTTGTCCTCAGGCCAGGCGCTTCGACTCAGCAGCCACAAGAAATAGCCACGCACTGCTACATCATTACAAAGCGTAGACACACACAGGCACACATGCTCACTCACATCCGGCAACGCCCATACACATAGTCATACACATAGTCATACACATAGTCATACACATAGTTATACACATCTTTAAAATCAGGGATAACACAGAATTTATACAACATGAATGTGCGTAATAATTTAATCATTCATTGCCATTCTTGCTGGGTCAGTGAGTGACCCACAACTAGCACAGATGACTCACCGTTACACGGTACAGAAAAGGCAGGTCAATTAAAACTATTACTAACTAGCCACGTCAGCTCGGGAGTTCATAATAATTGAAATAATATATTAACACTCCAGTACAGTAATATTAGATAATACACAGTTAAAACTTGGTTTAAAATTGAATTACATACCTGGTGTCTTGACTAGATACGTGTATCCGTCCGGGTATTGCACGTTCGGCCATTCCTTCGGGTTGTCGATCCACGAATCACCGGGGTACTGGTAGGGGCAACAATCAAGGCCAATTAACTGTATTTTGGCTCGATATCTGGCCAACGCATCACCTCACAAATGTTCTATATATCGATATGACATTGCAAACACTTGGGTGAACACAATGTATCAACAATTTATCTGAAATACATCGACAGAAAAAAAAACCAACCACTCGGCTTTGCGTGAAGTAAACCACGATGTACGTGCGTCTGCGATCGGTGCTGCGTTTGTTTTCCCCTTTGCCAACATGGCGGTCACGTGACCAAGCAAAGTCACATGACTGTGACGTATGTCCGACCTTAAGAATCACCTTCGAGCCTCAACACAGAGTGCCGTTTCCACTGAGGATCAACACACAGAGGACAATGCATTATAATGATCAAGACCACACTTGCCAATCAGCAACACATGATGACCAGCCAATAAGCACCCCACAAAAACCAGCCAATGGGGCGTGAAGTTCTTGTAAACTCTGCACTCCATTCGTTCCAATTACTTCCTCCAGCCGATGGGCGAAGCATGCTGCCAAAAATGGCACGGCTTACTTCTCTTTTTCTTTCGAGTTATTTTTAAATTATAAAGAATATAAATAGTTATTTTAAGAGCCAACACATTATGTAAACCATAAAACTTTTACTCTATTATTATTCTACCATGGAAACCTTTAAACAGCACTTGAACAGGATAATTGTGTATTTGCTCAACAAAACTGAAGCTCCATTATATTTACCTCACACTTGCGAAGTGAAGAGACAAGTTAAGCGATTTGTTCACTTTGTCCATCTGTCTCCAAATGTCAGTTAATGATCAATAAATAACTAAATTTCAATTGAATGTTATATTTTGAACACGAATCAGAACATAGATCAGAAAAATAACCTGTAGTTTTGGCAGTACTTTGACTTTGAATTTGGCACAACCGCGCATGTGCAGAGAAGAGCAAGACAATTTTCTCTACTCTGTCTTCCTGTCTGGCAGTGAAACAAAATTGAAAATCGGTCCAAACAGGAAACGTACTGTTTTAAGGATGTCATAAAGGACAAAAAATACAGGCATGGATAACATGTTAAATAAGGTAGTGTAAAAGACGCTGCATCAACGGCGGTAAACATCCGAAAAAGCTTTTTCGACAACTTTCAAAATCTTTATTTTATTTCGATTGGAGTACTTGAACACTGAAGAAAAGAGATCGCCTTGTTGGCATCTTCAAAACCCTTTTTTTTTTTGCAGTACTTGGACAAAATATGATGGCATTTTCGGTCATCACGACCAATGAAATTTGCCGCTCAGAGACAATGCCCATGTCCTTTTTCTCAAGACTACATGGGGCAAGGTGTTATATGAACTCTCAAATTTGTTTATTACCCTCGCCGGAGGAGAGGGTAATATTGCATTTGGGTCTCTTTGTCTGTCTGTCTGTCTATCTATCATCCATTTGTTTGTTTGTCCGCACAGAACATGACTGTTTTTCTCTGCAACCGCTTGTCAGATTGACATGAAATTTTCACCATTGGCACAACTACTCATGTAGAATGTTTTAATGATAATTACGATGTCATAGGTCATGTTTTGGAAAAACGTGCATAGGTCACATGCAATGTTACAAGCCATGTTGGAAAAAACAGGAAAAACTTTGGACTTCTCTGTATCTAAGAAACCGCACCATGGAAAAAAAAAAAACATGAAACTTGGCAGATGGCAAGTACTCCACATGGGGAATAAGTGTGATTTAAAAAAAAATGATGTCATAGGTGCCTTCATTATGACATCATAATTGCATATAATCTGCAGAAAGCTATATCCATAAGAGTATAAAGATTTTTGAGGGTCATCAAGGGATGAATTAGTCCACAGAAAAAAAAAAACAATGATGATGTTATCAGTCACGTGATTCAGCAGTCATACATTAACAAAAAAAGACCCTTCAAAAATCTTCTTCTCTGAAACAGCCAAATGGAGAGGCAAAACTTTACAGGAATGACCACCTATCCATGAGGAAAAAAAACGTTCCCATCTTTGACATCACAGGTCACATGGTTTGTCAGCCATATTAGATTTACCCCAAAACCAATTAAAAAAAATCATCTTCTCCAGAACAGCTGTTCTTCACACACGTTCCCCAAGCCTTGGGGATACCAGGGTGTTCATGAATAATTATTGATAGGTCACATGGTCTGGCAGCCATATTGAAGTGTGAAAATCCTAAAAAAAAATTCTTTCTCTTGAATTGTTCCATTGATCAACGTGAAGCCTCACAATTATGATCTCGTAGTGATGGGGAATATATGTTTTAAATTTCAACCTGATTGAACACAGGGTCTGGCAGCCAGATTTATTTAATTTTTGAGCTGGGTTATTTTTGATCTTATTTTTTTGAATAAGGCTCACTTGACTGTGCCTGGATGGGTTTGAGGGTAGAGGAGTAGCAGCTGAAATGTGAATCCTATCCAGGTTCCTCCTGATGACTTAATCTTTGCTTTTTGCTTCTTCAGGTTCCTTCTGATGACTCCAGTGCAGGACTGTACCTCCAGTATTTGGTCTTCCATTTGATTTGAATTTATTTTAATTACATTTTGAATTCAATTGAACAATAATAAATGTCATGGGTCAGGGTCAAGCGTCCAATCAAAGTGGGGTTGCATCAAAACGGGACGTCTTGGTACCCGGTCAACACTGCCAGCAGTTATAAAGTTGCAGTTCCAGTTTGTAGTTATGTCTATTATTAATTACGTAACACACCAGTACAAAAACACCACAAAGAAATATACAAAACAAGTCCTGGCGAGGGTCTGCAATCTCTGAGTGCTCTTTCTTGTTTTCTCCTTTAAAAGCAAAACTTTTAATGCACAGGAAAGCAAGAATAGCCAGCAAAGTCAGAAATACTTCGACGAAGATCAACGGATTGGTCAGTCAATAGTAGAATCAGACTTCCCGAAGGGGTGGAAGCCAGAACAATATGAACACGAAGCCATCATTTCCCTTGCAAGAACAAAAATGGGATTTGTACCGACTGACTTTGCAGAAATTGACGTAAAGGAAACTTTCTCATCGGACGCACTCTCAACTCAGGGAGTAAAGAAGTGAAAGTATTTCCCGTTCTTGTGCCATCAGCAATGGGGAAACGTCTCGTTTGGCAGGCATAGTCTACACGTTGGCGCCGGACATATAAAAGCTCCTTTCTCGATGCTTCTTGCGTACCTCCCAGCCCAACGTGCCCTATTTCTAAAGGCTGACAAGGAAAAAGAAGTGAAATTCCCCGTGGCCTGAAACACAGTCACCCTTTTGTTGGCGTGTCACTCACAATTACTTGGACAATATGCGATAGCTGGGCGACCAAGGAACTCTGGTCAATGGATGGCACAGTCGAAGCTGCGGCCGTTCAGCAGGGCCTGCCTTTTCAGCCGGACCTCGAGAGCCAGGACCTCCGCCGAGCAATTGCGCGGGAATTGGACCGGCCGTGAAAGCCGAGAGGATTTCTTTTTTTCACCGGACGGCACTATATACGTCTTATGGACAATGTCGTTCAGGTGCGAGCGGGTTTGAAGATGTCGAACGTGGCCATTGGGCCTACTTTGCCCCCACGAGACGACATTTCCGTTCGCCTTGCGATGAACCTGATCTATTTTCATCGAACGCACTTCAATTATCACGCTCTGCCGATCATCACGAGCCTAATTGTTCGGCTCCCTGTTTTTGACCTTCTCTCTTGGTGGTTTGATACAAGCCATTGTGCTCGCAATCTTCCCCATTTACTTGACGCAATTTGAGCTCTGTGCAGCGATGATAACTCAAAATTTTACAGACTTATCAAAATGTGCGACTCTGTAATTTCAGGGTACTTTAAAGAGCTGTCCTTTTTACTGTTGTTGCCAATTCATGTCTGATTTTGCTGTACCTATTGCAGAACATCAGTGCTGCCGAAGCAGTTTCTTAGCAAGGGAAAATTATGTTGGGTGGTTTGACTTTGCCTTCCAAGCTGGAGTTGTAGGGCAGGAATTTGGAATTGGTTCAGGGTGCCAACGACGATTCGCTTACTCTTCACGAGGGACACCGGTGGTATCGTTATATTATCATCGACCACCTAAAGTCAGCAGATGGGACGCTCGGTTTGACATCCACCTAAGACACACACACACACACACACACACACACACACACACACACACACACACACACACACACACACACAATGATGAATCGCCCTGCACATGTACACACACACACACACACACACACACACACACACACACACACACACACACACACACACACACACACACACACACACACACACACACACACACACACACACACACACACACACATTGATGTCTGCGAGACACCAGAATGGCAGTTTACAGCTTGGTCGAGATTCAAATTCAGGATCGACAGCTCAGAAGCGAGTGTGCACACCACTAGACCATCACGTTGGGCATCCTTTTAGTAAACTATCATCGGTGTCTTTAGTTTACTCACTAAGGAACACGGAATCTCCAATTGATAATATCATTGCCTCTGAATGGGAGCACATCTTCGATTTACAGACTATAAAATTCAGATTAATTTTTGTGGATAAGATGAAGGAAGAATAAGATTTATTTATTACATTATATCAACCTCCTCATCCTCTGTCACATGATTCCTCATTTGCAAATTTTCCCTGTTATTTGAATTTTTGTTAACCTCCGCCATCAAAGATCGGAGGTTACTGTTTTCACCCCTTTCTGTTTGTTTGTTTGTGAACAGTATTACGGAAAAACTCCTCGACGGATTTCGACGAAACTTGGTGGCGGGATTAGGTATGGTCCAAGGATCATGCCATTAGATTTTGGACTTGGTCCAAAATCCAATATGGCCGCTATAGCGGCCATTTTGAAAAAATATTGGAATATTTTTTTTTTTGCATTTCTACATATTTTAAGTGATTTCCAACCCTCCCCCCTCAAAAAAAAAATTGTTAGAGAAAAAAAAAATTTTTTGCAACTTTTTTTTCAACAAAATTTCGATTTTTTTTTGCATTTCTACATGTTATAAGTGATTTTCAACAAAAAAACATGCCAAAATTACAATTGCGGCTGATTTTGGAACTTCAGGTGGATATACCCACGTAAAATCAATTTCTGTCTCAAGGAATCGAGTCATGACGAATGAATTGAGTGTGTAAAAGTTAAAAGTAAAAGGGAAAATTGCAAACTATAACTCTGTGAGCACTGTTGACGTCAAATTGAATGAATAGGATATCAGGTTCACTTGAGTGATCCAGCAGTATTGGTGGCGGAGGTTTTGCACTCTACCGAGTGCTCCCCCTCTAGTTGTTGAATGGCTCAATGATGCTTTGATAATTTTGGATCCAACCGAATGCAATGTCATCCCAAAAGGTGTTCCAACACCCCTCCCCCTTCTCCCGCTAACCTTGTCACACACAATAATGTTTGAAAAATTTATTTCTCAGCATATTATCCTTTATTAACGTCGATGCAGTAACTCTGTGGTCTCAAAATGTCTTCCCTTTTGATGGAATGTCATAAGATTTGGACCGAAAAGATCTTGATCAGATGAGCGGAATGAGATGTTTGCTCCAAAATATCTATCAAGGCAAAACATGATGCAGCGAAGCTCCTTTGAGGTTCCCTTCAGCATGTTTTTTTGTGTCAATGTTGCAATGTTTTGACATCACACAACTCCACAAGTTAATCATAATAAATGGAGATTCCATTGAATGACCATTTGTGGCCTACCTCTGCCCTAAACGTGTGACAAGTAGTACCAGCCAATTTTCTTTAACAATCTTCCCCTCTTTTATGGTAATGCACTACCTCCTGTCGAACGCAACTTCCTCGAACCATTGAGGTGTTCGGATTATGAAGTCTGGCTCCACCTATCTGATTCGCCAAGTCCATCTATAATTTTGAATTGCATTCTTCACATCCTGCAAACTATTCATCCAAGATAATGGCCAATGTCTACAAAGCTATGATGCCAGGAACTGGCCTGATCAACATTGTGGATGCTACTACCATCGGTAGAAATGCGCCAAGGCTAAGGTAGCTTCTAGTAGTATATGTGAGCCATAAGGATGCTGTGATGTTGCTGCTATGATTACCCAGCACATGTGAAGCGAAAAGCGGGGTTGAGCAATTGGTTCATTTCTGTCTGTTTGTCTGTCCTTTTGTATTTTTATTTTTGTAAATAATGTCGAGGCTCATATGAGAGCTAACACACAGAACGTAAACAAGGGGAGCAGGAGACAAGAGGAGCAGGAGAGGGAAGGAAAAACAGCGGGGAACAGAGACATGAGGAGATATTTGGAAGGGAGAGGGATGCGGCGGTGTACACAGGGTAAACAAGATGGACACTATAGGGACTTTCAGGTCCTTACACAACTGGGACTTTCAGGAAAGAAAGCAGGGAATTTGAAGGAGGTGGGTTTGGGGTGGATTAACGGGGGTAGAAAAGATCGTGGTTTTGTATGGGGGAAGGTTTGAGATGGTGGTGAACAGCTGTTTTGAAAGACATGGATGGAAGAAAGGGATTGAGGAGAGAATGGGAGTTTGTTCCAAATGCAGGAAAAAAGAGGATTGAAAGAGTGAAGGTGAGTAGTGATTCGTGATTTTGGTAGTTTTACCAGAAGGGGGTTGTTGGCGGACCTTGAGCACCCAGCGGAAATATGGTGGGGACAAATCGCAGACAGAGCAAAGGGGGGGGGGGGTGAGGCTGGAGAGGAGACGGTAGAAGACAGAAAGACCACCGACTCACCTGCGGTGAGAGAGTGAGACCCAAAGACTCGCCCTCATCGTGGGAGATACCAATGATCCTAAAATCCTTCATTTCCACAGTGTTAAACCAAGAAAAAGGAGAGGCAGGAACACCAGCTCAGAGGGGAGAGCAGTACTTCATCAGGCTGTGGACAAAAGCTTTGTTTGTGGTCAGGAGCTCAGGTATGCCAAAGAAGGACTTTGCACGATGGAGGATATAAATGACACAAACAACAGGCATGAATAACGAATGTAATGTGTTAAATAAGGTAGTGTATAATACCTTGCATCAACAGCAGTAAACTTATGGGAAAAAAATAAATTGTATGACCTTTAAAATTTTCATTTTATTTCAACTGAATTATTTGCTTGAACACTGTAGAACACAAATGTTTTTCTCGGCACTTTCAAAAGTATTTGTCTTAAGTTGTGGGATTTTGAGTTTGCACCTGATGTTTGAAAAGTGTTACTATCGGCTTGTGGTCCACTCGGCCGGTAGGTAGAACGGTGTAAGTGTGTTCTAGATTTGAGTCTGATGGTGGGTGATTCATTAGTGGGGTATGATTAATCTAATCTCAATAATCTTTCATTCCCATTGTAGTCTTTTCATCTGTCTTGGTACCATTGAACTGTATATAAGACTGGAAAGATTATGAGCGTGCAAATTTGTCACCACCAAGCGCCATCTTAGGAGGCCCACTCGTAACAGATATATTTTGACTCGCGAGTTAAATTTGAGGGAGATCCTGAATATTGAATTAATTTTGAGTTGAAAGT
The DNA here is from genome assembly GCF_056783735.1 of Eptatretus burgeri. Lineage (NCBI taxonomy): Eukaryota > Metazoa > Chordata > Myxini > Myxiniformes > Myxinidae > Eptatretus > Eptatretus burgeri. The sequence goes on from NC_140967.1 coordinate 11,905,261, forward strand.
CAAAGTCGATGGAAACACTTTCTCACATAAACATAACGCAATGTGGGCCATGTTGAATCATTCAATGGGCCTATCAACATGGTGGCGTGTGTGTGTGTGTTGAGAAGTGGCTGTGTGGTGGCGACGCAATGGTGCGTGCAACATGAATAGCCATAATCTTTCCAGTGTTATATATAATTCAATGCTTGGTACACTCACTAATGATTCCTCTCCTCTCTTTGCAGCTGAACACTATTTCCTACAATAAGCATCCTCGATGCTTTTGTTCTATTAAAAGGAACTGTTTCTTTTTTGTCAATGATTAAATTGTTAACTTGGAGAGGTTGATTGTATCATAAGCTAATTTGTGCATGACCATGCTCTCCAACCATTGTGCATATTTAAATTACAGGGACCTCTTGATTTACACCATAGTTGCGTTCTTGAAGATAGTCTTGGAAATGAAAAACGTGTAAATTAAAAACAATTTCCCCATAAGAAATAATGTAATAGGTGGAGGTTCGGGGAAGTGCTGCGTAAATCCTCATTTTTATTGTCATATTTTAACTATAACAGTGGTGTATTTTCTTTAAATTGTAATGTTTAAGATATAAACAATGAAAAATTGTTGAAACATTACCACGTACTGTTGTATTTAATAAATTCCAACAACTAGAAATAGATAAATTAAAGAAAGCGGATGTTAACACTGTGTTACTTGCTGACGTCTTCTTGTTTCTGGAAGTCTTGAGGGGAAGGAGGTGAAGGAGTTATAGAGGAGGGGGATCATCTGTGTCAGATGACCTTGGTGAAGTTGGTGGCGAAGATGATGGTGTTGATGATGTTGAATTGGAGAGGGTATGAGATGCGGTTTAGCTTTTTGACCGCAAGATGTTGAGGACTCGCTGGCATCGTCCTTTGGATGTTCTTTCTCTTACTTTTTTTGAAAAAAGGAAAACAAATTCATCTGAGCTCCCTTCATCTGCTTTTCTTTTTGAATTAACTTATAGCAGCTGAGGTCCACTTGGACATTTCGGGCCACCATTTAGCCGCGTTTTATGTTGGGGCCATCTTCATCGAAGATGGCGAGACCCATATCAATGAGGCAGAAAGCCTCCACCATCCTCTTACTAGTGAGAGTACGCAGTGGCTCAACCTCTTCACTTTCTGCCTCTGACTCCTTCACCTGGCGTTCCTTCTCCAGCATTAGAAGGTCCTCATTTGAGAGCTCCTCCAGGTACAGGTCCAGCAACTCCACTACATCACCCTCCTCCACCTCATCAAAGCCGACAGTCTTGGCTATTTTGATGATGTTATGTTGTGCTTTCGACAAATTATTATTCACAATGAAACTTGAAGCCATGAACAAATTGAGGGCAAAGTTTCCCCCATGCACCAATCATGCAGGAAAGGGTGACTTCCTTCCAAGACTCATAATTACAAAGAGCATCCCTGATTGTAAAGACCTTCCAGAATTCCTTTACAGTCATTTGATTATCAATTGATTTCACCAGGTTTGCAAATGTTATTTGGAGATAATACGCCTTGAAATGTAGCAATCACTCCCTGGTCCATGGGCTGAATTAGAGATGTCGTGTTGGGTGGAAGAAACACAACCTTGATGTTTTCGTTAAGGTCCTAGATGGATGTTGGATGAGCTGCGGCATTATTGAGGAGGATGACCATTTCAAAACTCAAATTCTTCTTCTCACAATATTCCTTAAACTCGGTAGGAAGCTCGGAGCTAAAAATATTCACAAAATATTTTGCCTCTTATCCAGCCATTGGCATTTGAATTCCAATAGACAGGCAAACATTTATTTAACATATCCCTTCATAGCCCTCGGATTTTGTGGATGGTAAACCATAAATGGTTTCAATTTACAATCCCCATTCAGAGTTACCTCCCAAAAAGCAGCGTGAAGCGGTCGCTGCTTGAAACCCAGGTGCGCTCTTCTCATCACCAGAAATGTATATCCTACGTGGCGTCCTCTTCCAAAACAGACCAGTCTCATCAATGTTCAAAATTTGTTTTGGAGAATATCCACCTTCCTCGATAATGGCCTCGAGAAAAGCAGGAAACTTCTCTGCGGCATCGGTGTCGGCAGCAGCAGCCTCTCCGGTCATTTTGACGCTTCCGGAAGTTCGAAAACCACCAGAACTAGCGTTAAATGGCTTCAATTCACCTTCATATCAGCTGTACGATCACCTCTTTCATACCGTCCTAATACTTCAATAGTGATGGCCATCCTCTGTCTTTTCCTACCTTGTCTGTCCCATCCTACCCTGTCAAACCCATCCTCTGTCTGTCCTAGTGATGGCCATCCTCTGTCTTTTCCTACCCTGTCATACCCATCTTCTGTCTGTCCTAGTGATGGCCATCCTACAAATCTCGCAACACCATGAACACTTTCCAGTCATTCACGCTCAAAATGGTAAACACTTCACTAAATGCACGGAACTAGGATGGAGGCTTTCTGGAAACGAACTGAGGGAGCGGGAAAACTTGTGAGAGGGAGGCAACTTATGGAGTTGCCATCAGCTGTTATAACTAAAACGTTTTCATGCTGTTCAGTGCGAAAATTAAATCGCAGCATTACTCACACACTCGAATCGCATAATTCCAAACGCTAGTGGATGTACATTAAAAAGTGGTATAAATGATAGGCGCCCCCTATTCCAAAAACACGCAAAGAGAACACGCGTAAAAGGCGAGCTTGCAGGATCCACATCATTCTTGTTATTGGACACAACACACAACATTGGTGCAGAAAACAAAAGTCTGGAGAAGCAACCATGCTGGGTATTGTTGAGAGAAGAAGAGAAAGAGGCAAACCTTGTATGTGCTGGAGGGATGGGTGAAGGTGCAACCAAGCCGTCTCTGCCAGAGCTTCAGGAAGTGGCGCAGGATCTAATCAGGATGTTTGGAAAGATCTGATCATGAATGTCACCAGAAATCGGACACAACTTTTTGGAACCACTTTAACTTGTTATCCTGCAATAACATTTTATGTGAATATTTAGAATTGTTCAATATATTGTGATCATTTATTCAATGAACTTGAGTATTAAAGTACAGTATGCACTGTTCTATAAAAATGCATATAGCTAAATGATGTGTGTGTGTGTGTGTGTGTGTTGTGTAAATGTGTGTGTATGTGTGTTTGAATGTGTGTATGTATTGTTGCGGACCCAGGGTCGGGGGGCAAAGACCACGAGGGGTGAATTACCTTGAGTTCCCACCAGACTCTCCGGAATTGCACAATAATAACTTCATGATGTGGCAGGTTGCTAATCGACCGCAAAAGCCAATAACTCGACCACGTGACCGAGCGTCCTCCATCTAATACCATTTACCTAAAGGTCACGTGATCTAATAACCGGGGGACACGGCCTCGGTACACACTTGCTCAAATCAGATCACCTTACCAGATCAGATGCAGCCAAGCGGGACTGCCAAGCATGTACCGGCTCGGAAACAGATCGTTGGGGGAAAAACGTCCCGGCTAAACGAGGGTGCGGACCATGCTGGACTAGTGGAAGAAAACACGAAAACGAGCTGGGAACATTTCTATACAAAGCATTTATTTACAATCAAGTGATGAAAAGTATGTGGCTCATTGAATGGAGTTTATTTTATGTTCAGCAGGGGATAGCAAGGAATACGTGGGGTGTGGCAAAAGGCAAGCCATCTTATAAAAGCAGAGGCAGAGCAGAGTTATCCTATTATATCTTCTTCAATCTTAATTTATGCTAGGAGAGGCACCATCACATACATATACACACACACACACACACACACACACACACACACACACACACACACACACACACACACACACACACACACACACACACACACAGAAAATTAAATAGCCAGAGAGAAAGAAAGCAGGTGAGGGTAAACAACCTCTCAATACCTGGTGCAGTCAGCAGACCATTGCAACTCAGAACGCTTCGGGAGAGGTACACTTCCGGTCAGAAGTTTTAGAACACCCCCATTTTTCCAGTTTTTACTGAAATTTAAGCAGTTCAATGTTTCAATGTACTCTGAAATGAAAGCAGAGAACAAATAAACAACTGCAGATAAAAAAGAAATCATGGAATCGTTTTGTTGAACAAAATCTGATCGAATTTTTTACTCATCAAAGTAGCCACCTTTTGCAGATATAACAGCCGAACATACTCGTGGCATTCTTTCTACAATGGAAATCAAATATTGTTCGGAAAGTTCTTCCCAACACTGCTGCAGAAGTTCCCACAAATGAGTTGCACTTGTAGGTTGCTTTGCTTTCACCCTTCTGTCCAGTTCATCCCAAACCAGCTCGATGGGGTATAAGTCTGGAGACTGTGCTGGCCATTCCATGAGGTAGTTCTGGCATAGCCTGGAGGTATGTTTTGGGTCGTTATCTTGCTGCAGAATGAACCCCTGACCAACGAGGCATAGACCAGAGGGTATTACATGGCACTGCAAAATGCTGTGGTAGCCCTTTTGGTTCAGGGTGCCAGTCAGTCTGTGCAAGTCGCTGAGCCTGGATCCAGCAAAAGAGCCCCAGATCATCACGCTTCCTCCTCCATGTTTGACAGTTGGTGTCACACACTGAGGAACCATCCTTTCGCCGACTCGACGGTGTACAAAAACCGTGATGAAAAAAAACGTGATGAACCGAAGATTTCAAATTTTCATTCATCGGTCCATAAGACCTTCCAGTTTTCAGTAGTCCACTGGCGGTGCTTCATGGCCCAGGCAAGCTTCTTTTTCTAATTTTGCCTTCTTAGCAATGGCTTTCTTAATGCCACTCGACCTGTCAAATCTGGAGCTTGAAGTCTTCTCTTCAGAGTTGAAACTGAGACTTCCTTACTTCGACCAGTGTTAAGCTGTGCTTGAAGCTGCTGACCTGTGAGCCACCCATCACACAAGCTGTTGACTCTTAGAAACTTGTCTTCTGATGGTGTTGTGGCTTTGGGTCTGCCAGACCTCTTCCTGTCAGAGTTTCCTCCAGTTTCCACATGCCTTTTGATGGTGTAGGAAACTGTACTCACTGACACCTTGGCTTACTTTGCAATTTCTCTAAAGGAAAGACCTACACTTTTAAGGGTTATATTATAATGGTCTGTCTGTCTTCCTTTGTTAATTGTCTTTTCCTCACCCTTGTGATAGCAATATACTATTTCCTGCAGTGCAATATTGTCCAAATAATGCTTCAGAGGGTGGAGCAACACAGTCTGTTTCAACACTGCTTTTATACAGACAGAGGGTTTGTAACTAATCAACAAAAGTTGGGACACTTGTAGGAATTGTTTGCATCAACTTTCAAGGCTGAATTTACTTCCATTACTACAGAGCAACTGCAGTTGCTAACCCGTTACTTGTTCCCTGAAAAGGGCCTTTTTTAACAACTCTGAAATTTACAATCTTTTTCAGTTTTTGGTAACCTAAACTTTTTTTTTAACCTCTGGCAGTTTACCGCTTAGCTTTGTACCATTTCAGTTTATTCACTGGACTTGAACTGTTTAAATTTCAGTGAAAACTGAAAAATGGGGGTGTTCTAAAACTTTAGACTGGTAGAGTATGTACATGTGTATGTATTAATATGATATCAAAAGTAATGGGACAGTACACCCAAGTATCAATCCTCCCTCTCTGCATGTGCATATTTTTCGCACTTTGCAAAGTAGTATGTGCTTTATAGTTACTGCCTTTGAAGCTTTATAGCTGCTGGTTGCATCATTTTCCGGGGGTGTTGCTGCGCCGCTGATGCAGTGCCCTCTATTAGCAGTACACTGGTACTCATTTCGCCGACTTCAGAAGGTTGACAGCCTGAGTCAACCACACCTGGTGTTAATTCAATGGAAAGAGGCTCCAACTCAAGACCCTAAGGTCTTAAGCCAGCTCCTTTAACCGTTAGGCCAACACCAGGCTTACGTGCTTTCGAAAAGTGTCTTACTGCGACAATTTGGATGATTCTGCATTCCCGACATTAATGATGAACTACAATTCTGCACGATGGAACAGATATGGTTTGACATGAATGGCTCATTGTGGATTGGTTTCACACAAAATTTCACATCTAAGCTGGACTTGCCAGCCAATTGTTCTAATGGATAGCAGTTGCTATGGTTTTTGAGGAGTTTGAAAAAAGTTGCCAGTGTATGAGGTACTACTCTTATTTATTTTGGGTCCTTGAAGAGTGTACATCCTATCTCGATCTTAAGCAGTGCGAGCAAGGTCGTCTGTATAAGTGGATTTCTTATATAAGTATTAAATAGTGGAGATTAAAAATATGGTCTTACGGACGATGATTGTTTAAGTTCTTTCAGGAACTTGCCTTGTCTCTCAGGGAAACTCGAAACTGGAGATGGTCCATCACCTGCATCATGGTCTGATCAGCTGTGGAGAACAGATTTTGGAATTGAGAAGAAGACAGTCAGTGCATGAGCTGTAACCTTTAGTGGATAGCACTGAAAAGATGTGCCCTGAGTACGAAGCACTTTCAAGGCTTTTCAGATAGAACGTGTGAACTTGAGGCATTCTCCCATCTTTGTAATCTTGCTGAGTTCAGATTTAATATATTACAGTACCTCTGTGGTGATGTCTGGGTCCCAAGTCACTTCATATTCTTATCAAACTGCTTTTTGTCCCATTAAGTCAACAAGGTGTGTGGGATCTCTGGAACAAGCAAAGGATGTTCTTCTTTGCAGCAGTCTTGAGAATCTGATAAAGGTACCTTAGTTTTGTGGAATGGGTTCTAGGCTATTTATCTTGTCTTCTATACCAGTTGTATATTTGAGACAATTTGCTTTGTAGAAGAAACATGGATTCCTGTTTAGAAGTGATCAGTGTCACCTCAATTCCAATGTGTACGAAAGCTGGGTGGTGCTGCGTATGTGGAATATCAGAAAGAATCTCGATTGATGCATCCAGGGAGAATCCGTTTGCAACCGTGAAGATAAAGCAGAGCAGAGGTAGGAGTTTTATTCACAGTTGCAGTTGCACATGATGGTAGGAGTTGCACATGATGAAGTAGAAAGTACTTGTACACATAGGGTCATAAAGGAGGTATCGTTCTCCAACAGAAGCAAAGTTAATTGCTCGCCACTCTATCCTCATTGAATGTGGTGACTCGTGAAGTCACTATCATGTACTGCTGGTGTAGTGCCCTTGACAATACTGGGAGTGAAAAGACCACATGTGGTGGTTCAGCTGGTTTCAAGCAAGCTATGGAGACCTTATAACGGCCACCGCTAACAGGGTATGAAAGTCTTATCAGAGCATTGTAGAACTCTCTAAGGTCGGTCATAAGGTTGCTGTAAGGGTTTTTGGACAGTGTCTCATAATATGAATATGTGGGTGCATGTATAAAATTCCTGGGAAATAAAAAATCAGGCATGATGAAGGCATATGTGGCGGTATCACCTGGAGGCCGTGCATGGCTGAATGAAGTCGGCTGACATTGTTGGTGGTGTCGAGCAAGGTATCATCAGACACTGAGAAGAATTATCCTGGGAGAGGAAGCAGTGCTCTGTACACTGGCTCTGCAATGGAGCATCCAAGGTGGTCTTTTAGAGCAGTTCCCGTACCAAGCAGGACCATAGGTATGATGTCCATCCAGTGCATGGATTTGTCAGTTGCTTTCAGGGAAGACAAGATGGTGGTGCAAACGTTCCAACATACCATTCTCTGCTGGATTGTAAGTGGTAGTTTGCACATGGTCGATACCAAGGAGTTGAGTCAGCGAACAAAATAGAGCCGATTCAAACTGGCTACCACGATATATTGTGATGGTTGATGAAACACCAACCTGTGCGATCGAGGTGTGGACAAAGGCCCTGGCAATAGCAGGTGCGGTAATGTCAGCTATCAGTGTAGCGGTTAACACAAGTCATCCAAATAGTGGTGTCTGTGTGAAAGTGATCAGGGTCCGACAAGATTCACATAGACCCAGTCGAAACGCCGATATGGCATTGAAAAGCTACCAAGTGGCATGACAGTTGGATCTTGGAGCACTGGCATTGAAGACACTGCTTGGCCCAATGGCACACATTGGCGTTGATGCACGACCAGATATAATGCATGGTGACGAGTCACTGGGTTGCAAAAATACCTGGGTGTGCGAGTGAGTGAAAAGTGTTGAAGACTACAACAGAATGCAGCAGGAATGAAAGGGCATGGTGATGCATCTATGTATCACACACGAGGGTAGTGTTTGTCCTTAGAAGAGGTACCTCACAAAATATAAGCGAACTGGTTGCAGAGGGCGGAGGAGCTCCTTGTGAGCCAACGGCCATCCATATCTAGTGCCCAACTGTGTCTGCGGACGTCCTCCTGCAGTTGGGTTACTTCTTATTAGGAGGTTGGTGGCAGGATTTGCACTCCGGCCACCGTAAAACCCTTCATTCCGCAAAACGCAAAAACGCAAAAAAATCTGAAAACCCACTCCGTGGGAGTACCTCCTGTGCAGCTTCCCTTCGCAGGGCAGCTCACCGGATGACGGGATTGGGGCAAAGCCTTCGGGACCCCCAATCTTTGATAGGAAGGAAACCACGGGGTAACATCCCTGGGTCAGATTGCGGGAGAGTGTGTCGGAGTGGTGCTGAGGTGTCGTCCACCAGACGGCGGTCTCCTTGGGTTAACCTGAGGCGGTCCCTTCGGGTGGGTGCCTGGAATGTCCTATCCCTAAGAGAGGATGATCACCTGTCTCTGTTATCATCTGAGCTCAAGCGTTTGGACATCGGGATTGCAGCTCTCTCTGAGGTTCGGAGACCGGATTGCGGCGAGATAATGGTGGGTGGTTACACCTACTATTGGTCTGGTCGCTCTGATGGTTACCATACCCAAGGAGTTGCTGTAGCTGTGTTCAATAAGCTGACCCCAATGATAATTGAGGTAACACCGGTCAACGAGCGTATTATGAGATTAAGGATTCGTCACTCCTTGGGTGTCATTTCCCTGGTCTCTATTTATGCTCCGACTGAGGCGAGTGATCTCACCGTGAAGGATGCATTCTACGCCACACTCGAGTCTGTGGTTGATCAGTGCCCCAGACGAGATACACTTCTAGTCTTGGGGGATTTCAATGCATCGACTGGAACTGATAGGGATGGTTATGAGGTGTGTGTTGGTCCCCATGGGTCAGGAACTATGAACCAGAATAGCACTAAGTTCCTTGACTTTGCAAGAAGTCATGGACTTAGGGTGGCTGGTTCATGGTTTCAGCACCCGCAAGCTCATCGCTGGACTTGGTATTCCAACGCTGGCGGTGTGGCAAAGGAGATTGACCATGTCCTCATTGACGGTCGTTGGAGGATGATCCAGAACTGCAGGGTCTACTGGAGTGCTCAGTTCCTCAATACTGACCACAGGCTTGTTGTAGCAACTCTAAAGCTGCACCTTAAATCCTGGAGAATGGTACCATCCCAGCCTAGGCTGGATGTTGCCAAGCTCAGGGATGAGAGAGTAGCTGAGGAGTTTGCGAACAGGCTGAGTGGACACTTGGGGGGTCTGGGTGTTTTGGGGGGTCCTGAAGAGTTGTGGAGCACCTTCAAGACCACCGTCCTTGATGTTGCCGGTGGATGCCTTGGAGTTCACCGCAGGGCAAAGAAGAATTTTGTCTCTCAAGGGACAGTGGATACCATCGACCAGAGTCGCAGGGCCAGGCTGAATGGCAGAGCTGAGCTGTTCAGGGAGCTGAGGCGTAAAACTGTACGTGCACTGAGGGTGGACAAGGAGGCCTATGTGCGAGGAATCTGTGAGGGGGTAGAGCATCACCTGTGGACAGGTGATTCTCGTCCCGCTTACAGGGGAATTCGCACATTACGTTCATCCAAGCCCATCCCTCGGAGCACTGCAGTTCGAGCAGAGAGTGGTAGGCTCTTGACAGAGGAGTCTGAAGTGAAGGCCCGCTGGGCCGGTTACTTTGAGCGGTTGTACCAGGCTGATCCCCCAGCTGTCGAGTTGGACGTCAAGGGTGTTACAATCCCTGTTGCTGACCCTCGAATCAACTGTGGTCCACCATCGCTTGTGGAAACACGGGCTGCGGTGAACCAGTTGAAACGGGGCAAAGCTCCAGGGATCTGTGGCATCCATGCTGAACTTCTCAAGGCTGGTGGAAATGCTGCACTCGTGTCGTTGCATGCAGTTTTGTGCTCTGCCTGGAACACAGGCATCATCCCAACTGACTGGAAGAGGGGCCTTGTTGTCCCTCTCTGGAAAGGGAAGGGTGATCGCCAAGACTGCAACAACTACCGAGGGGTGACGCTGCTCTCAGTGCCGGGCAAGGTCTTTGCTCGGATAATTCTAGATAGGGTTCGCCACCATCTGCTTGAGCACCAGCGTCCAGAGCAGTCAGGCTTTACACCAAAGAGGTCAACGATTGACCGTATCCTTGCACTTCGTGTCCTCACCGAACGCAGACGAGAGTTTCGGCAGGGGCTGCTTGCAGCCTATGTTGATCTCTGTAAAGCGTTCGATTCAGTGAATCGGGATGTCCTCTGGAGGATTCTTGGTCTTCGTGGGGTGCCACCGAAACTGATCGATCTGATGTCTGAACTCTACTCTGGTACTGAGAGTGCTGTGAAGTGTGGTGGTGCCATCTCTGACTTATTTCCAGTTGTTACTGGAGTTCGTCAGGGATGTGTACTTGCCCCCACACTTTTCAGCACTTGTATGGACTGGATTTTTGGGAGGATGTCGGAGCGATCAAGTTGTGGTGCATCGTTTGGCAATGTCAAGATCTCGGACCTTGACTTTGCAGATGATGCAGTCATCTTTGCGGAGACTTTAGACATCCTCTTGGGGGCCCTCGAGGTGCTGAATGAGGAGTCGGAGCCGTTGGGATTACGGATTTCTTGGGTCAAAACTAAGATCCAGGCTTTCGGTGACATCTTGGATGCTGCTGTCCTGTCTGTGTCTGTTTGTGGTGAGGATGTTGAGGTCGTGGATAGATTCACTTACCTTGGCAGTGATATTCATGTCTCCGCAGGTTGTGAGCCGGAGGTCAATAGACGTCTGGGTCGGGCCTGGGGAGTCATGGATTCACTGGATCATGGGGTGTGGCGCTGCCGGTACCTGTGCGGGAGGACGAAAGTCCGAGTCTTCAGGTCCTTGGTACTTCCAGTCTTGCTCTATGGGTGCGAGACTTGGACTTTGACCAAGGATCTGAGACGGAGACTTAATTCCTTTGGTACCAGGTCTCTTCGGAGAATCCTTGGCTATCGCTGGTCGGATTTTGTGTCCAACGAGCGGTTGCTGAGAGAGACTCGGATGAGATTTGTTACCTGCATAGTCCGTGAGCGTCAGCTGCGGCTGTATGGACATGTGGCTCGTTTTCCTGACGCTGATCCTGCTCACCAGATTCTCTCAGCGAGGGAGTCTCATGAGTGGAGGAGGCCAGTGGGCCGACCACGTGCCTCATGGTTGCAGCAGGTTGACCATCATCTCAAGGAGATGGGGATGGGCCTGGCATCTGCCTGGGGGATGGCCAGACGGAGGCCCCTGGAGTACCGGCGGAAAGTGGACGCAGCGACGCGCTGTTCTGGCACATGCTCCCATACCTGACCTGACCTGGTTGCAGAGTAGAGGATGGAGCTCGGTGTCCTCTCGTTGCACTGCTGCAAGCTCATTAAAATTGATGGCTGGTGTGTTGACAGAAGAAAACACCAATAACTTGATTCGCGAGAGTGTCGGCCACAGAGTTTGCAATTCCTTTGATGTGCTGGATGTCGGTGGCGAATTGTGAGATATAACTGAGTCAACAAAGTGTGCGAGGAGAGTGAGAGTCTGAAGGGGTGGATAGTGCTCTGTTGGTTTCTTGTGCTGTGTTGGTTTCAGCATTTTAGAGACACGTGGGCTCGTTGGTCCGATGGACCAAATATTCATTGGTCTTCACAGCCTTGTCTTCAATCTTCACAGTCTTCAAGCATACCCACCTGCTGTACTGCAGAAGTTAGCTTGCCCTTCTCGGGAACTTTTTAGGATTTTTCGGTCCTCGGGAACTTTTGGGTCCTCGAGGAGTTTTGGTTCCTCCAGGACTTTTGTGTCCTTGGTGACTTTTTGGGACTTTTGGGTCCTCAGGTTCTTTTGGATCTTGAAGGGTCTTCAAAGTTTGAAGGGGTCTCATCAGTCTAAAGGGACAAAAAGAACATTCCAAGAGTGCGTAATTAATGAATAGACGTTCGTAATTAACAGGCAGAGTACCACACACACACAGACACACACACACACACACACACACACACACACACACACACACACACACACACACACACACACACACACCTCATCCATTTATAGGAGAAGAAGGCCTGTGGATGCCAGTCCACAATGATGAAGTGATGAAGGGCTGCACCCACCGCGACCGCAGATGCATAGTTAAATTGTGACTGCAGACGTGTAGTTAAAGGTATGGTGATTGCCGTCTTCTGGATGTCATCAGGCATGTTGGCCCCTCTAGATTCAGATGAATCAGGAGTGAAGTGTTGACCATTGCATCTTTGATGTGCTTACCAGTACCCAAAAAGACACTTTGGATTGGCATCAAATAAGTTACTCGCACCGGTAAGCACCCTGTCTTCAGGGTGCTTACCAGTTGTAAGTCATTCAGCTGCAGTGTTGTAGCTGCATTTGGAATATTTAGTTGGTAAAAGTTGACGAGGCCCAAACTCTCGCAGTTTGCATTGCAATGATGGGAAAGGGAATTCCGAATATTCTGCACCTTCTAATCGAGTGAACGCATGCCTGAACCGTTAACAGAGTGGCCGAGGAAATTCAACTTCGGAACGCCGAATATGCACTTCGTGGGATTGACGATGATGCCAAAGTCCTGCAAACGGGTGAAGAGGAGATGTAGATGTTACTGATGTTTTTCTGTGGTCACACTGGTGATTAGAATATTATCTATACAACATACCAGAAGTATAATCTCCGGAGCACCTGATCGGTAAAACGTTCAAAGGTATGTGCGGCATTGCGTAGGCTGACCGGAATCCAAAGGAATTGGCATGGTGTTGTCAGGCCGAAAGGTGTGGTGATTGTACACATGAAGAGGTTGTAATTGGAGAAGATTGTAGGACCATGGAGTGTAATGGTAAAATCCTGAATGTGTGGAATGGGGTAACAGTCTGGAACAGTGATGTTGTTTAAGGAGCAGTAATCCCCATAAGGACGCCAATCCCCAGGTGTCTTTGTGGGTACAATATGTTGCGGTGAACCTCAACTGCTGGACAATGGTCAGATGATCCCATGTTTTAACACGTCGTCAAATTAATGGTGAGCGATACATAATTTCTCGGGTGATAGTCGGCGAGCACGCATGAAAGTGGCACGTCCTGGGGTCTCGATATGAGTGATCTGGGTTTGATGGGCTGGATTGTCACTGATTGGCACCTTATATACGAAAAGTCACAAAGTACTTTCTAAAAAGGGCACGTGGGCATGCATGAAAGACACGTGATATTCAGCGAATAAACGGTGGATACTTCACCGAGAACACCAAGTTGTGTCGAGGCGTCCGATAGACGGCAATGTGTGACATTTACAAGGAGATTGAAATGACTTTAAAAATATTAATCTGCACCCATTAAATATGGTGTGGACAAGAGTAAACACCCACATAAATGAACGATGTAAATCAAGCTGGAGGAAACGTTCTCCAAAAGTAGTAACAGCACATTACAGTTCTCCCCGTAATGTCCATCTTGTATTCTCCATGTTCCCCGCCCCATCCCTCTCCCTTCCACAGATCTCCTAATGTCTCTGTTCCCCACTGTTTTGTCCTTCCCACTCTCGCCCCTCTTGTCTCATGCCCCCCCTCACCCCCCCTTGATGCGTGTTGTGTGTTAGCTCTCACACGAGCCTCCACAAGGTATACACAAAAAATTAAAAAGCACAGTTGTTAGTGGCATGTAATGAATATTCCTCTTGATTTTTCTGTTCAGCGGCAGATGGTGGCACAATGGTCACCTCTGCTCCTATATCCACAAGACAACAAAGTGTGCTAGTACGATTCACGAGGAATCGAAGGAGACTGATGTATGGCAAAGGTGAACTTGTTGCCATTCGTTGTAAGCCTCATTTCTCTGCGGCTGGTACGTGCATGTTGCTCTTCACCGACAAGCATTAGTACTGAAGATCTTGTGGTAACAACACCAATCTGGAGTGTTCACAGAGGGTGAAGGAAAATGGTAGCATGAGGTACGGCATTTCTCTCTCTATCCCTAGAAAGGGGATGCAAAGGTGGGCATGACTGGTGCTATGCAGTGTGCTCCAGGCCGAGCTTCTTAAGGTCCGCCATTTCAGATTGTAGTTGTGCGACGTGCTGTGGTGGAGGTGTCACATTAGCCATGGTCGGTTTAATGGTATACAGAGATGATCAGCCACATCTGCAGTGGGAGGTAATGCAACCTCTGCGTTAGCTGCAAGTATCATGCGGATGTGTGGTAGTAAAAGTTGCAAGAACAAGTAACGAAGGAGTGACAGGTCGAAGGTGGAGTGCTGGTCACCGAGAAGCTGCTGCATGTGACGCAGTCATTGTGGGGCTCTTCGATCTCCTAACTCCTCAATTGTAGGTGGTGGTGCTCATCAGTAGTCGTGCGCTTCATGAGCCCGATCTTCAAAGACATGTATTGAGCAATTATTTGAGTCTGCAGTAAAATTTATCGCACCTCCATCGCCTACTCTGGGAACAAGAAGCCAACAATGTATTTGAACCGTGTCAACTTGGTGGTAATGTTTCAGGTGTCGAATTGGGCTTAAACTTGCATAAACCACAGCTGCGGGTCATTAGGCCCAGATGGTGGAAGGTTTATCGAAACTGCTGCCACAGGTGAAGTTAGTCGAGTGTTCAGGAAAGGCACGGCTGGCTGGTCATTCCCTGTGACTGGTTGCGTGCTTGCAATGACTTGTCCATCCATTTGAATCACTACCAATTTAACGTCCAAGAAAAGACATCTGAGATGTTGATTCCAAGTCAATTCTTCAATTCTTAATTAAACCGCAACCTTCGCACCTCAAACCCCCCCCCCCCCCTGCCGGAACACGCCATACTGGAGATCCCCCGCTTAACCAAAGTGAAGCATATTCACATATTATGAAACCAGTGGCTCATCGAGGGGTTATCATCATCTTTCACAAATAAAAGGAGCAGTGTGTGTGTGTGTGTGTGTGTGTGTGTGTGTGTGTGTGTGTGTGTATGTGTGTGTGTGTGTGTGTGTGTGTGTGTGTGTGTGTATGGTTTTATTCTAAAGGGTTTCTGCTGTCATAGAAAAATGAAAATGGTACCGTGAGAAAGCTAATAATCCATTTACTTGAAACAAAAATGTTAAACTTGTAAAACGTCATGTCCGTTTCATCATAGGGATGCATTTTTACAGGATTTGTAGCTTAATGTAGCGGTTCCAACGGCACCATTTATATTATTCTACAACAGCAGGAACCATTGAAAACAAAGCATGATGGACGCAGAAGGAGCACACAAACTGCAGCCGCAATGACAGCAGGAACAACAACTACTATGTGTTATAAAAGATCCTTTTTCGTGTTTCACTTCATTTTACATCCTCATTGAGACTCACAGATAGACAGCACTATATTTGTCAAATGCAACATGCTGTCTTTTGATTAAATCAGTCAGTAAAATGACGAGTCATATCTGCTCGTGTCTTCTATTCTCACTACGGTCAGAGAAAATTCCAAGATTCTGGCCTCTTCCTGATTGGTGAATTCCATTAGACTTTGTTTGATGAAGGTACCAATTTGACGCTTATGGTTGCGGACAGGTACAGTGTGGGTGAATCCTTGAATATGGTAGTAAGTGGCACTTGCCGCACATCTTTAATAAGAGCGAGAATTGATTTGCAATACATGTCCTGTGACCGATGTGATATTTTATGTCTAAAAAGGGCATAACTCTGTGAAAAATTGATGAAACTATGAAACTCAAAATTGTTCTATAACTTATCATATTAAGGCTATGTACAAAGTTTCAGTTGAATATGTGAAAGGGTCTGGGAGGAAAAAGTCTGAAAAAAACCACAAGTGGGATGGACAGACAGACGGAGAGCAAGCCTATATAGTCCTCTCCGGTGAAACCATTAGGGGACTAATAAGAGCTTCTTGCACTGTAAGCCTGTAAGGACATCGATGTTGTAATTTTGAAGAGTTCTCGAGAGGTACTCGTCCTTCATACGTGACATGCCTTCAATATCCAGCTGATAAACACATAGGTTTGCACCTATTTTCTGAATAGCTTGGCCCTGAAAAGTGCTCTTTGTGGCGTTGCTATTCTGCCGATTTCTTTGTGTTTGAGCACACTTAACAGGTGGACGACACGAAGGTTGTCATCTCCCACACGACACCATACTGGAACCAGAGATTAACTCTTGACGGATTGGTGTGCCATATCCATATACATTTGAGCATGAGGTGGTAACCTTGTAACTTAACGTTTTTTTCTGCAAATCGAGTGAATAATAACTTTGCACATTTCCTCGGACCCTATTTTCTTTCAGAGCAAATATCTTTGATAACAAAATGTACACATGTATGTATTGATGGTGGTGGTAGTGGTATGTGTGTGTGTGTGTGTGTGTGTGTGTGTTTGTGTGTGTGTGTGTTTATCCTCATGTATTATGTATAATGACAATTCTCCTTGTATGTGGTGCTGGTTTGTGTTAAATCCCATGAAAAGCTCTTCCACAATCTTTGTAAATTTAAACAAATACCATTTCACAAATTAATTCAAGGCTAGAAGATATCCATATGCCTGCTGCGTTTATAAAAATGTGATCTGTTTATCTTTGCATTTTCTTCCATCAATTCTGGATAAATCTCCAAACCCGATTTGTTGCAATGACATCCTCTAAATCATTAGGTTACCACCTCAATGCTCAACTCTATACAGATGTGACGCACTAATCTGTCAAGTGCTAATCTTCAATTGCCTGAAAAACAAGCATTGCACATTTTGAAACAAATGGATCAAATTTCGATCCATAACACTTTTACTAGTCAAACAGAGGATCCTGATGCATGGACCAATGACTTGATGTCTGACTCACTTAGGCCGTATATAATGAACCATTGTCTTACAGTCTATCTGAGATGGTCAGGGTTGAGCGTTGTCCACAAAGTAAGAGCCTGACATTGCTTCTCGTGCACTGCTCTTAGTATGGAGGGCAATGGCCTCAGAACAAGGACACCACAGCACCTGCAGAAACTTAAAACGAATTGGGACGCATTTCATTTAATTATGTACATTTACACGTAGTGTATCGGCGATACTAATGAAAGTTATTGGTTCATGAGCGCCAGCCAAGGTGACCACTATATTCGTTATGTCTGTGTGTCTGTCCAGAACATAACTCTGTGGATTTTGATCCAATCTTGATGAAACTTGGTTATGTGTTCAATATCAATTTCGAGTTGTGTTTTCCTGGGTGAGGGCATGCTATGCCCCATTGTGGGCGGAGCCACGCCCCAAGAATAGCCATTTTTAGGGGGTAGTCGGATTAAAAATCTATCTTTTGAATTGATGGGAATTGACTGAATGGAATGGGTTTTTTGGTATTTGAATAGCAAAATGAATTATCTTAAACTTGTCATCCGATTTTTCATTTTCGTCCCAAGGTCAAAAACTTAGAAAATTGCGAATTTTGACATAAAAATCATACGACTGCTCAAACTGAGAGCTAGGATGACAATATTTTTTATGCATAATCTTGAGGTCATTCCCCACCTAAAGTCTTGCAACCATTTTGCTCTATCTCGAACACTTTGACCGTGATGCCCCCTTCAAATTTGTTTTTACACCGATTTCATCAAAGTATGGATAATCCGAGGAGTGCGAAATGCCATATAGCCTATATGACGTTATATTGTTCCTGGAATGTTTCAGAGGAAGTTTTGCACCAAAGGTCATAATCTTTGGCCTTTAAAGGCCACAAAGGTCAAATTTTCAAAGTTGTGGGAATCGAACCGGGTTTTCGACCTTCTTCGACGAATTAACTCCAATAAGCTATCGCACGTATCCTGTTTCCTTATTTTAATATCCACAACATTGTTTTGTGACCTTTAAAGGTTATGCAAAGGTCAAATTTTGAAAGTTGTTGAAAGAAAACTGGGTTTTTGACATTTTGCAGCTCATAACCTGTCACCGGTACCACATCATGTTGATCATTTTTATAACTTGGTCAAAAATTATCACATTGTCTCATCCTTGACTTCTGAAACAATCTACATCGTCAAATACCGCTCGTGAACCATCGTCATCTTCAGACTTGCAGAAAGAGAGTTATTGTAAGAAGGGGGTTTCACAGTTGTTCAGGGATTGTGGCTGTGCAGGTGCATATCTCCTAAGCTGGCAAATCGACAGAATGTCATGTCCATGGCTAAAAAAATTGTTCTCAATAAAAGTATGATTTACTTTTCAGAGTTGCTCAAAAGTTTATTTTATTACAGGGAAGGAATTTAGATGAATTGAATTGTGTATTGGCGATTAAAGCGGTACAAAATAAATACAAGGGCTAATACTCATTCGTTCGATTCCGCATGCATGCTGTGCACTTGTGTACGTGGTGCATGTGCGCACACATTGTTCTATCGAGATTCGTGCTATGCACCCTTTTGGTTGAATTTCATGCTGTGCACTTGTCTTGTTGATTTTTCGGATGTGTACTCGCTCGGTTGTTTCATGCTGGGCCCTTTGTTCAGCGGAGTTGCTCGCTAAACACTTGCTCCACTTAGAATTGTGCAGTACAGTACTTTTAAATCCTGTGCCAGTTTTCCGTTTTAAATGTGCAATGCAGAATTACAGGTTGTTCATGCTATCTGAACTCAGACAAGTGCCGAGTTATATTTCAGTTTTGGGACGTGGGACGTACACAACTGGATAGCTGGTAAATAAATTAAGACCATGGAACAAAACTAAATCGAACGTGTGTTTGTGTTTGTGTGTATCCATGTATTTGATCCATAAGACAAAACTTTTACAATTACAAACTAGACAGTTCAAATAACATCGTACTTCACACTGTCTTGAGAAAAAGGATATTTTAAACTCTTCCTTTGTGTTCGTGTGCATGATCTATATTTCCGACGAGCACGATTTTGGTTGCATGTCGATATTCCCCAACACTGAGAACGTGAGCAGTAAATTTGATTGGTTGGGATCGTGTAAAATGGTGGAATATTTTGTCCAAGTGATGCAAAACTGGAGGTTTTGGAAAGTGCCAAGAAGGTGATTTGTATTCTACAGTGTTGAAGTATGTAATTTAACTGAAATAAAATAAAGACTTTAAAGTCTGTAAGAATTTTTTTTTGCAAGTTTACCGCCGTTGATGCAGTCTTATACACCACCTTATTTAACGCGTTACATTAGCTATTTGTGCCTGTTGTTTGTGTCCTTTATGACATCCCGAAAAGCAGTAAGTTTCCTGGTTGGATTGATTTTCAATTTTGATAAACAGCCAGCAAGCAGACAGACGAAAAAAAATTACCACACTCCTCTGTGCCCATGTGCATTTGGGATGAGATTTCATAAAATTTGCCAAATTCAGAGCCAAAGTACTGCTAGACTGAAAGTTTGTGTTCAAATTTATGCTCAAAATATAAAATTCAATTGAAATGAAGTCGTTCCTCAGTCATAGACTGACGCCTGTAGCCAGACCGACAAAGTGAGCCAATTGCTTCACCCCGCTTTTTGCTTTGCGTGCATGGTAACTAACAAACAGCTTTGCAGTCTCTGCTTCTTTGATTTGATTAATTTTAAGATGAGAGATAATCGATACTACATATGAGTGAGCTCGTAATGGTATAGCTCTGACCATTACATTATTAGCTTGATGGCAGAGCAAATAGCAGCACATACAAGTTTTTAAGACGAGGGGAAGCTGAACACCAATGTCCTCATTACTGCTCGATTACAGCAGGACTTGGAAGAGTAATTGAAGCATCAGAGGCCAGAATGCTGAACAATTCTTCTCTAAGATTCTATGGCTTGAAACCTGCAGTTCTTGCTGCGGAATCCCACAGGGCCTCTGGGGTCAAGTACGAGCCAGTCTTCGGTCTTTATTCAAAACTCAGCACAATTTGGAGCTAGCAACAAGTTATTTACCACACTGTGCCAAAATCCCATCAGCAAATCACAGCAAAAGGTATGTTTCATAACCTAATGATAATAATGTAGTTTTACAGATTAATTTTATAGCGATATACATCATAATCAATTTTCCATTCAATCTGCTTAAAATAAATCCATTATTGTCTTGTAGAAATCCTTCAGCATCTGTTTTATCTCTCGCATTATCTTGTACAACAACCTTTGATAACGCACTAGTACCTTTTGTACAACCAAGTTCCTTGATAATGTTCATCACTCTCTATTTGTTATATATCGACTTAAACTGGATATGATTCGATATATTATTTGCTCAGAAATCAATTTCAATGGATTTCAATATTTATTTACTCCTACCTTCAAAATCTGACAATAAATCCTGAATACTTTACATTTCTGAAACCCAGTCTCATGAGAATTAGAGTTTGCTTTATTGGCAGCGATACATTGTAAAGTATGCATGGTATAGTACGCCAACATGTAAGGCTGGATCAGGTCACAAGCTTGTTTGCCGCCAGAAAGGTGCAAAAGCCTTACCTATATGGAGCGCTCACTTATTACAAATCAAGCTTTTCTCCATAGGACTGGGGAGTGGGAGTCCAAATGACCGCAAAGCTGTCAGTCACTCCAGCAAAGCCACAAAAAGGACGGATTGCAACAGTGTCAGGCCGTAATGAAGCGGGGGAATTTTAGGGGGGACTGAATACGGACTGACAAAGACAAAAGCAGCTTTTTTTCCGGACTGCAGCCGAATTGTCACAGCGGTCTCTCTGCAGCCCATTCCCTGTGCCCCACAGCTTTAAATTGCTCTCCTCTAAAGGGTCTGCCACTGCCGTCCCAATGAGTTTCGACAGACAAAGGAATTAATTTTGGCATAAAGATGGCACAAAAGCTTCCAGTAATGATTAGACTCTGCTGAGGAATGTTCAAGCGGACAGGAGTTTTCTTCCTAATTTGTTTCTGCTAAAACTAGGAGCGATGGTCATGGATTTGCGAAGAAACCGAGCATTCGTAGCTCAGATGATCTCATATTTAAGGCGTTTTGAATGTGTTATCATTCGTCAATGCCTTCCTTTTGTGGCCCATCTTGAATATTTTTTATTACTGACACAAAGGATCACTGCATATGGCAGAGAGACCTGCATTGTTATTCACTTGTTGATAAAAGGAAGAGGTAATGAATGTATTATATAAGAGAAATTATCAGTAAATCTGCAGTTTTACATCAAATAAGAAAAATAAAATCAGGGAGATTGTTGAGTTAAAAGTTTTAAATTCCATGTAAAAAGGACCCTGAAAATTCAGTTAAAATTACTGTTGAAATTGCACAGAGTTGAAAGTTTCCTTAATTGGATCTTAATGCAAAGCCACATACATACTGGAATGCAGTAAAAGGATCTCAAATTGCAAGCAATGAAATGACCAAAATGAAATTATGCCGCACCATGGAGTGGTCATCGGGGAGTGGTGTAATTCATTCCATATATGGCAACATTCACGACATGTCGGCAGCAACCCAATGTGCCATTCAGAATATGGGCCCCTACTACCACTCGTCACATGTGTATACTTCCTGCTCACAAGTCAAATATCAGAGCTCTAAGAAATCAAATTAGTGCATTGTACTGCCAATCATCACCATGCCTTGCAATGATCCCACGTTCTCTGTATGGTTTGACCATGGATGTTGGATACATCGAAAAGGATATTGTAAGTAGTTTTACAGTAACTTCCGAAACACAGCTCTTTTGTGAAGCAAAGCATTTTTGTGGTAGCATGCATTAATTGGACAAGTTCAATGTAATGTATATCGCACTAATATCTTCCTATACATTCATATGTACTTTAGCTTTCATGTGTGTGGAAAACAATTCCATATGTATGTAAATATATATATATATATATATATATACAAATATATATATGTATATTTGTGGCGACCCCTAGCGGGAGCAAGCCGAAAGAGGAAGAAGAAATATATATATATATATATATATATATATATATATATATATATATATATATATATATATATATATATATACACATATATATATATATATATATATATACACATACAAATATCTTCTTCTTCTTCTTCTTCTTCTTTCGGCTGCTCCCTTTAGGGGTCGCGACAGCGAATCATCCGCATGATCCGCATAGTGATTTGGCACATGTTTTACGCCGGATGTCCTTCCTGATGCAACCCTGGTCGCCTCTTACGACACAGGGATATGGTACACCTATTTTAGCTGGGGTATACACCGGCCCAATACACTGGTACTCATTTCGCCGACCTCGGAAGGATGACAGGCTGAGTCAACCCCCTGGTGTATTAATTCAGTGGCCCAACGGGGCTTGAACTCAGGACCTTTTGGATCCCAAGCCGCTGCCCTAACCACTGCGCCAACACCAGGATATATATATATATATATATATATATATATATATATATATATATATATACACATACAAATATCTTCTTCTTCTTCTTCTTCTTCTTTCGGCTGCTCCCTTTAGGGGTCGCAACAGCGAATCATCCGCATGATCCGCATAGTGATTTGGCACATGTTTTACGCCGGATGTCCTTCCTGATGCAACCCTGGTCGCCTCTTACGACACAGGGATATGGTACACCTATTTTAGCTGGGGTATACACCGGCCCAATACACTGGTACTCATTTCGCCGACCTCGGAAGGATGACAGGCTGAGTCAACCCCCTGGTGTATTAATTCAGTGGCCCAACGGGGCTTGAACTCAGGACCTTTTGGATCCCAAGCCGCTGCCCTAACCACTGCGCCAACACCAGGATATATATATATATATATATATATATATATATATATATATATATATATATATATATATATATATATATATATATATATACACATACAAATATCTTCTTCTTCTTCTTCTTCTTCTTCTTTCGGCTGCTCCCTTTAGGGGTCGCGACAGCGAATCATCCGCATGATCCGCATAGTGATTTGGCACATGTTTTACGCCGGATGTCCTTCCTGATGCAACCCTGGTCGCCTCTTACGACACAGGGATATGGTACACCTATTTTAGCTGGGGTATACACCGGCCCAATACACTGGTACTCATTTCGCCGACCTCGGAAGGATGACAGGCTGAGTCAACCCCCTGGTGTATTAATTCAGTGGCCCAACGGGGCTTGAACTCAGGACCTTTTGGATCCCAAGCCGCTGCCCTAACCACTGCGCCAACACCAGGATATATATATATATATATATATATATATATATATATATATATATATATATATATATATATATATATATATATATATATATACACATACAAATATCTTCTTCTTCTTCTTCTTCTTCTTTCGGCTGCTCCCTTTAGGGGTCGCGACAGCGAATCATCCGCATGATCCGCATAGTGATTTGGCACATGTTTTACGCCGGATGTCCTTCCTGATGCAACCCTGGTCGCCTCTTACGACACAGGGATATGGTACACCTATTTTAGCTGGGGTATACACCGGCCCAATACACTGGTACTCATTTCGCCGACCTCGGAAGGATGACAGGCTGAGTCAACCCCCTGGTGTATTAATTCAGTGGCCCAACGGGGCTTGAACTCAGGACCTTTTGGATCCCAAGCCGCTGCCCTAACCACTGCGCCAACACCAGGATATATATATATATATATATATATATATATATATATATATATATATATATATATATATATATATATATATATATATATATACACATACAAATATCTTCTTCTTCTTCTTCTTCTTCTTTCGGCTGCTCCCTTTAGGGGTCGCGACAGCGAATCATCCGCATGATCCGCATAGTGATTTGGCACATGTTTTACGCCGGATGTCCTTCCTGATGCAACCCTGGTCGCCTCTTACGACACAGGGATATGGTACACCTATTTTAGCTGGGGTATACACCGGCCCAATACACTGGTACTCATTTCGCCGACCTCGGAAGGATGACAGGCTGAGTCAACCCCCTGGTGTATTAATTCAGTGGCCCAACGGGGCTTGAACTCAGGACCTTTTGGATCCCAAGCCGCTGCCCTAACCACTGCGCCAACACCAGGATATATATATATATATATATATATATATATATATATATATATATATATATATATATATATATATATACATATATACATATATACACGATAGGGGGAACCCAGCGCTGTATGGTTGGGTGAGATTTTCCTGGCAGGGGTTCAGGATGAGTTGGACATTGAAAAGCTATGCAGTTATTGACCTCCTGTTGGTTATCTTTTGCCTGCGTGCCGGCGACAGCACTGCCTGACCCCACATCCGAACCCAATATACACTTTGTAGCAGCCTTTGGTGACGTCAAAATGGATGTCAAGGTCAACGTGCGGTAACTTATAATCTTGCCCAGATTGTGAAGTGCTATCTACACCCAAAATTTGGTGCCTCTAGGTGCTACGGTTTGACTGTGAAAGAGTAACAAACAAACTTGTTGCATAGTTAACCACACTAAGGGAATCTGACATCAACCTGGTGTAGTCAGGGTTCTTCCCTCTCAAACATAGTTTTTTTCATTAACAGGAATTGATCATCTCATAATTATACAGTAAAATGACAATTTGACCTGTAAATTGATGTGTAAATGCCTTAGTTTAAGTTTAAATTGCGAACTCCTGCATGCTATAGCAGAATTCGAACCCCCAGCCTCTTGGAATCCATGCAAAGATATTGAAAATGACCACACCACCTTCACTATGATCCTTACATCATTTTGTAGATTTTGTTTGGAATCAAACGTCAAATGAATGCTTCGTGTACTTTTGTCCGGCTGCTTGGCAGACAACTTGAATTTGGAGATATTTTTAGTTCTTTCAAAATAGTATTTTCTGCATTCCGAATATAAGAACTTTAAACATTTGATAAATAATTAAGTGGAGATAATGAGATTGACAAAGGGTGCATTTACAAAGTAAACAATAATCTTAAGTCACACAACTCACAATATATTCTTTGGGTTTAATGAGGTCTCAAAGTGTTCTATCAATCAAAGCATTGAGGGGA
This sequence comes from Eptatretus burgeri, assembly GCF_056783735.1. Taxonomy (NCBI): domain Eukaryota; kingdom Metazoa; phylum Chordata; class Myxini; order Myxiniformes; family Myxinidae; genus Eptatretus; species Eptatretus burgeri. The sequence goes on from NC_140967.1 coordinate 11,930,414, forward strand.
AATCGACGCCATTATGTTCAAATTAAATTGACTCATTTACTATCTTCGTTAATACATTCCTTGCAACAAAAACCCACAAATTCCCCTCCTATAGGACGATTTGCATTCGTAAGAGGAAGCAAAGGGTGAATGTTAATCGTCATACGACACAAATCAAATACAACGCTTTCCATGTTTCAGCACAAATTGTTCACTCTTTGTGACGTCATTCTCGGTGGTGAAAGGAATGACGTACGAATGATTGTTTTTGGAAATCATATTTATTTGATCACTCCGCCAGAGCTGTTTCCAATTTTCACAACTCATGGCTGTATGATTGAAAATAATAGTTAACAGGAGAGTTGAAAACGGTCGCCTCAGCCTTTCCTTTGGCCTCGAGGGGCATTACTGTAATCAGGACATCACAAGTTACAGTGACATCACAAATTATTTGCATAATATAATGCACAGATCAGGTGAAGTCATGGAGGTTTTGCAAACGCACCGTGTGACGAGAAGCACAAAATAAATGACAAGATATACATGTGCATGACCTTTAAATTTTCTAATCAGATAATTTCAAAGGCTGGGTAATTATTATTTCACTTACACACCTGCATAAGGTACGCATTTTACCTGCCTTCGAGGATTGACAAAGTAAGGTTCAACATCCATAAAACACTCCTGTGTTGCACATTTTTATATCAAACTGGATGTCAAAATAAAAATTTGTAACGAGTTTCTCAACAGGCTTTTGCACATGAATTAAGGGGAAAATATCATGGCTAAATTGTCAGAGGTAATATGAAATAAATTGTTAAAAGTCCCAAATTTATTGATGCAAAAGGATTCATATGGAACTTTTACACAAGCCTGTGCAACATCAACACCACACTAATTCAAACAATATATATATATATATATATATATATATATATATATATATATATATATATATATATATATATATATATATATATATATATATATATATATATATATATATATATATATATATATATACAGTGGGGAGAACAAGTATTTGATACACTGCCGATTTTGCAGGTTTTCCCACTTACAAAGCACGTAGAGGTCTGTAATTTTTTTTATCATAGGTACACTTCAACTGTGAAAGACGGAATCTAATATAAAAATCTTGAAAATCACATTGTATGATTTTTAAATAATTAATTTGCTTTTTATTGCATGAAATAAGTATTTGATACATCAGACAAACATAATTTAATATTTGGTACAGAAACCTTTGTTTGCAATTACAGAGATCAGACCTTTCCTGTAGTTCTTTACCAGGTTTGCACAGACTGCAGCAGGGATTTTGGCCCACTCCTGCATACAGATCTTCTCCAGATGCTTCAGGTTTCGGGGCTGTCGCTGGGTAACACAGACTTTCAGCTCCCTCCAAAGATTTTCTCTTGGGTTCAGCTCTGTAGACTGGTGAGGCCACTCCAGGACCTTGCGATGCTTCCAACGGTGCCACTCCTTAGTTGCCCTGGCTGTGTGTTTTGGGTCGTTGTCATGCTGAAAGACCCAGCCACGCTCCATCGAAAATGCTCTTGTTGAGGGAAGGAGGTTGTTGGCCAAGATCTCGTGATACATGGCCCCATCCATCCTCCCCTCAATACGGTGCAGTCGTCCTGTCCCCTTTGCAGAAAAGCATCCCCAAATAATGATGTTTCCACCTCCATGCTTCACGGTTGGGATGCTGTTCTTGGGGTTGTACTCATCCTTCTTCTTCCTCCAAACACGGCGAGTGGAGTTTAAACCAAAAAGCTTTATTTTGGTCTCATCAGACCACATGACCTTCTCCCATTCCTCCTCTGGATCATCCAGATGGTCATTGGCAAACTTCAGACAGGCCTGGACATGCGCTGGCTTGAGCATAGGGACCTTGCGAGCGCTGCAGGATTTTAATCCATGACGGCGTAGTGTGTTACGGATGGTTAATTTTGATACTGTGGTCCCAGCTCTCTTCAGGTCATTGACCAGGTCCGGCCGTGTCCTTCTGGGCTGTTCCCTCACCTTTCTCATGATCATTGAGGCTCCACGAGGTGAGATCTTGCATGGAGCCCCAGACCGAGGGAGATTGACTGTTATCTTGAACTTCTTTCATTTTCTTATAATTGCACCAACAGTTGTTGCCTTCTCACCAAGCTGCTTGACTATTGTCCTGTCGCCCATCCCAGCCTTGTGCAAGTCTACAATTTTGTCCCTGATGTCCTTCGACAGCTCTCTGGTCTTGCCCATTGTGGAGAGGTTGGAGTCTGATTGATTGAATGTGGACAGCTGTGTTTTATTCAGATAACGAGTTCAAACAGGTGCAGTTAATATAGGTAATTAGTGGAGAATGGGAGTGCTTCTTAAAGACAAAACTAACAGGTCTGTGAGAGCCGGAATTCTTACTGGTTGGTCGGTGACCATATAGTTATTTCATGCAATAAAATGCAAATTAATTATTTAAAAATCACACAATGTGATTTTCAGAATTTTTGTTTTAGATTCCGTCTTTCACAGTTGAAGTGTACCGATAATAAAAATTACAGACCTCTACGTGCTTTGTAAGTGGGAAAACCTGCAAAATCGGCAGTGTATCAAATACTTGTTCTCCCCAATGTATATTGTTGCGAATTCACGCCCGCCGGCGTGCGATCGGCCGCTCGACTCAAATGGCGGCCGCCTCGCCCACCGGAACGGACAATTCAGTCGTGACCCTCTCGGAACAACGCCGGGAGCTAGTCACAGGTGGGGGTTTAACCTCACCACGATCGTGCCAATTGCCCACCCGCGCAGGATAGGGTTGCTCGCCAAATTCGATCAACCTAAGTATCTGCGCAAGTGGTCGACCGGGCGATCGTACCACGCCACAGGCCGACTCCGGTCACGAACCGCTTAAGCGGTCCGTTCCATGCTACAGTGATAACCGAGTGGTGTTATCATCGGCCTTGATGGTTCCGATTAATTACCGGGATGTTGCACCCACTACGAACCCCTTACATGAAGCAGGATGGAGAGTCAAACAAAGGAAAGGACGCAGCCAAACGGGGAACAAGTTCACACAAGCACGTTTAATTCACACAGACCAGCACGGAAGGCACGTATTTACAGTCACAACAATCAAAATGCACATATAAAGCGAAAGAAGAGTTAAAACCGACTACGCGTACACACGGCAACACTTAAAACAATACTACTTTAAGGACAGGCGCCACCCACAGTCATTTACACAAACCCAAAGAAAAGAAAGGACTTCCCTTGGTGCGGCCGTCGATTCCTCCTCCCACGACCTCCACTCTGACCTCCGTCTCCTTCGCCGTCCTCCACTGCAGACTCGACGATGGCACAGCTCGACTTCAACGAGCTCCTCGGGCTCCGCGAGTTCCACGAGCTCCAAACCGACGCAGAGACACTCGACCATGACGACACAGCTCGGCGATGACCCAACAACGACTTCGGACGGAGGCGAGTTCCACAAGTCAGGGAGAGAGCGAGACCTCAAGCCACCCCACTGAGACAAGGGAATAACCAACCAACCAACAACCACACGCAGACGAGCGAAGCGGAAGAGGAGGAGGAAGCGAGTGGAGGAAGAGCGAGAGGAAGAGGGAGAGAGAGCGCGCCCCGCCTGTGTCCGTCTTTTATAGCGCGGGGCTCCGCCGTTCGCTCCACCCCGTTTTCGGCTCCAACCTCCTTCGAGAGGGTTCTCGAAAAGGGGCGTTCCCTCACCCCAACCGCCTCACGCTGTTCATTCACCAATCGTCGGCGAGCTGCCCTTCCCCCTTTCCCTCACACCAAGCGCGGGAAAGAATGGCGGGAAAAGACCACCAGCATCGTTGGCGGTTTTTGTTTGTTTGAAATAAAAGATAGAGAAAGAAAAACGACTAACTGGAGGATCGCAGCCGGAATGGATCACATAAATTCCCTCTATACAACGGGTTTGGGCTAACCACATGTACCTATCGAGATATCTCACCTGAGGGCCCTTTATGGTGTAATGCGCATTTCCACAGCTGTAACAATATATATATATATATATATATATATATATATATATATATATATATATATATATATATATATATATATATATATATATATATTGCATGATCAATTGGTTGAGTTCAGTCAATATATACATATATATATATATATATATATATATATATATATATATATATATATATATGTGGATGTATAACGTATATAAAAAAAATTCAAAAATTTCAAAGTCCCGTTGCTAGGCAACGGTGGTGTCCATAGCAATGGTGCTCAAAAGCATACAACTAGATCCTGGTATGAACCTCCCAGTCAAGTTTCATCAAAATTGGTTGACTCCTCTGGCCTCCAGAGCTGTCCATTTCATACATACAGACAGATGGAAAACCTGAGAATAAAGGTAGTCTCACAACCACCCAATATATATATATATATATATATATATATATATATATATATATATATATATATATATATATATATATATATATATATATATATATATATATATATATATATATATATACACACACACACACACATATATATATATATTGTTGTGGTTGACCAAATTCGCAAACCACCATTCAGGTCCCTGAGGTGAGATATCTCGGTAAGTATATGTGTAGTTAGGCCCAAACCCGTTGTCTAGAGGGAATAAATGTCATTCATGAGGGCTGCGACTCTTCAGGATAGCCGTTTTTCTTTTACTATCTTTATTTTGGACCAGCCGCCATTATTACCACCACCAACCACATCTCAACAGCCATCACAACAACAACCACCAACCACCACGCCGCTTCACCACAACCGCCACGACCTGTACCGTCACAACTCGCCACCATCGCATCACCGTCATCTCGCGCCACTCGTGGGCACCGATGCTGGACTCGTACGGGGCGCGCACCGAGCAGCGTGTTCAAAAACATCACGGACTTTCCGCAGAAAAACGGATCAAAAACGACTCACGCCCACTTTTGTTCCGTCCAATCGGTGAGCGAGGGGCGATTTGGCCCCGCCTCCAGGGCGTTGGAGGGCGGTCGCTATATGCAAATTCATGGATCAAAAAGCATTCACGCCCACTTTTCCTCGGGCCAATGGGGAGCCAGCAAGAGAGGTGAAGGGTCGGAGGCAGAGGGTCAAGGGTAAAAGAGCGAAGCCACGGGGCTTATAAAAACGACTGCGTTCGTCAGTCAAGAGAGTTCAGTTGGAAGTTGAGTGCAGTTCAGTTGGAAGTTGAGTAGAGTTCAGTTGGAAGTTGAGAGTTGAGTGTGCGGAATTCAAGAGAGTCGTCGGTGGAGCGGGAAAGAAGTAGTACTAGTCGGAATGAAGAGGACGGAGCTGTGGAGAGGTGACAGCGGCGAAGGCGGACGAGGGGGTGCTCGCGTCGGTGCCGGGAGCTGCACACCAGAGAGGCCAGCAACGCGACCGAGGTGGAGGAGGAGACGCTCGCCGCGGGACCCGAGACAGGGTGAAATCCTCCTTTCCCCGAGCATCAGCAACCCCCTCCTGTTTCCCCCCCGCGCTGAGATAGTGCGACAAAGGGGGCCCCCTTCCCACACCTACCAGACACTGTCCGCGAGGCCCGCGGAGTTGAGGCATCACCGCCACTTCGCGTCTCATTATCAAACGGGTAGGCCCGACACGGTCTCGGCCCCAGGCCCGCCTACCCCCTCATCCTGGAGGGTGGTTCTCTTTTCTTTTGCTTTGGGAATATGTGTTGTCGGCACCGTCTGTGAAGTAAAATTGTATAAGTGTTGGCGTGTGCCCGGTAGTCGGATAGATCTGCATTGTTGCATTTGCTTTTTGTGTAATATTGCATTGTCTTCTTCTTTTACATGTGCTTTTGGTGGAATTGTATATGTGTGCTTTCCGTTCATCGCGAAATAAATGTGCTTATTGTTGAACTGTTTTCCCGCTTCGCTTCGTCATTTCTTTCATTGAATCCCCATCTTGCTTCACGTAAAGGGTTGGTCGTGGGCCAAGACGCCCGATAATTAATCGAACCGTCGAGGCCGACGAATAACACCGCTCAGTTATCCCGATAGTACAGAACGGGTCGCTTAAGTGGCCCGTGTCCGAAGTCGACCTGCGGCGAGGTGCGATCGCCCGGTCTACCCTCCGTGTGGGTACTTAGGTAGGTCGAATTTGGCGAGCAACCCTATCCCACGCGGGGGCCGATTGGCACGATCGCGGTGAGACCGAAAGGTCCACCCGTGACTGGTTCCCGGCGTTAGTCCGAGAGGGTCACGACTGGATTGTCCGTCCGGTGGGCGACTTGCCGCGATTCGAGTTACGTGGCCGTCCGCACGCCGGCGGGCGCGAATCCGCAACAATATATATATATATATATATATATATATATATATATATATATATATATATATATATATATATATATATATATATATATATATTGTTGTGGTTACCAAATTCGCAAACCACCATTCAGGTCCCTTAGGTGAGGTATCTCGGCAAGTATATGTGTAGTTAGGCCCAAACCCGTTGTCCAGTGGGAATACATGTCATTTATACGTGCTGCGACTCTTCAGGATAGCCGTTTTTCTTTTACTATCTTTATTTTGGACCAACCGCCATGATTCCAACCACAACTCCGCTTCACCACAACCGCCACGACCTTCCCGTCACACCTCGCAACCGTAGCATCGTCACCGTTCTTGCCCCGCTGTGGGTACCGGTGTTGGACTCATGCAGAACGCGCGTCGAACAGCGTGTACAAAATCACGGATTTTGTGCTTCAAAAACGGATCAAAAACGACACACGCCCACTTTTTGCCGTCCAATCGGTGAGCGAGGGGCGAATTGGCCCCGCCCCCAGGGCGATCGATATATGCAAATTTGTGGATCAAAAAGCCTTCACGCCCACTTTTTCTCGGGCCAATGGGGAGCGAGGTGAAAGGTCAAAGGGAGGGGGTCAAAGGCGAAGTTACGGGGGGATAAAAGGACGGTGTTCGTCAGTCAGAAAGAAGGAGAACGAGAACGAGAAGGAGTCGGAACGAAAAGGAGAAGGAGAAGGAGAAGGAGAAGGAGAAGGAGAAGGAGAAGGAGAAGGAGAAGGAGAAGGAGAAGGAGAAGGAGAAGGAGAAGGAGAAGGAGAAGGAGAAGGAGTCGGAACGAAGAGGAGAACGAGAACGAGAAGCAGAAGGAGAACGAGAACGAGAAGGAGAACGAGAAGGAGTCGGAACGGAGGGGACGAGAGTGTGGAAGTCTGGAGCCCGAAGCCTGCAGTAGCTGGAGAAGCTGAAGAGAGTCGGACGAGGGGGTGCTCGCGTCGGTGCCAGGAGCTGCACGCCCGAGGGAGGCCGGCAGCGCGTCCTGGCCGAGGTGGAGATGCACACCAGGGGTAATAAAGATCCTCTATACCCCGAGCATCAACAACCCCCTCCTGTTTCCCCCCGCGCTGAGATAGTGCGACCAAGGGGGCCCCCGTTCCCACCCCCTGCCTGACACTGTCCATGAGGCCCGCGGGTTGCGGGGCCATCGCCGCTCCGCGTCTCAACACCAGACGGGTAGGCCCGACCCGGTCTCGGCCTCAGGCCCGCCTCATTCTTGAGGGTATTTCTTTTCCTTGGTTTTGGGTATGTGTTGTCGGCGCCGTCTGTGAAGTAGAATTGTATAAGTGTTGCCGTGTGCTCGGTAGTCGGTATTAGCTCTGCACTGTGTTTTCACTTTTATATTTGCTTTTTGTGTAAATGGAAGTGTGTTTTCTTTTTTTTTGTGTGCATTTGGTGGAATTGAATTTGTGTGCTTCCCGTGTGCCGCGAATAAATGTGCTTTATTGTTGAACTGTTCTCCCGCTTCGCTTCGTCTTTTCCTCCATTGAATCCCCATCTTGCTTCACGTAAAGGGTTGGTAGTGGGCTGAATACGCCCGATAATTAATCGAACCGTCGAGGTCGACGATAACACCGCTCAGTTATTCTGATAGTACGGAACGGGTCGCTTAAGTGGCCCGTGTCCGAAGTCGACCTGCGGCGAGGTGCGATCGCCCGGTCTACCCTCCGCGTGGGTACTTAGGTAGTTCGAATTTGGCGAGCAACCCTATCCCACGCGGGGGCTGATTGGCTCGATCGCGGTGAGACCGAAAGGTCCACCCGTGACTGGTTCCCGGCGTTAGTCCGAGAGGGTCACGACTGGATTGTCCGTCCGGTGGGCGACGTGCCGCGATTCGAGTTACGTGGCCGTCGCACGCCGGCGGGCGCGAAGACCGCAACACTGGTGTCAGGAGTGGGATACAAATTCATCGCCCTCCTCGCGGCACTGGTATCGGAGAACAGGAAAACGGGCTCTCCTGTCTCCGGCTAAATTCACGGGAATCGGTCCAGGGGTGAGAGAAGCGACCCCCGATTCCCTCCAAATTACGAGCGAGCAAATTAACCCTTCACGAGAAGCAAGATGGCGTCTCAAGGCGAGCGGGAGCCGGGGGTATTAGAAATGTATATGTGTAATAATGTAGAATCCATGGTCCAGGATGGAATCCCCGAGCAGGAAATGTTGATTGTGCAGGAACACGGACTCGCCCAACTGAACCCAGGGCCCGAGGTGGGTGCGGCAGCGGCCGCGGTGTATGACACCTCCCCCCCCCTCTCCACCAAGACCCTTCCCCAACCCCTGCCGAAACGGCTCACTTGAGTGCATCCGACATGGCCCAGCTATTCACCATGCTGGCACAAATGAATGCGGCAATGACAAATGAAATAAAAAACGAAATGAAAGGCATGAACGAAAAGATGGATACAAATACAAATGAAGTGAAAACGACGATGGATGCGAATACACAGCAAATGAGGGAAGAGATGAAAAAGTTCCGGGGTGAGACGCAGAACATGGGCCGATGCCTGCAGGCGGGCATGAAGGCCGTGAGCAGGGAACTTAAAATGGCGACTCCACGTGTCGGAACAAACGAGCTGGAAGGGGGTGCAACGGCTGACAGGCCCGCGGTGGAGGCGGGTAAGGAAAAAGTAATTCGGGAGACAAGAGACGAGGTGAAAGTAATTGCGAGGGAGAGAAAAGAACAATTGATACGGAGAGCAAGGATGAGGTACGCGGAGATCGTGAAAGAGCAAGGAGTGAAAAACAGGGAAGGACGGGAGCGACTTAAAGAGAAAGCAAGGTTGACCTACATAAAGATAAGGGAAAGACGCCAGAAAGAAGCAGAGACCAATAAACACGATGAAGACGGGGTAAGTGACCCACACACACACACGGAGGTAGTGGAGGACAATGGGGGTGAGCTGGCGGACTGTGCAGGGACCCGGTGCGAGCAGCTGGATGGCCTCCTCCAGGAACGAGGGGAGGGAGTCTGCCCCCTTGAGGTGAGTCACGACCAGGTGAGTTCGGTCGTGCTTTGCGAGGTTGAGGGGACGGGTGCTGTGGACGGGTGCACGGAGAGCTTGGGGGGTGTAGAGGCCCCGGAGACCCTTGTGGGGACACGAATCCCCAGTGTGGTTGTCCCTGTGTGTGTGGTGCAAGGTGTGAGTGCGTCCCCGTATGTGGAAGCGACCCCGTGTGTGAGTGGTGTGGTTGCGATGGTGCCGGAGTGCGTGCTTCCCAGCACGCCGTGTGTGGATGAGGCACCGCGGCTTAGTGCCCCCGCGTGTGTGGATGAGGCACCGTGTGTAAGTGTCGCCGTGTGTATGAGTGAGGTACCACGGGTGAGTGCCCCCGCGTGTGTGAATGAGGCACCGTGGGTGAGTGCCCTCGCGTGTGTGGATGAGGCACGGAGTGTGGATGAGGCACCGCGGGTGAGTGCCCCCGCGTGTGTGAGTGAGGGGCCGTGTGTGGATGAGGCACCGCGGTTGAGTGCCCCCGCGTGTGTGGATGAGGGACGGAGTGCGAGTGAGGCACCGCGGGTGAGTGCCCCCGCACGCGTGAGTGAACGGCCGTGTGCAAGGTCGCTGTGTGCCAGGGAGACCGTGTGTGTGAGAGAGCGGTATGAGAGGGAGATGTCGGTTGGCATGCGGGAGCACGCAGCCGCGTCTCCCCGTGTGAATGTGATGGAGTGGACTGTGTGCGTCGTGACACGCAGGTATGCGTGTGTGGAATGGAGACGGAGACGGCGACATGGGAGAAACGAAAGCCGAGTAGCGGCTGTAGTTGTTTCGTGGACCGTGCCGGGTTCACCCAGCAGTGAGCACGCGGTTCGTGCTGTGCAACGCACGAGACCGCCACGTGCTCGCTTGCGAGAGTGAAGTCCCGGTCCGGAAACGCACGCGGTGGATTTGCCGATCCCGCGGACGGACAAAGTTTAGGCAGGTAAACGGATTTGGACCGGACGGGTTCTCCACGCGATCGTGTGTGTTCGGCTCCAACGGGCAAAGCACATGTGTTCGCGTGGGGAACCCCTCGAGACGTGGGGCTTGTTTTTTTTTATGCGCACGGTGACGTCATGGCTGCACGTGTGGTTGGAATCCGGCAGGAGGGGTATCTCTGCCGGATGGTAGCGTCCAAGGAGGGACGAGGAACACGTGCAGCTGCATGACGTCACGGGCAGGTGCAAAGTGCGCGAGCTCTGAGTTGCCGCGCAGGTGCTGCGCATGGAAAAAAAAAAAAAAAAGAAAAGCAAGCCTCACTTTCGGGTGTACAGGATTCCTGGGCAAGGGGTGGAAGACCCCCTTACCTGGGCACAGGATGGAAACTAGTTAGGGGGAAGGGTTAGCTTAGTTAGACCGACTCCATGGGGCAGGGGTAAGTCCTCATGGAGTCCGTGGAATGGATTAGTTAGAGGGATTTAGTGAGCTTTAGGTTGGGAAATAAAATGAATTTTTGAGTTAGGAGACAGTGACAGACTTTTGGATGTGTAGAGGGGACATAGTTTAGCTACGTAGGTTAAAAGGAACGTGCTACTAGTTTAAGGGACGACGTGGGAGCACGAGTTAGTTAGGGGATGTAGTTAGAAGGATGGCAGAGTTCAGTGGTATGTGTGTTGAAGAGTTGGTGAGTTGTGAGGTGAGTACATGGCGAGTGAGTGAGGCCAGCGGGTCTGTGTGAGTGGAGCGAATGGGGAATGCATGGTGCGATGAGTGATTGGGGGGAGGAGTGACTCCCGCCCAAGGGACCCCGGGGTCAGTGTAGAGTGAGTTAGCTGGGTTAGTCAAATTGAAAAATGGAGGTCGTTTTGTTGTTGGTGGGAAAGTAGGCTCGAGACTCATTTGGAGGGGTGCAGGAGCCCTGTTGACGGGCTTGGGAGCGTGGCTGCGAAAGGTGAGTATCGCTGAGTGGGTACCCCGGGCACCAGGCTAGTCGGCCGCGGTAGGCCATGGGCCCATGGGGGGCCGGGATAGAGTAGTGGGCACGGGTGCGCCTGCTTGGTGCGGGGGCCCGGGGCGCCATTAGCCGCGTGGGCAGTGTTGTGGGCACGGGTGACCCTCGGAAAGGGGCCCGGGAGGCCGGCCTGCCACGTGTGCGTTTCAGGGGAGGTGCCATGGGGGGCACTCCCCGGTGTTAGGGAGCTGGTAGGCTCGGAGGCAGTGTAGTGCCCGGGGGTGCCATAGCGGGAGATTCGGCAGAGGGTCGTGCCTGCCAAAGGGAGCCACGTGTCCCAGCCAGGAGACCGTGTGAGGGCACGGAGAGAAAATTGGGGGGCGAGGCCCGAAATTGTGAGGACACCAACACAGGCGACGGGAATCTGGGTTGTTAGAACCAATAGTTTAAGCGAGAGGCGCTTGTTGAAAGCCCCGGGGTAGTTTAACTGTTAAATGGAGAGGGTAGATTAGGAGATGTACCCCTCCGCACCATCCATCCCCTCGCTGTCGTTGTGGGCCGCTGGACCCACTTTGGTTATAGATCGCCGAACTCTGGGGAGGCCATTCTGAGGCTTCGTTGGGCCTCGACACAGGACGTTAGCTCTCCCTTATTCCCCTCCGG